>NW_012267311.1:1480512-1586071 GCF_000151885.1 Dipodomys ordii | reverse complement strand
CAATGCTTGGTAAGAAATGTACGCATTATCCTGCCCATGCAATTGTAACCCCTCTGTACAGTATGTTCACAAATAAAATAAAATAAAATTAAAAAAAATGCATCTTGATCAATGTCAGCCCTTCAGCATTCTCCCCCATTTCTCCCAACATCAACCCTTCCCTCCCTCTATTTAGTTTTGTAGGATATACATTTTTTTTTTTTTAGTCCGGTCGTGGGGCCTGAACGCTGGGCCTGGGCGCTGTCCCTCAGCTCTTCAGCTCAAGGCTAGCGCTCTACCACTTGAGCCACAGCGCCACTTCCATTTTTTTTCTTTTTGCTTATGTGGTGCTGAGGAATCGAACCCAGGGCCTCATGTATGCAAGGCAAGCACTCTACCACTGAGCCACCTTCCCAGCCCCTAGGATATGCATTTTATGACAGCATTTTTCTTCTCCCTTCCTCTCTTCATTCCTGTGTGTCCTCTTCTTAATGCACCCCCCTCCACTAGCCAAAGAACCCATGACCTGGTATTTATTTTGTTGGATTGTGAGTTGTTTTTCTATGTGGTAAACTTTTATTTTTCAAAGACTTGTCCGTAGTGCTTCATCTTTTGCATTGACAATTTGGAAAGTTACTAATTCCAGGTTGTGCTTTAAAACACCCTCTAGCGGTAACTCCCACCTCCACATCATTAATTGAGGGCAATAAATTCCAACTTTTTACACCACATAAAACTCACATTATTTTTAACTGTAATTTTCAGAAGAAAGTCATGCCTAGTTTACTTAAGACTAATTTGATTCATCTGGAAAGCTGTCTATTTGATCCCCTGGACTACAGGCATAATTAATTGATTGAGTTATGATAATTCTCAGAGACAAAAAAATAGCTAAAAGCTACACTTTAAATCCAATTAAAATTCAGGAGTAGTCTTTATAGATTTTCATGTATTAATATTGTTTTACTTTCAAGGATTGGATTTAATTTACAAGTGAAACACAACCCTGGTTCTAGCAATCAAACCTATCTACACAGAATCTTTATGAGTTTAAGACCATCAGAGTGCACGTTAGATTGTTCATTTTTATTTCATAATGTTAATACACATTTTTGGTGAAATAATTTTCAATCTCCTAAGAAGAAATTCATCTTTCCTCTGAGAAAGGCGGCAGTGGTCCATTAGTTTTGAGGTCTGTACAAATTTCAAAATGGTACCATTTTGTTTCACCTAAATAAACAGAAAATATATCGCTGAGAAATGATTATAGTTCTCTAACTATAATTATAATTAACACGGTGCATTCTCCTTTCCAATATATACTATTTTATAAAATAATAGCTATTAATGTGGTATTTTCATGCAGGTACATAACATACTTTGATCATATTCACCCCTTTTTCCTTTTCCTTTCCTCCTCCTCCAGATCTGTGAACATGCCCCTTCTATTTCATGTCTTTTGTTCCTAGATTCTAAATATGAGAGAATATATGCAATGTTTTCCAAAGTATATAGAAATTACACAGAAAAAGGAAAAATGTGAAAATTATTAAAATATTTAAGAAATTTTTGGTGGTTGGGCTTATTTCATTGAATATTATAATTTCCAATTGTATTTTTTTAAACAACAACTTAATTCATTCATGGCTTAATGTAATTCCACTTTAGATTTGTTTTGGGATGATGTCTTTCTTTTTGCCTAAGCTGTGCCTTATACCTCCATCCTCTTGAACTCTGCCTCTCAGTTAGCTGAGATTACAGGCATGCATCATCACATCTGGCCTAATTTTCAGTGTATTTTTCTTTTGCATTTCCCTGAACAATAAATGAAGTAGTATATGATAAACAGGACAACTGAAGTGGAAATATTTTTAAGCCTGGTACCAGTGGCTCATACCTTTAAGGAGGCTCAGGTCTTTAGGATCTGTTTTAAAGTCAGCCTGGGCAGAAAAGTCTGTGAGACTCCATGTCCAAAATAACCAGCAAAAAGCCTAGCTAGCAGTGTGACTCAAGTGGTAGAGCTCTATAGATGAGCAATCAAACTACTGAGTAAAGATAAAACCATGAGTTTAAAACCAGGCATGAGAAAAAAATCTTAATAGTGACTCAAAAATATGACTAAATATATCAACCTATTTCTTACTTAAAAATATTCATAGCTGGGCGCTGGTGGCTCATGCTTGTGATCCTAGCTACTCAGGAGGCTGAGATCTGAGGATTGTGGTTCAAAGCCAACCCAGACAGGAAAGTCTGTGAGACTCTTATATCCAATTGACCATCAGAAAACTGTTAGTCATGCTGTGGCTCAATGTGGTAGGGCACTAGCCTTAACAAAAAGAGCTCAAAGTCAGCGCTCAAATCCCATGACTGACAAAAATATATCATTCATATATGAAGTTAAAATAATAGCATCTGTTAAATTAATTGATATAATTAACTTTCTCATGTTATCACAGTCTCCACGAACATTACTGCATGGCTGTATAATTTGTTTGATGTGTCTGTATCTGAATTCATTAATCATTTCATTATGTTAAGCATTGAGATTATAGCTAATTTTCCCTTAGGAGCAGAATACTTGCAGGAATATTTATCTTTGCCTAAATCTTTTTACTATTTCTTTTACTTTGAGATAATGCAACTTGTTATCAACTGTGGCTATTTTTCAGCTTAAAGCCTCCACTGCTGTAAATAAACAAAATTCACTGCATACTCTATTCTCTGAGGGACTGGCTACATGGAGTCTATTCATTTTATTTTCCTCAAAGGCAGCTTTCTCTAGCAATGATACAGATGACTCTCAGACAGTGATGGGATCCTAACATCTCCCTCAGTTCTCTCACAACGTTCCCTCTTCTGAGGCTTAACAAGTAATGGTCTTTAACTACAGTCATGATTACCACATAGTAGGTAGAGGCCAAAAGGATACTGTACAAATGTGTTTCAGTCTCTTTGAGTAAGATTAAGCTTCCGTAGAGCTACCCAGATCAAATGACTGATTTGCATATCATTATACAGAATTCAAATCAACTTACTCCCTATTAGTTATCTTACTGGTGAAAGTAAGAGGGTAGCAATTCATTGGTTATTTAGCTAAAAAAACTCACCAAAAAATAATCCACAGATAATTTGGTATTTTGTCTGGTTTAATTGATCAGATCACTCAGAGCTTATTGATGTGTCATTAGGAAGTTTTAATAAGATTTAATGATTTAAGTGAATCAAAAAATAATGACTATAACTTACTCAGTATGCGCTATGAATCAGGAACCATGCTGAGTTTGACATATTACTCTGTAATATTAAATACTTACAAAAACCTTGTGCCTCCACTGAGATGTGGGAAAACTAAGTTTTAGAAGTTAGGATACTGACTAAGGTCATTTTGTTGGCCAGTAGAGAAGCCTAGATCCAATCTCATATATGCTTCACTCCCCTACGTCAAAGGGTCACAAACTGCTGTTTCCTATAGTGGTGTCTTTGCAGAGTGCTTTGCAGGGATAATTGTATATTTTTAATACATGGTATATAAGGTATATATGTACAACCACACTCATTTCACAAATAACTGTTATTATATTAACACAATAATATGCTGTGATCATCATTAGCATCATTTATAGCTTCTTTTTTACCTGTCAGTTTTTGTTTTATTATTACATGAGTTAGTGAAATTTATTTGAAAAGCAAACAATCTTCTCTCTTTTAGACACAATCTCCAGGTTTCCTGAACAGAAATATTTTTTAACTGGGTAGATGTGAAACAGATGGGAGCTTAATGCAAGACTTACTGAAAGTCTAGAATACTCAGAATCTTGAGCTGTAATGGCAGAAAGACCTATTTGAAGGCTGTCTTTTTCTTGTTGACTCAGAAAAAGCAGTCTCCAAACACGAAGGTGAAAAATATTGAAGCTATAATTAACTTACTCAAAGATGTGTGTGTGTGTGTGTGTGTGTGTGTGTGTGTGTGTGGTGTGGTATGTATAGGTGGGGGACATACTAAGGCACTATGGAAATGATATATCCTTCATTTTTTTTGGCGGGGTCCAGTCATGGGGCCTGAACTCTGGGCCTGGGCGCTGTCCCTCAGCTCTTCAGCTCAAGGGTAGCACTCTAACACTTGAGCCACAGCGCCACTTTTGGCTTTTTTCTTTTTGCTTATGTGGTGCTGAGGAATTGAACCCAGGGCCTCATGCATGCAAGGCAAGCACTCTACCACTGAGCCACCTTCCCAGCCTTCCTTCATTCTTTTAGCTCACATATCTGTTGTAACTGGGTTAGAGAATATGACAAATTTGACTAGAGACAACCTGAAACAAAAGCTAAAACCAGACTACCTGGCCAGATGTATGCTCAAAATTTATAATTGTGTCTTTAACAGAAAAAATGAAGGTTCATATATTTGACATATAAGAAATCAGAAGAACTCCAATAATCCCATCCCCAGTACACTATAGTGCACGCGCGTGTGTGTGTGTGTGTGTGAGTGTGTGTGTGTTTGTCAGTCATGTACTTGTCAAGAGGAAACCTGTTTGTACAACTAATCCACGGCAATAACAATGTAAAAGAGAATAAAATAAAATGAGCCTATGAAATGCCCAGCTTTCTATATAACACGGCCACAGAAATGGATGTGAGACTCCCTCTGTTAAGAACTACCTTCCCTTCAGGAAATTTAAGTTGCCAAATTATAAAATCACAGATGCAATTTCTGTTGGAATTAGGACTTCAGAACTTCCAACAAGATTGCGTTTGAATTAAATGTTTGATCTCCAAATTGGGGGGGGTGGCATCTATGAAGAATTCCTAGAATGACTGGTGCATGCTAAAGCTACATTTTGGCTGAGAACTCCCTAATCACTCAATATGTAACTAATTAGAATATACAAATAGAATATCCATTTCTTTTTTAGTAAATTTTTTATTGTGAAAATACCATACACAGGGGTTACAATTACATGAGCAAGGTAATGAGTACATTTCTTATCAAGCATTGTTGCCTCCTCCTTTGTTTTTTCTCTACCATCCCTTCCCATCTCCACTACACACCCCACTGGCTCCTGTCAAAGTTAGGAAATGGAAAGACTTGGAAAAAATTTCTATTAAGTGAAGTAAGCCAGGCCCAAAGAAACATAGGTCCCATGGTTTCCCTTATTTATAATAACTAGTATATGTCTGAGACAAGCAGAAAAGGTCAGATAAGTTGATGTTAGGTGAAATGAACCCTAAGATAAGGACACAAGTGTTGTTTTCTTTCTTGCTATTGTTTCTAATATATTTATAAGGTGATTTTTTTGTCCCTCCCCCCACCGTATAACCTCTGTTTTCACTGTATTTGTTGTTGGTATAATTTGTGGAGGGGAAGGGAAAAAACAAATTGTTTAAATAGAGATACAGGTGGACCCATTGCAACAATGAGACATACAAGACTCCATGTAGAACATCCATTTCTATATCAAGTGAAAACTTCTAGTTTTCCAGATATCCCAGGATCCTTGTTAAAAATGAAGTCAATAATACTGTATGTATACTATGCATACAATATATTAGATCAAACCATAGGAACTTGTCTTATATTCAACCTTTTCTATTTGACCCTAAAACAGAAAGTGCCTAAGAGTTGAGATAATAAATAACACAAGCACAGGTATTAAATCATCTGGAACAGAATTCTAAACTTTTTTCAAAATCTGAGAGTGGGTAGAAAGCATTCTGCTTAAGTGAGGAGGGTTCCCTGAAGTTTCTTCCCCATCTGAAGAGCAGAGGGTTTTGGCCAGCACTCTAACTTAGAGATAAGATTCAAATTTCACCTGGATCTTCTAGCTTAGGTCCTGAGAACTGAAATATGGTGAATCTCAAGTTTCCAACAGTAGGTCATATTAAAATACCATTAAATATTTGAATGTGTTCATTGGTGTCTGCATGCATGTGCATGTGTATGTAGCATGTGTAGCTTTCATAGTTTTACAGTTTTATTAGATTATATGCATATGCTTTTTGTTAGAGTAGTTAAACAAGTGGGATATCTTTGGACAAAGACTAGCTATATTCAAGATATGATAGAGGCAGGTGAAATACTAATATATTTTAATTTTGATTTAAGCAATTATATGCTTTTCATTCTTTTTGTAACGAAACTCCAACTAGTAAAATGGTGTTTTATTTGTTTATCAACTAGTGATACAATATGATGTGATTTCCAATAATTCACAGTTATTAATGATGACATAATTTATTAAGTAATAATCATTATCACTGTTTTAATATTGTTTCCTAAATAAATGTTCTGGCCTAATATGTAGATATTCAACATCTCTCCTTAAGACTATTCTAATCTTCATCCTTAATCCTATCAAGAGTTATCTGAGCCCTCTAAGTTTGGCCTATTATTACTTATTTTATTTGCCAATTTGAACTCAGGGCCTTGGACTTATTCAGTTTGGCACTTTAACACTTGGGCCATGCCTCCAACCTGGTGTTTTTCTTGTGATTTTGGAGATGGAGTCTCATGGACTTTCTGTGTAGGCTTTGAAATATGATCTTTTGGATCTCACCGTCCTGAGTAACTAGCACTACAGGTGTGAGCCACTGGCCTGGGGAAGGGGACCAGCTCATTTTAAAGGGATTAGTTCTGCTTCCAGTTACACACACTGAAAGAACTGAGAAGTCTCGTTTGTGCATTGACATCAGGGTTTCCACTGTACAGACCAGTTTCTGCCACATACTGTTGAAGGACAGGAAAGATTTTCTTCATCTACAGATGCCATGTTGCACATATTTATGCTGCTATTCCAATAGAACCATAATCTTGAGCACCCTCCGTGGTTCAAGTTCTTTTTACTCATACGCATATGATTGATCATTGTCTCAACCAATTATACTCAATAAATTATTCCACAGGTCCTTCAATTTTACCCACACAAACATAAACTATTAATATATTGTACCTCTTCTTTTCCTTCCTTCCTTTTGTCTCATTTCCCCACCTTTTCATTTTCTCTGTATCTTAAGAAATGGTCATGTTCATTGTATCTGTAAGGATCTTAGTTTTGTAACAAAATCTATCCCATATCTGATTGACTGTCACTCTCTCCACTGATACAAAATTAGTCCTTTTAAAAAATTTAATCTTATTCTCAAGGTGATGTATAGAGGGGTTACAGTTACATACGTAAGGTAGTGAGTACATTTCTTGTTGAACTTGTTAGCCCCTCCCTCATTTTTCTCTTACTTTCCCTCCTCCCCTACACCCCCCCCCGCAAGATGTACAGTTTATTTCCAACAAATTATCTTGTGAGTATTGCTGTTGTATTGGTTCACCCTTTGTCCTTTGTCTCACCATTTTGTTTTTCCCCTTACTCTTCCCTAATTCAGATACATGTATATACAATATAATACCCAGGGTACTAAAATCAAATGCAGTGACAACAGGAGATAAACCATAGGAAGAAAAACACAAAAGTAAAAAGAAATCACATAGTACATGAAAACAACATCAACAAAGAAAAACCTCTTGTATCTGTATATTGGAGTTCATTTCATTTAACATCATTTTATATGGTCATATGTATATAGCTATTGAGCTATTCTGTTCATCTGTGAGGACCATCCTAGACATAAACTAATTATTACAAATAAGGGAAACCATGGGATCTGTGTTTCTTTGGATTTGGCTTACTTCAATTAATAATATCACTTTGCCCTAGAATCAATTCCAAATGGATCAAAGACCTCAAAGTAAAAGCAGATATCCTAAAATATTACAGGAAGTAATAGGAGAAACTCTATGGCTCCTTGGCACAAGTCAAAATTTTCTTAATAAAGGCCTAGAAGCACAAGTCAAAGAAATGTTGGACAATGGGATTGCATGAAACTGCAGAGCTTCTGCATGGCAAAGGACATAACTAGAAAGATCAATAGAAAGCCCATGGATTGGGAGAAGATCTTCACTAGCCATACAACAGACAAGGGCCTCATATCTAAAATATACTTAGAACTCAAAAAAATTAAATCCTCCAAAAACAAATCCTCAAAGGAACAACTGCTGCATTAGTGAGTGGGCTAAAGACTTAAAGAGAGACTTCTCTGAAGAGAAAGTAAGAATGGCCAATAGACCCATGAAGAAATGCTGAACTTCTCTGGCCATAAAAAAAATGCACATCAAAAAACATTGAGATTCCACCTAAACTCAGTTAGAATGGCTACAATCAAGAACTCTAATAACAACAGATGCTGGAGGTTGTGGCCAAAATGGATCCCTTTTGACCATTGTTGGTGGGATTGTAAACTTGTTCAATCACTTTGGAAGGCAGTATGGAGGTTCCTCAAAAGACTCCACATAGAGCTCCCCTGTGACCCAGCAATCCCACTTTTGGGCATTTACCCAAATGCTCATAAACAAGACCATACTAAAGCTACCAGTACAATAATGTTTATCGCAGCATTATTCACCATAGCTAAGATATGGAACCAACCCAGATGCCCCTCAGTAGATGAGTGGATGAAAAACTGTGGTACATCTACACAATGTAATTATATGTTTCCATCAGAAAGAATGACCACCTTTGTAAGAAAATGGCAAGACTTGGAAAAAACAAAGTTATATTTAGGCACCATCATCTCTCACTTGAACTGCTACTTACTGCTGGAGTCTCCCAGTTAGTCTGTCTGTTTCTAATCTTCCATTGCCTGCCAAAACAATGGAGGATTAGAAACAAAAAAGGGTCATAAAAATATTAATTCTCTCAGGAGACATAATCCTAATCATTATTCCATTCCTCTTTTAACCTTTGGCAAATTTACTGCCCTCTAAAATCCTTGACTGTTCAGAAGATTAGAGAGGAGTTAGAGGGAGCTCATAAAAGTCCTGTGTTTCTGGTTTGTGGAGGGATGCATTTACCTGAGTATGGCAAGTCCTGTGAGTCTTGTCTAATGCATTCAACTATAGGTTGGGGGATGGTATGGATCCCTAAAGTACAGTCCAAACTTCTCAGTAAAACCTTTTACTTCTTTTGGTTATACATAAAACACAAAATATAAAACTTTATGATTTATATTCCAATAAAGTAAGACCACTCAATTTCTAAGGACCAGGGCAGTGTGAGAATATTTCTCAAATCCTTAATACCTCACCCTGCATTCTATTCACCAATCCCCTAGACTTATTTTTGTTTTCATTGTAATCACTGAAGTTCATACTTAAGATAGTTTCATCCCTGAGAACTTCATCTTTTTCTAACACACCAAGGTACTATAATGTGCTTCAATTTTATGAATCTTATGGAGTCAATCAAGATGACGGCAGTGTTAAAAGTTATTTCATTCAAACCTATTCACAATGCAGCAACTCTCTTACAAACAGAAGCAGCCTGTAACATACCATTAAGATCACTAGAGGAGCCTTTCTTCCTTTCTTTCATACTGCTTTCCTGAATATTGGTGATGACAGATGAATACAAGATATTCTATTAACGCTTACTTCTTATTCTCTGATTTTCTTTCTGTATGCACCAAGCTTTAGAACATAACACATCAGCTGGGTGCTGGTGGCTCATGCCTGTAATCCTAGTTACCCAGGAGGCTGAGATCTGAGGATCATGGCTCAAAGCCAGACTGGGCAGGAAAGTCCGTGAAACTCTTATCTCCAATAAACCACCAGAAAATCGTAAGTGGCACTGTAGTTGAAGTGGTAGAGCACTAGCCTTGTGCTGAAGAGCTGAGGGACAGTGCTCAGGCCCAGAGTTCAAGCCCCATGACTGACAAAAAAAAGAACATATCACATCATTTATGCTAGGGTATCATAAATAGCCGATAGCATTATTTTCAGTAGCAACTAAATGGTCACCTAGTCTTCTTAACCAAACAAAATGAAAAAAAAAACCTCTAGTGGTTTTAAGTTAAGTTCAAATAAAGCATGGCACTTAAAATGGTGAGTTTCTATGTTTTTTACAGCATGGTCTGTTGAGACAGAAACCCTTTACTTGTAACTGTGGATTTCACATTTGCTAAAATGAAGTCTCTCTCAGGAGTTGTTCCAAGAACTCAGGTAGTTTGTGTTTATTAGCATGTGTATCTGTTAAAAGTGAGAGGCTGGGCTTGAAGAGGCAGGTCTAAATCAAGTTGACTTCAGTTAACCTTACAAGACATATAACATTTTCCTTTTTAACACAAGGAACACTTCAACTAAATAAATTTAAGCTAGTTCTAATCATCATATTATATTTATTATTACTACTAGTGACTTCCAGTTTAGTTGCACAATTCTGGGATACTTTTAGAAATCACTGCAAACCTAATAGTGCTTATTTGACAGCAAGTCATTAGAGGTCTACTGGTCATTTGAAAGCAAAAGTATTTTTTATTTGCATAGCTGCCTGGGTATGCTGCTTCAGTAATATTCTGCCTGGGTGATTGCATTTGCAAATGTATTAGAATATTCAGTTAATGTATTCTATCCTAGGCAGGGATGGCAGGAAAAAAAAACACCAACAACTCAGGCTGTTTTTAAGCCAAATACATTTGGGAACCTGGAATACAATTTGAAGCTCAAGCCCCTAGGGATGAAACAGCAATGGCTAGCTGCAAACAGATTTCTGCAGAAATCTTCCACAAGAAGACTTGCAGCTTAAATACTGGCTTGGCAGAAAGTAAAAAACTGTACCAAGGAATTATTGATGAGTGAATTATGAGGCTGAGAATCAGATGAGATTCCCAATCTTGGATCTACTTATCAGCTAGGTATTCTTCACCTTGTTGGGTTGTACGGTTCTATGCATAAAACAGGAATGATCACACCAATCTCAAAGAGATTAAAGATTAAAGAAGGCAGTGCTAGTGTTAGTATGTTGTAAGTATTGTGTTCCAAAAATATTCCTGGCACAATTAATGGTTATTGCAGATGGAGTAACCTGGGTTTTTCTTGAAGGCTATCCATCTTTAAATTATCTTCTGGAACCTCTGGAGAAAATGATTCTTGGCAATTCAAAAGTGTTGTCTGTGTAGCAGTTTCCATGTCAGGCCTTCTTTCAGGAAGAAGCCTTGTCCAGAAACTCAGGGTTACTTGAGCTCCCTTCTTTCTCCACTATGAAGGCTAGCACATGCTTCTTTCCTGCCATAGGTTAGTCTCTCTGGAGAGAGCACTCACTCTGTAGCAGGAAATATTTCCTGCCAAACTAGCTGGCTTTCTGGAAATTGAATCTCATAATCCATCTACATAACAATTTCCTTAATGTACACATATATCTATGAAAGATGGCCATGGTGGCACTTATTTTCCTTTTCTCCTTCCTAAATCCCCCTATGTTCCTCTCTGGTTTAGTATGAAGGCTGATGGTCTAAGGGACTTGCTTTTCTGATACTGCTTGTACTATTTTTTAAATTTATTTTTATTTATTTGTCCGCCGTGGGGCCTGAACTCTGGGCCTGGAAGCTGTCCCTCAGCTCTTCAGTTCAGGGTCAGCACTCTACCACTTGAGCCACAGCGCCACTTCTGGTTTTCTGGTGGTTTATTGGAGATAAGAGTTTCACGGACTTTTCTGCCCAGGCTGACTTTGAGCCATGATCCTCAGATCTCAGCCTCCTGAGTAGCTAAGATTACAGGTGTGAACCACCAGTGCCTGGCTCCTGATTGTATTTTTCATTCAGGGTTTTTATCCTTATCTGATACTGAGCACTGATTGGTGTCACTGTGGTCCATCCCAACACATTCTCCTCACTTTGAATTTTAGCATGTCACTTTCTTCCTTTCTTGAATACTCCTGGGTTTGAAATGCCAGTGTATACTCCTGGCCAGAATTCTGCATGGCCGAGATGGGAGAGCTGTTCACTAAGATACAGAGACGCGACTTCAAATTGATTTCATTCAATCTCTTTAGACTGAAACTGCTAGTACAATTTCCATGCTCCAGTTTCTCAGATACTTCTCTATATTATTTCACCTAATTGCCTAAGAGTAGTAAATACTATAGTGCCTAATACACATTATGTGAAGGAAATATTATCATTTCTGCTTTGCTGTCAAAAAAACAGAAGCATACATTAAATTCACGCTCAAGGTCATACAAACTTGAGAAAACTGGGAGTGGAACTATATAATAAATCTGGCAATCATTCTTCAGAAATCTAGAAGCTTATCATTTATTACCCTGACTTTCTGCCTGTCTGTCTGTCTGTCTATCTGTCTACCAACCTATCTGCCTGCCTAGCTAGCTAGCTGGCTACCTACCTATTTCATCTTGTCGAAACACCTAAGGATCAACATTGAGTATCAAGCATAATGGTTTGTTTTAATAGGGACAAATAAAGAAATACTATCAGAATACACTACTCTTGTCTAGGACTACTAAATGTTAGTCTGGTGTTCTTGCTTGGCTTGAATAAGAACAATTTGTTCTGAACTTTTAAGAGTTTTCTACACAAAAGTAGAGTTTCCACTAAGCATAAAATGGTCTTCTAAACATTTACTCTGGGCTCAGTATTATCCATCTCAGTCAGAAACTGGCAAACGGCAGATTTATGGGTCTAGAAATAATGAGAAGACAATGTCATTTTTGGTTTTATCATTTTGCTGATCAGTGTTACATACTAGAAAAAATGTGGATTTGAAATATGACAGATAGCGATTCCTAATAGAAAACCTTGGTAAATTACTTGACATCTTTGAGTCTAGCTTCCTTAGGTATGAAAGAGATTACTATAAGTCACTGAATAGATAGGACACTGACCTAGAAAGTGAATCTCTGTCTACATGACTCCAAGATCAGTGTGTATAAATCACCAAATCGCATTGTCAGAATCTCTCCCTGATCCTTATATCCCAATTTTCAAAAGTCAAATAAGAAAATAATTCTGAATATTTTAATTGTAAGACATTATTGTGATTGAGGAGGTGGTTTTACCTGATTTAGACATTATATATGATTCTGTGTGGATATATATCACATACATATGATATATATGTATATATGCAAATATATATGTGTGTATATATGTATATGCTTATCCACACTTTCTATTTTTATATAATAGTTGAAAAATTGATGAAAAATAAAACAATAAAGTGGAAACTCAAAGTCAAATTGCCTTTGATGCAAATAAAGCATTTCAACTTGTATTTCAAGACTTAGTCTTGTGTTCTATATGTTATTAAAAAGCAATATATATCCATGTCTAGAAATTCTGGAATTAGGATTGTTCTTTATTAAGGATTGTTCCTGTTACTATCCTATTAAATAAAACAATGATGAACTGATTTGGGAGGATATTTACAGACTCATTTTCTGAGAAAATTTGTTGGGTAGTGAAAATAAATAGATGTATATAGAGGAAATTTGCCAAAAGACATTAACATTCCATGAATTGTAGGGGAAAAGGGAAGGGGCAAAGCATTATTTGAAAACATCTCTATTTGCTCTTGCAGAGATAAGGTCTATCAGGCCAGGCACATACATGTTGGCCTCTGAAGTTCAGTTTCCCCTAGAAGATGCAGAGCCAGGAAGGAAGGCAAGTTTAGCCTTAGGCTATATTCTTAGCTGAAACTAGACTAGGGCAAGCAAGATGAGTCAAACTTCTGACACTTTCCCTTTATCCCTTGTAGAGGAGAAAACATCAATAACCACAATCTGCTATTGATGCATTCCCCATCTACATCCATTTCTCTCAGGGGTCTCAACCCATCATGTGCTTGTTTTATATTAGAGTAGCAAACTTCCAAATCTAAATTCAAGAAGATTCTGGCCTCATCAAGGAGACTGAACAAACAGAGAAGTCATCTGTTGATTTTTCCTGTGAACACAAGGCCCTCTAGACATTTTGTGCAAGAAAGAGTGAACTAAATGTATTGTATAGGGTTTATTATCCTTTGACAATTTTTACAGCAGGCAAGAAGGGGATATCTTCAGTCTGTATAAATGTTCCTCAGGAAAAGTCTTATAAAAACAAGCCAATCAAAACAATTCATAATAAGCCACCTCCAGTGAATAAAATTCTGCTCTGTTCAATCAATGATGCTATATAACTGAATATACTATGTAACAAGAAATATCTCAAAATAAACATGATAATGCAATAAAAAGGAGATAGCTATATCTAAGAAGAAACATTAAATAGCCTAAGCTAATAAATTCTTAATGCAATGATATGTTATATATCATAGAAAACAAAAAGATAAGCCAGGCGCCAGTGGTTCACGCCTGTAATCCTAGCTACTGAGGAGGCTGAAGTCTGAGGATCACGGTTCAAAGCCAGCCCAGGCAGAAAAGTCCATGAGACTCTTATCTCCAATTAACCACTAGAAAACCAGAAGTGGGACTGTGGCTCAAGCGGTAGAGCCCTTGCCTTGAGCTGAAGAGGGCAGGGACAGCACCTAAGCCCAGAGTTCAAGCCCCATGACCGACAAAAAAAAAAAGATAAACTTCTACAAATCAAAATTTCAAAATTGATGTCAGATATGAACTTGAGGCATTTCAGTAAAATGTAGAAAATTATGCTAGAAAAGTAAAAGTAGGGGCTGGGAAGGTGGCTCTGGGCCTGGGAAGGTGGCTCAGTGGTAGAGCGCTTGCCTTGCATGCATGAGGCCCTGGGTTCGATTCCTCAGCACCACATAAGCAAAAAGAAAAAAGCTGGAAGTGGCGCTGTGGCTCAAGTGGTAGAGCACTAACCTTGAGCTGAAGGGCTGAGGGACAGCGCCCAGGCCCAGAGTTCAAGCTCCACGACCTGACCCCCCCCACAAAAAAAAGAAAGAAAAAGAACAGTAAAAGTAGACAGAAAATGACACAAATTGGCAAAGGGTATCAACAATCTAAACTTAGGAATCACAAAAAAGAGCTGAGACAAATGGACAACAATGAAACACTGAGATATGTAAAAAGAAAAATTTTCTATTGTAAAAATAAAATTTGTAAAGTCAAAACAACTTTTAATAGGCCAAGCAAAATTAAAGATACAAGGTCAGCATTTATATATCTGCTGGATACAGTAATTATTTTTTAAAAAAAACACAGTTTAGAATCATTTAGGAGATGTCAGCTTTCCTCCAATATTCAAACCTCCATTTATTTCCCTTAAATAGTTTTATCAAAAAGGAGAAATGCTAGAAAACTCGTCATAGCTTAGTATGGAACTTTACAGTAACTGCCTACTGACTTGTATTTCACTTGTAAAATAAAATTTCAATATATAAATACATTTTATTTAAAAGCACACAGAACTGGGAAACATAATGGAAGGCTAGGCTAATGGATAGATATAAGGCTTGCCTACCAGTGTTTTTACAAAACATTCCAGAAAAGGCAAAGCTTTTAATAAAAAAGGGCAAGAAAGACTGGGAATCATAACAAGAAAAGTAGAAAAGATAGTTAAAATTAAGCCTCAGTACATAGATAAATAGATGAGCCAAGGTTGACCCCCCCAAAAAAACAAAAAACAAAAAAACAAAACCAAACAAGACAAAGTACTGGGCACTCACAGATCTTTTAAGTAAAAACATGCATGAAGTATCAATTATTGGCAATATACGTAAAATACAGATTAAATATTTGTCTTTTTATATACCAACAAGACAAAAAAGTTTTCAGTATCCTCTCTAGTACTGGCAGAAGTGAAAAAGAAAATTATTGGCATCCACATATCTGCTGCTGAGAATATAAGCTACTAAAAATACTCACAGAGTGAGAGCAGCAACACTAAGGCACAATTCCTACATGCCTCTTTATAGTTATATAAAATTATGCACACACGCGCGCATCCCCTCTCCCCCACGAGGGTACAGAACTAGAGGGGAAAAGGGTGAAAAGTGAAGCATTGGAGCTCACTGAACATTGATGAAAATGAACCATTCAACTTGTGAGTGGAGATGGGAGGGAGGTACTGGAAGAGAATGAGGGAAGAGAAGGAAGGCATTGTAAAAAAGGAAAGGTACTCATGAGCTTATGCGTGTAATTGTAATTCCTTTGTACACCACCTTTATAACAATAAAGTAAATTAAACAATACAGAGATGAATTTGTCTATATTAATAGAAGTCTGCTAACCTATGAATTCATTAATTCCATTTATTTTCTGAAGCATGAATGTATGTTCAGTGGAAGGTAATTCCTGATAGATTAAAATCAGGAAGATAGGGATTATTAAATATACTCTTGTAGAATTTCAGAAGATGAATTAAAGAAGTTGAAAATCTCTACAAAGTAATTTAAGACAAAAACACACCAGTACATATAATTATAATTGAATTTTATTTCCTTACAATTTCTGTGTCTATTAAGTAGTATAAATATAAATACCTTCTTGTTATCTGCACTTATGTGTGACTTGGAATTATGGGTGATTGAGTATATGTCTAAGGATTTTTTTTGTATCTCCCAAGTTTCTATAAAGGAAGATATTTTGCTTTAGAAATGAAAAGAAATACCATTTGAGTTTTTTGTTCTTGCTAATTTTTCTAGCATACTTATAAGGTGATTGTTTTGTTGCTTTGTATGTCCCTCCCCCCTGTTTTCACTGTATTTGATGTTGGTATAATTTGGGGAGGGGAAGGGAAAAAAACAAATTGTTTAAATAGGGATACAGGTGGACCCATGGCAACAATGAAATGTACAAGACGCTATGCTGAAAAACAAGCTTTACAACTTTGGGGGAGGGTGTGGATGGGAGGGCAGGGATGGGAAGGGGAAACAAAGGAGGTGGCAAGAATGCTTGATAAGAAATGTACTCATTACCTTGCTCATGTAATTGTAACCCCTCTGTATGGTATTTCCACAATAAAAAACTTATTAATAAAAAAAGAAATGAAATACCTTATAAGGGTTATATATATTATATATTATATGCTATATTATTAAGAGTGCTGAGGTGGAAAGAATTTTAATGCACATTTGTTTTGATTTTCTCAGGATCATCTGGGGTTCTACTGGGACATAGGGTATTGAGGTTTTTGCATAATATAGAGAGAGTTTATGGATAATGATTCTTCAAATGACTGTAAAGGTCATGTTCCTCAGGTGTTAAGGTGAGGAAAATCTTTGGACTCTTGATAGTTGACATTATTGAGTCCCACTTGTGGATCAAATAACAGCATAAGAACTTTACATTGATTATTTTCTTTAATTCACATAAGAGATACCACAGGAATTGACATATTATTACCATTCCTATTTTTCAGATGGTGGGTCTAAATGAACCAAGTGTAGAGCCTAAAATTTCAGTAGCATATAACATGAATGAGGTTGGATTTGAATTCAAATAAGCGAGTCTCTCATGGGGAAAATGGATATATTTTTTTCTTTTTGAAATTTCGAAAAGGAAATTTACTTCTTTCACTTCTGAAGATTTGAGGCTACTCATACAGTGTGTTTATAGAGAGCTGACAGAGAATGCATGGTGTCTTTGGAGGCTAGAAGAGAAAATAATCTAAGCTGACATGGCTGCCTAAAATCACTCTAACTTGGAATTCATTAAGGGAGATTCTGAAGGCAATTTGCTCAGGAACTGCATGTATGAGACTGTCCTGTCAGAGAACCATCCAATCATGCCAGGCACCTCCACAGTTCATTCCAAGAGACACCTGTCAAAATAATGAACCGACAATCTGGTGTTCTCACAGCCACATGAGGAAGAAAAGTGTTTATCTTTCAAACACAGCTTTCTATTTTTATTTACACATTTTAAGTGTGATGACTAATTTCTCCCTCCCAAGTCAGAAGAAGGCCTGAGGATATAGATTTTAGTTCTATGTTTCTTTAAAAGTGGATGCTTATTGAGGAAAGTGTCTTTCTTGGGCGTAAATGTTACTTTCTCAGCGGGAGTATAAGTATATTATCCCTTTCCTCCATTTGATTATTTGAGTAAGACTATTACTAGTTTTAAACTTCATATTAGAATATCATGCAGTAATGAAGTGCAGGTACCTATCTATGATCAGAAATTTGTAGCTATATAGTAATTGTTTTCTTTTTTTTTGAAATTGTACACAAGCAAATTAAAATTCCAGGAAGCCAGCACACAGAAAAAAAGGTGTTAAGCTCTGCATTATCTGGAAAAACAAAGTCATTTTTTTCTTTTTGAATTAGTTCAACAACACTAAGAATTTACTGTGTTAGGGTTGGAGATACAAAGAGAGATAAACCAGCAATCTTGACAGTCAGGAGTTTGGAGTCCAGGTAAATCCTCATAACTGTAAACGAATGATTTGAGCACACACATAAAATACTTACTTGCAAAGAAGAGGGAAGTTGATGATCGCCTCCTGATCTAAATTGTGCAGAAGAGCAGAAGCCACATCACCTAGAGCTTTTGGGGACATAAGGATTTTCAAGGAGAGGCAAGGTTGGAGCTAATATGTACAAAATAGATGAAATAAAAAAGAAAAAAAAGGAAGAGGAAGGGGAGGGAGAGGAGTCGGTAGAGAAGGAGGGGAAAGCAGGAAACTTTTCAAGCAAGAAAGCATGAAATTACACTGCTTATATTTCCACAAATGTGACTGGCTGTGTGGTTTGGTGAGGGAATGTAAAATTGAAATATCTGCTTTATCTAACATGCAATTAATTTTTTAGTGCTTCTGCTCCCATTTTACATTTAATGCTTTTCCTGCCCTTGACTGAATTTTAAGCACTATTACACTTGCTTGTAGCAATTAATGCGGAATCTCTGGGAAGAGCTGACTGACTGATGTGAGCAGAAGCAGCTATGAACACACCATGACTACACTATAAGAACTCCCAATGCTACTGGAAAAGTTACGGTGTGATCATTAACACAAGACCTGCTCTCTCTTATTTTTTAATTATCTGTAGTTAGTTGTACAGAGGACTTGCCATTTAACAAAGAAGTTTATAAATTCACTGTATCTTGATCAATGTCGCCCTTTTCAACATTCTTACCCATCCAGTCCCTCCCCTCCCCTTCCCTCATACACATTGGCTTCTTGTCTGCATTTCCCCTTCTTCTATTTATGCACCCACTTTTTCCTTCTTGATCACACCTCATCCCCTTTGAGTATCCACTTCTTGGTGTTTTATTTTGATGAACTTTGATTTTTGGATTTTGAAGGAATTATGCCCTTGAATCTACCATATTTCAGTTAATACAGTTGCATACACTTGCATACCACCCACCATATTTACTCATGAGATGTGTTCTCTGAACACAACTTTTAAGTGTACCAAGCAGTCTTGCTAACTATAGGCACTGTGTCTTTTAGTAGACCTCAAGAATCCAATCAGCTTTATAACAAACCCATAGTATATTCAGTGCTACTTAATAAAAACACAACTAAGAAATCAGCCACAAATACTCTGCTCTCATGCAACTGCTAAAACAAGACCTTTACAAACCCACATGCTAAAACAAAATTTAAAACATTAGTCTTTATTTGTGCTGGTCTTAGAACTTATTGAAATTTACCCTGTCATGTGGGAATCTCATTATAATGTAAGGAGAACATATTGGCTGCTTATTCATTTGATTATTTTTGTAGCATCATAGATATTTAAAAATTAAATATGAATACTTGTTTGCTAACTTGTTTTCTAAAGTATTATATTGGGATGAAACATTGACATGAAAATTTATTTTTCATACAACCCATCTGTTTGCACATTCATACAATTCATGACAGTAGAAATTATCACCTCACAAAGGATCCTGGAATTTTCAAAGAAGTCATTCAGGTGCCAAACATCATCCTGTCAACATCTCCCATCAGATGTGAAAAGGAAACTTTTCAATATTCTGTGCTAGTATGCAATTAAAAGAAAATACAAGGAAACAAAACAAAACAAAGAAAAACAACATCTTGCCCTCTCATGAATTTGGAAATTAAGTTGTATCTCCAGGATTTGATTTTCCTTGAGCTACATCACTAGGAACAAAGGCCCTGGTAGGTCAAACATTGGAAAGAAATTAGGCAAAATAGCAGGCCTGACTCATGCTTCTATTGCTCTCTGTACAGATTGTGAGTCAAACTTCATGATACAAAGGAAGAATTTCCAAGAAATATTGAAGGATTCAATGTTTTGCTCAGTAATGTTTTACTTTATGGTAAGGTAAAGATTCTTTTTCCTTTCCAAAGTTTGGCTAAATCATGGAGTTGAAGGCGGATAGAATGTAATCCAGAATTCAACGCCTATCCTACGAAATTAAGACACGTGAGGGAAGGGGCGGGTTGGGAAGGACAGGTGACAATGTTGACAGGGCTGACATTGTTCAAGATGCACTGTACTCATAGATGGCTTTGTTGAATGGCTGTTCCTTTGTATAACTACCTTATGATAATAAAATATTTAAAAACATATTTTATAAGTGAGAAAATGAGTTTTATGTGATGTTCATTATACATATTGGTATCTTCACACATACATAGCAAAAATAATGTAATATAATACAGCAAAAATATGATTACCTTTCCCTGAAGAAATTTTCAATTTTTTCCATTTGCTTCAGTTTCTTAAATCATCTAACTCAGTTATTTAAGGTTATTATTTACTTTTGTTATTTGTATCTCTCTTTCTCTCTCTGTCACTCTCTCTGTCTCTCTCTCTCTCTCTGTCTCTCTCTTTCTCTCTTGCTCTGTGTATTTGAGTATATGTATGTGAGTGCTGGTTCTGGGGCTTAAACTCAGGGGCCTGGGGGCTGTCCCTGAGCTAATTTTGCTCTCAAGGCTAGGACTAAACTACTTTTGGCTTTTGGGTGGTTCATTGGAGATAAGAATCTCGTAGATTTTCCTGCCTGGTCTACTATTGAATCACGATTCTCAGATCTTAGTCTTCTGAATAGCTGTGATTACAGATGTAAGCCACCAGTGCCTGGAAATATTTACTTTTCTAATATTAAAAAATATTCTCTTCCCTAGGTCAGTCTTAATTTGCATCTCATAACTTTACCTTATTGCATTACTTTTAATCTTTGTGTTTCTTGTTTACTATCCTTAATTAAGAGGACATACTTTGAATAGTGCATTTAAATAAAACATTCGCTATGTGTTCTGGGTCTGTTCAATCTACTTTATGGAAGTTGATGTAATCAGCTCTTGAGACCAGAAATCTACAGAAAATGGAGAGGTGATGGGCATTGAATAGAAAGATTGGTCTGGACTTTTACCTCCATAGTGAAGTTCTTTACTTGTTTCCACTACTTCTGTTTATTTATTTATTTTTTAAAAAAATTTTTCTTAAAAATTTTTTTTTGTGAAAATGCTGTACAGAGGGTTTACAATTACATGGACAAGGTAATGTGTACATTTTTTATCAAGCATTGTTGCCTCCTCCTTTGTTTCCCCTTCCCATCCCTTCCCATCTCCCCCTCCCTTCCCCCCCCCACTCCACTCACCCCCGCCCAAAGTTGTAATGTTCGTTTTTTGACATAACGACTTGTACACCTCATTGTTGCAATGGGTCCACCTGTATCCCTATTTAAACAGTTTGTTTTTTCCCTTCCCTTCCACAAATTATACCAACATTAAATACAATGAAAGCAGGGATTATATTCTTTTATGGCTAGAGAAGTTGAGCATTTCTTCATGTGTCTATTGGCCATTCTTATTATTTCCTCTTCAGAGAAGTCTCTCTTTCTCTTTTAGTCTTTAGCCCACTTATTTATTGGGCAGTTGTTTCTTTTAGGATTTGTTGTTGGCGGATTTAATTTTTTCTGTTCTAAATATATTTTAGATATGAGACCCTTGTCTGTTGTACGGTTAGTGAAGATCTTCTCCCAATCTGTGGGCTTTCTATAAAGTTTGTTTTTTGACCTAACGTCTTGTACAACTCTGAACAATTTGTTTTTTCCCTTCCCCTCCACAAATTATACCAACAACAAATACAGTGAAAGCAGGGATTATACCGTGGGGGAGGGACATAGAAAGCAACAAAGAAATTATCTTATAAATATGTTAGAAACAATCACATGAAAGCAAAAACACTTGAATAATTATCTTGGGGTTCATTTCCCTAACATCAATTTATCTAAACTTTTTTGCTTGCCTCAGACATATACTAGTTATTGCAAATAAGGGAAACCATGGGACCTATGTTTCTTTGGGCCTGGCTTACTTCACTTAATATAATTTTTTCCAAGTTGTTCCATTTCCTAACAAATGGGGCAATGTCATTCTTTCTGATGGAGGCATAGAATTCCATCGTGTATATATACCACATTTTCTTTATCCATTCATCTATGGAGGGGCATTTGGGTTGGTTCCATATCTTAGCTATGGTAAATAATGCTGCAATAAACATAGTAGTGCTGATAGCTTTAGTGTGGTCTTGTTTGTGATCATTTGGGTAAATGCCCAAAAGTGGGATTTCTGGGTCATGGAGGAACTCTATGTGGAGTCTTTTGAGGAATCTCCATAATGCTTTCCAAAGTGGTTGACCAAGTTTACACTCCTTCCAACAATGCAGTAAGGTTCACTTCTCTCCACATACCCTCCAGCATCTGTTGTTATTAGAGTTCTTGATTATAGCCATTCTAACTGGGGTGAGGTGGCATCTCAATGTTGTTTTGATTTTGTGTATGCCAACAATGAGAAAAGCATGCTGAAATCAGGAAAGCAACTCCATTCATAATAGCCCCACAAAAAATAAAATACCTAGGAATTAACTTAACCAAACAAGTGAAGGAACTCTGTGATGAAAACTTCAAAAACCTGAAAAAGGAAATCAAAACAGAACTTAGAAAGTGGCAAAACGTCCCATGGTCCTGGATTGGAAGGATCAACATTGTGAAAGTGGCAATACTTCCCAAGGCTATCTGAAAATTCAATGTGATACCTATCAATATTCCAACTGCATTCTTCAAGGAAATAGAAGAGGCAATCCAAAAATTCATATAGAACAATAAAAGATCCCAACTAGCAAAAACGATCCTTAACAGAACGAACAATGCTGGAGGAATATCAATACCAAATTTCAAACTCTAGTACAAAGGCATAGTAATCAAAACATCTTGGTACTGGCACAAGAACAGACCTCAGGACCAATGGAATAGAATTGAAAACCCAGAAATGAACCTACAGACCTATAGCCACCTAATCTTCTTTAGGGAGCTAAAAAAAATAGAATGGAAGAAAGACAGCCTCTTCAGTAAAGGGTGCTGGCAAAAGTGGTTAACTACTTGTAGAAAACTAAAGCTAGATCCTTATATATCACCCTGCACCAGAATCAACTCCAAATGGATCAGAGACCTCGGAGTCAAAGCAGACACTCTGAAAACATTACAGAATGGAATAGAAGAAAACAGTTTCTATAAATATTTTGAATGCTTTACCAAGAAACGATTCTCTCATTAGGAGTATGTATTTTTTGTCACTTAAATTTTTTAGGTAATGATTGCTGTTAGATTTCCTGGGCATTTGTGACTTTGTTATTTAGTGCAGTCTGTATCCAATCTAACACTTCAAAATATCATTATAAATTTCATAATTTTAAGTTTCATTTATAGATTTCTCTCTCTCTGTCTGTCTCTCTTTCTCTTTCTGTCTTTGGACAGTACTGGGACTTGAACTCAGGACCTTGGACTAGATAAAATACCACTGAGTTGTGCTTACATTCCTGCTTTTCTGGTTATTTTTCAGATAGGGTCTCATTTTCTTCTTCTGTCTGCCTGAACCACAATTGGCCTACTAAAGTCTTCCCATGATTCCTTTGATCACAGGTGCCTAACACCATGTCCAGCTTCTCTTATGGACATGGAATCTCACAGACTGTTCTGCCTGTGCTGCCCCAGATCCACAGCCCTCCCAGTGTTAGCCTCTCACATAGCTTGGGATGACAGGTCTCTGCAACTCTCCCACCAGGTGTGGTTGAGTAGGAGTCTCACAAGCTTTTATGCCTAGGCTGGCCTGAACCTTGATCTTCCTGTGTTCTGCCTCCCAGGTAACTAGAATTGTGAAATGACAGTAGCCACAAACACCTGGCCTGTTTGCTAAACCTTTGAATGAACTTTGTATTTGTTTATTTATTTGTACTGATTATCATATTTTGCTTTGAGGTTTTTGTAATTTCAGAAAATTAACTGAATAGACTTTCATGGTTTCCTGTGCTCCAAAGAAAATTACACAGAATTGAAATTGCCTGCTTTTAAAAAAAATGTGAAACAATTGTCCTTCAAACTATCAGAGGACTTCAGGTAATTGTTTATTGCAGTAGCTATTTTTATGCTGATTTTAAGGCACTAGACATATAAGAAATATATGGCTGTGCATAAAAAGAAGATGGAAATTTAGTTCATAATATTAATAGCTTTTGATTTGAAGAAAAGCATGTTGAGTGATTTTTTTATTTTTTCTTACCTTCTAAGTTATCTACACTAAAACTGCATGACATAACTGAAATGTTTTTAGGAGTCTCATAGCTTCTATCAGATGTCATTTCATATAATATTGCAATACATATGGATATATACACACACACACATATATTTGAAGTCAGAAGCCTATATTTATTCTGTAGAACTTGGCAAGCAAAGTTTCTCTCACAAAGTCATTAACAAAGAAAACTTCCCTGAAAGTATGACAGTAATTCACTTTAAACAGGGAGACTATTATATAGTGCCAATATTAGAACAGCTGTGTAAAATCCCACCTGTTTCATTTATAGAACCTACGTCTGAAAACATAGACTTGCAATATATCAAGGAAGAAATTGATGTGCTTGTTCAAGTTTTAATAGCATCTGTACAAAATAAAAGAAGCCTCAACAAGTTGTGAAGTTGTTTCTTTCTTATTTCAATATTTATGATGAAGTTAAAGAAATAAAGATACCATGATATTAACTAAAGAACTAGACACAAAAGAGCATCACTGTACTTGAGTTTTGTTTTTGGTTTTTTTTTGTACTTGATTTTGTACCCTGCTTCTTGTATAGACATTTGTTTAATTTGGGGAGTGGAAGGGGAAACAAGGACACAGGATGACCCATTGCAACAGTGATACCCACAAGACAGTATATTGAAACGAACTTAACATCTTCAGGCAGGGGCGGGGTGAAGGAAGTGATGGAGGGAAGGGATAGTGGGAGAACAACAAGGGAAGGGGCAACAATGCTTGACAAGAAATGAACTCGTTGCCTTACTCATGTAACTGTAACCCTGGGAAGGGGCAACGATGCTTGACAAGAAATGAACTCGTTGCCTTACTCATGTAACTGTAACTCTGATGTATAGCATCTTTACAATAAAATAAAATTAGAAACAGAACATGAAATGGACTCAGGCCTACACTCACTCTCAATATATAAAGGCCTATATGATGACTGTGCTTAGATAGAGACCTTTCTGAAAATCAGTGAACTTATACATGGTATACATACAAAGCAACATGTACATGAAGATTTTAATGCAAAAGGCAATCTATAAGATTTTAGAGGATAATGTAGAAGTGCATCTTTATTAACTAATGGGTATTGAAAGGTATCTTACTTTTGAATCGTTTATTCTGGCAGTATTCAATTCTTTTCTCCAAAGTCTGTTTATCTTCCCTTCCATATCCCTATTTATCATCATCTTTTGTTGAATTTTTCTGTATTGCTCTCAGATTTCATGTGTTATGACACAATGGTCATAGCTTTATTTCAGCCTCTCTTTTCAGCACTTTTTCCAAAATTGCCTTTAAATGTCACGTTTAATGGTAAACACATAAACTTTACATTTGGAGGTATTTTCACTTTTTTAACAAGGTTAGATGTTCAGTATTTTAGGGTAAGTTAACACATAATATTGGAGCTTACTCTTTACTGTATTCTTCCCTAGATATGTGCTCTTTTTTATATTTTTTATTGTAAAGATACAGTACAGAGGGGTTACAGTTACATGAATAAGGTAATGAGTACATTTCCTATCTGGCATTGTTACCCCTTCCTTTGTTTTTCCCCTACCATCCCTTCCCTCCCCACCTCCCCAACTCCTCCCATATCCCAGAATTTGTAAAGTACATTTTCTTTTTTTTTCTTATTTTTTTTTAAATTGAGATTAGGTAATTACCTAAATTTCACATATTTCACAGTATTGTGGAATAGTGATACTTAGTTAAAGTCACAAACACATTTTAGCCTGTACAAGGCAAATTATCATTATCATGGTCTACAATATTTGTGAATTCTATGAGCTTTGACAATACAATAATTTCTTCCACATCTGGTGATATTTACGTTTCTCATATACTTTTAATATATTACACACTTCTTTATCTTCTTTTCTTTTCTATTCTCCCCCTTCCTTCTCCTTAGTAGTCTTTTAGATTGATTTATACTGTATATTTAACTATCTAAGTAAATAGATATATGAATATTTATACTTATATACACATCTATGAGTATGTAATATAATATTCCAAAATATAAGTGAAATGATAGTATTTTTTTGCAGTTGGCTTGTTTCAGTAGGATGTCTACAAGTTGTGTCTTTTTCTTGTAAATAACAATTTCATTTTTCTGTATGGCAATGTATCTCTACATATCTCTACATGCATCTATCTATGCATCTGTGTCTCTATCTAATCTATCTAGCATCTATCTATGCATCTTTCTCCATATATGTATATATATGTATATATATATATATATATATATATATATATATATATATATATATTTCTTTGTCCATGCATCTGAGTTGGGCACCTCAGTTGATTCCATCATTTGGCTCTATAAAACCTGTTGGAGACACTATGCATTAGAGAGAAGGGTGAAGGGAGTAGGGAGTATGATGGAAAGGATGAAATTGATTGAAATACAGTGATAACAAGTATGGAGATGTAACAATATAATCTCCTCACTGTATAATTGATATAAAATAATTTAAAACAAAAGAAAGAAAGATGGCCAGGTGCCATTGGCTCATGCATGTAATTGTACCTACCCAGCAAGTCTGAGGATTGTAGTTCAAAGTACAGCCCCAGCCCCTCCCCCCCAAAAGTCCATGAGATCTTATCTCCAATTAACCAATGAACTGTCAGAAATGGAGCTGTGGCTCTAGTGGAAGAACATTAGCCTTGAGAAAAACAAAATAAAGCTCAAGGGCAGTGCCTAGGCCCTAAGTTCAAGCCCCAGGACTGATACATGACTCACATGCTCGCATACACAAACACACACACACACACACACACAATTTATCTTAGAAAAACAAAAATGCTTATCCGTTAGGAAAATGCTATATCCAACGCCACTATAATTCAGTATTTCTTCTCATGAGGAAGAAAAATAAAGAGATATACATGGCATGATTTGAGGAAGTTCCTATAGAGGAACAGTAATTATATTTTTGGGTGAGTATGGTGACTGTGGAGAATGTGAGTTTGCATCTGAAGTACAGGAAACACTCCATCTTATGTCAATTTGCTACACATATATTCACGTAATAAAATTTCACCATTTAGGATTCACATAGTCTTCGGAATATATGTATATTATGCTAATTTTGTCACACATAAAGGAGAAAGAACTAGAAAGCTTTTTTAAATTGGTTTTTAACTCATGGAACAGTTCAAATCCGATAGTGAGAAGCCATTCTTTGACAATTTAATAAATTTATTCACGTAACATTCTGTATATGTTCTTTTATATGTTCTTTTCTTCTTGACTTCCATGAATAGATGATGACCTCAGGTGTTAACTTCTAGAGATTATTTCATTGTTCCAGAACCTCTGGAGGGATCCTTTTAAACTGTACTATCCCCAAAATTTGCTCAACAAAAATTGTGTATTTTATATCTTACACGTTTATGTGATGGCGGTCATGTAGCCATTTCTTAGTGTTAGCCTTGATATGTATAATCACATCTTGAATCGATAGGAATTTCCCATTTTACTATTATTAGCAGTGCTGTGGGCAATATTCTTGCATAGACATAAGCTTATTCTTACATTTCTCGTGGCATGCAGTTATTTACCTTCACATGATGCCTGCTCCTATGATGGTTTCTGCTTCCCCCAGTCTTCCTCAATTTCAATATTCTCATACATTGCAATTGTGCCATTTTGATGTATACAAAATTAATTCACATTTTATAATCTGTATTTCCATGAGTGAACTTGAACACATTTTCCATTACTCATCTGTTTCTATCATTTACATTTTTCTCCTCACATGAATTTGTTTTCTATTTTATTTACCTCATTTTTTATTTATGACTTGATATTTTGTCATGAATTTGTAGTTAGCATATAGAAAATTTTAACACTTGTCTGTACATATCATGAAAAGTTTCCCTGTGTCAATTTCTTTTTAAAAAATCATCATAGGTAATGCTTTTGCCATGAGTTTTCACTTTCATGTGATGAAATATTTCTTGTCTTCATTTCTGAGTTTTTCCTCCTTCCCAAGAAAATGTCTCTTATGGAAACTATGCAAATATTACTTTCTAAATTGTATAAAGACATAGTTTTGTAGAGGTATTTAAACGCAACTATGCATATATATACAAATTCATTCTTTTTTATGCTGTGTTCAAGGGTCTATTTTTTAAATCACTTTTTTTTTTTACTTTTTAAGCGTTTCTGTGATACTTTTGTATGCATATTACCATGATTTTTTCTGATTGTACTGATAGATTTATGAAATATTTTCAACTTTGGTCACTGAAGACATGTCTCCACCTCGTGAGTTAGTGAATAGGAGCACATTAACTATATGATTTCCTGTTTATTTCAAAGACTTATTCATCTTCAATAATGCTGTTATCTATACCAATCATATTTAAGTAGCTAGTTTCTATTCTTTTCTAATAATTTATATATTTAGCAATCTTTTTTATAATATTTTGCTATTTACTGGGTCTGTAGGATTTTTTTATTATATATTATCATTATCCAAATTTCTAAAAATTCTGTAGTTGCCTTTTGACTTATTTTAGAGTGCAAGGTTTTCAGGACTGGCCTCAATCCTCTTGTGTAATATAACTGCAGAGCTTGCACATAGCACCATGCTCAGCTTGTTGCTTAAGGTAGGATCATGCTAATTGTTGCCCAGGCTGGACTAGAACTGTCATATTCTATCTCTCCATCTCCTGAGTAGCTATCTCTTGGGTGATAATTTTTACTATACAAATTGTTGTGGTGTTTTATGAATTTTATAAGTAGATGTGTATATATTTACTTATATATACACATTTAAAACTTGATTTAGAGAAATAGATTTGGAGAAATTATGGAAGGTTTCTCTACTGCATTAAGCAATTGACTTTTATAAATACTCATTAGCATTAGAGAAAACTTTATTTTCCAAGTTGTAATTGTGATCAACAAACATGTATATCATCCAATTACTCCCTGGCTTTTTGCTTATCACACTTTATCACTCAAAGTGGTAGAAAGGTATATTACATCTTCTGAATAGTATTGTTGAAAGTAAACATTTTTATTTATTATTTATACTGTTTTTTGTCACCAAAACATATAGATATGTTACAGTCATGATAACATCTTTCTGGTTATAAAATTCTCTAGAGTAGAAAAGAGAGCAGAGTTCTCTATCTGTTTGGAAAAAATTGTCACCATGTACTAGAAATTGGGTTTCACAATTTCTATGTGTAAACAATGGAATAGTGATAGGTATAATCAAATATTTTAGAGATAGACAGCGAGATGAAGGTGCATATATTCTGCATATCTTTCATTTGAAAATTTAGATTAATTAAAGATAACATAGGATTCAATCTATTTAAGAAAAATCTGAGGAAGAGGAGAAGGTAGACAACTTCAGGTACAAACAGTGCCAGTATCAAATCAAATCAAAACGAAAACCTCGGCCATCTCTTTATCCCTCTGCTGTCCTCTACACCTGACTGGACAGAATCATTGCACGAGTTTAGAATTACAGAAATAGAGAGCAGGAAAGGATTTTCCTAGTTTCCCTTAGGAAAACTCCAGTGAAATGTTCTGAATCAATTCACTGGGATCTGAGTCCATCAGAAGAGCCAGGGCCTCCACCACTGCCACAAATGCTCAGATCTCACTCTGTGCTATCCCTTTGTGGCCAAGGAGTTGAGGCGCTGTCACTGGCCTTTCTCCTTAGGTTAAAGTGAGGAAAGCGCTGCTCACCAGGGTGGCACCTAAGATCTCTTCAATCTATGACCCTCAAAGAAGAAACCGAATTGGTGTCAAGGGGGGAAGAAAGTAGATTGTTGTCTTTGCAAAGGAGGGTAATGACAGTGATGACACGGTGTGTAGCTTAGATTAGGATGTGAGAAGGTGCTGAGGAGTGGGAAGTACTCATTTAGAGCAGACAAGGCTAAGGGTGGCCTACTTGTGGAGCAGTGGGACTTGCTGGCCCAGGGACCTATTCAAGAGGGGCCCAAGTAACCAAAATGCCTCTGGATCACACTCTTCCTCTTTAGCTAGCAAAAGGAGGTCTTGAACAAGAGTAAAATGTGCCATCTCTACTCTGCCTGTGCTTTCGAATAACAGTGCAGTCCATAAATATTCCAATTGTACAACCTTTTGCTCTGGGGAGGACAATAAAACAAATGGCCAACATTTAAGAAATTTTCATTCTTTGGTCCTTTAAAGACATGGATCACTGAGTTTACAAACTTCATAGTCATCAGTCCATGAAATTAAATTATGTATTTAGATAGTATTCTGTCTAACCCTGACAGGTCTTAGTAGAAGCAGTATTTATCTGTTATTTTTAAAAAAGACACCATCTCCTTGTTCAAAAGGATGGCTCAAAGAATCAAAGCCGATTTCTACATTGACCAAAGCCACCTTCATTTTCTCCTTGGAAGGAAGACTAGCAAAGAACCAATGGGTTAAAAAATCAGTTTCCTAACTAAATCAATGAGCTTCATGTATCACTGTTCTTCTATGTCTCCCATATAGCTGGGATTACAGGAATGCACCACAATGCCTGGCTAATACTTGGTTGTCTGAAATCCTAGGAGTACTATCCATTAAGCTCTGTTTCTAGAATTCTAGGACTTTTCTAGCCCACCTCCCCAAAATCTTTCTGACTACCCCTGCAAACAAATCCCAAAGTTTCTAAACCATAATGTGTGTCTGGTACCCACTTCCCTCCTTAGATCTCAGCCTCTTGATTAGCTAGAATTAAAGGCATGAGCTACTGTCACCTAGTTAATGTAGCTCTTTAACAATTATGTTTTTATATTTATTAATTCTTTAAAATATTTTCTTTTTATTTACTCAATAGCATTTCTTTTACTGTATTTATACTTTAGAGTTGTATATCATGTAGTGATAAGAAGTAGTATATACATTGTTTTTTCTAGCTTTTTATGACTTGATTACTTCCCTTTAATTAGTTTATCCATTTAATATGCATTGACAGATAAAGATCAAGAAACTAAATTTATTACATTAGCCTCTAAGTACCAAAATAGTCCTGAGCTTTCCTCATTATCTTGTGATACTTTTTCATATTTTAATATTATGTGTAGCAAACTTTGTTTCTGTTTCTTAAAATTGATTCCTGAATTTACAGTTTTCAACCTTATGTTAAATACATATCTTCTGATTATTAGAGGATCACTGGTTTTTTTTATAATATTGGCAAGATAGAATATAAAGAGAGAAAGATGAGTATTTTCACTATCTATTAACACACTAGTTCTTTTTTTTTTAGTCACAACTTTGTGTAAACACACAAAAACACACGTGTGCTGAAATTGTGGATGAATTGTTTCTATCTGAGTGACTGCTTTTCTTTTCACCTGAAAGTAACCTTCTCTGTTGAAATGGAGTCTTTAATTCTGCTGTTAAGATTTTAGTTTCTGTGTGGTATACCTCGATCTTATCTTTCTGTTAGTTTTTGATTGAATGCTGTTTTCAAGCATCCTACTGTTTAAAGATTCTTTTTTCTTTGATGTCAAATTATTTCCAGGCATATTTTTTCCTGTAATTCATGTGTTGCCTATTAGGTTTCCTTTTCTATTTCTATGTATGTTATCAATCCATCAATCAATATGTCTATTTACCTCTCAACATACCTATGTACTTTTTCAACAAATATCTTGGACAAATTTAGAAAGACCCAGTATCTGTTAATATCTTGAGTAGGACAGTTGTCTTCTTTTGTAATGTTATTATAGTGCTGATGTATTTCCATTCTTACTCTGTAGTTTGAAGCCAAGATAAAGAGCACAACTTTCAGGGTATTTTCCACTTTCTACTGGGAATGCACTTAGTGATAGATAGTGGTTAGATTTTTTTTTTGGCTTCCTACTGTCTGTTTCTGTTATACAACAGACATCTGAAATAATTTTAAATGGCCTTCAGAAAGTGCTGCTAAAGTGTTTCCATGTTGTTACTTTACTTCCCCCAAAACATTGTGCCATCACCTTACCTTAGTTTTAATTCATTCCTTATCTTCTTTGGAAATTGACATTTCTAAATGGATTCTGGAGGAGAGATGCCATCAGGATGTAGGGAGTAGAGGAGAACTCCATACTAAGGAGAGCTGCTTGGTGTTTGTTTGCATACAAACCTGAATTATCAAATTCAGAGGAAGGGAGGTAGAAAAAGGCCCAACATCTTTTCGTCTTTTTCAATTGTAATATTGGAAAGCCTGATTATAAGTGCCAACTTAGCTCCAAAGTTGGTGTGGATAGCAAATGTTTCTCTGGATGGCCAGTAGACTAGATGTGTATTTCTCTTGCTAATATTATTATGAACATTCTTCTTTTCATAGCTCCATTAAAATTTAAGTGGTGAATTTGGAAGAGGCTGACTCAGAGAGTTTTGTCTTATGAAATTTTAACCAGAAACTTCCAGTGCATTTATACCTGCCATAAAATGCTCAAGACTCTAATTTATAGAAATTTGAGGTTTATGGTTTGGTATGAACAAAATGTCTAGTCTTAGAAAAGAGAATGAAGTTGTGACAATAGTTCATTTCCTGTGGCTCATCTTTAATTAAGAATCATGGAAAATACTAATATTTATACTAGCTAACTTCTTAATATTTTTAAAAAGGTTTCTACACTCATTTACACTGTGCAAGAGTCTAAAATGAAGCATGCAGATTGCATTGGCTTCTACATAATATAAAAACTACAAGTAGTTTTTCCAAAGAGCTTTATTAAAATAATTTTGTAATTACAATTCAGAATCCAATAACACAACTAATAATATGAAAGACAATTTTCAGAAAATTATTTATATAAGTATAAAATTTTATTTCAATGGTAGAAAGAGGAGGACTATTTAATGCTCTATCAGAAATAGGCTCACATTCATTTCATTATGCTGGTTTTCCTTCCATGAAATTAAAAGTTGAAGATGTACTCATTTGTTCATATTTTTATCTATGGGAATGATCTAATTTTCATGAGAATGGTTCTATTTGTTTTGTTAAAAAATTTACAAATATCCCCAACAAGCTGCAGCACTAAAGTAAGATTAGTGAATGGTATGGTTTAAAAGAGCATTTCAAAGGGGGCATCATTTACCCTTTACTAAGGGTAGTGAAATTCTTTAACTTATGTTCAATTCCTATTGAAGATCTCAAATCTAAATGCTCTACTTTTGTGATATTGTAATGAAAAATTTACTAACTTGATCGAAGTAAAGATGATTACCAGGAGTGGAGACGACAGTCATCCAACTCAACTCCTACATTTGTTTTGCACCTCAGAGAGGTTAAGTGACTTGTTCAAACAAACTTAGCTTTTGAGTGCTGTACTGAGGGTGGCTGGAGTCACATCTCTGTGTCTCACAGTCAACTAAACTTGACCCCAAGGAGCAGTAAGGATATTAGGTGGTTTGGTACTCAATGACAGAGATCAATGGAGTCAACAGTTAAGATCAAACTCTTCACAGCATACCTACTTGATCTGCTTCAGGCTTGGATGATTTCGCTCCATTATTGTGGCTTAATTTTCCTTTCATTTGTCTTTTCTAAATTTTATTTATACCTAAAAGGTAGTTATATAACACTACTTATTTAACATCCTTTAGGGTAGAAAGGATCTTACTAGTAGTCCCTTCGACTACTATACACAGAAAATTATGAAAATATTGGATGTTACTTTCAGGCTGCTTGTACATGGTATATAAAAATGAATTTGTGCTCAGAGTTAGTTCCCTATCTCCAGGATGGTTCATTATGTCAATGTCACTATTACTAAATCCATAAATAAAAGACCCCAAGTGTACACCATGTGTGGCTCTAATCATTTTAGATAAGAGATAGTCAATCTTATATGCTACTGAATGGTAAAGATATGATAGATGAAGCTCATTTAACCTCACAGTATTTAAGTATGTTATTTTAAAAGCACTATATCATTTAATTCTTATTACCTTCTTCACTCATTTTGTGACCTTGCAAACTGTTTAAGTACTATGTCCCTCAATTTCTCAATGTAAGAATAACTTTGCAACATAAACTACATTTGTCTCTGGGCCTAGCCTTAAAATAGCCTGAACAATCAGCATTAAGGGAATTTGTTTACCTAAATTCATCTATCTAGAAAAGAACACTGGGAATTTAATGAGGAACCTCATCTGTTATGCAAATGATCACAAACCTAAGAACACCTGGCCTTGAAATAGGGCATAAGAGACACATTCTGCAAAAGACCCAGCCATAGATACAGGGAATATGAAAACGGAAACTTTCTACATGTAAGAGTAATTTTCTATGCAAAATGCATCAAAACTTAGTTCCAAGAGAGGACAGAAATCTGCAGGGGTTAAAATAGGAAGAATTGCTTCATCTAACTTAACATAGGTAGCACACAGCCTTCTCAGAGGAAGCTGAATGAGTTTTTCAGAGACAAGGACACAGCATTTTCTGTTTTGCATCTTGAGGTTAAGCCAACTAAAATAAAGACTTCTTCAGTAGAGCCTGATGACATCAATAAAGCCACCAAGTGAAAAAAAATCTTTATGAGAAGTCCTGAGTTCTTTTAGTCATCATAGAGAATGAGGAGATGAGTCAGCGCTTGTATGGCATGAGAGTTGGTAAAGCAGCAGTTTTTGCTGGGCATTTTCTACAGTGAAGCCAAATTACCAAGAAACAGAGGCATCATCAGTTTAAACTGACTTAGCTGTTTCTGATCCTCTGAGTGACTGGCAACTGGAAAAATTAGTTGTCACATACTGGGGTACAGGAGGATTTGGGGGCTCATAGTACAATCTGGGACATGACTCAAGCTCCTTGAGACATTTATGGGGGTGAAAATTAAAAATACAGAAAACCACAGCCACCACTAGGCTTCTACTCTGATGTCTGTTGCATGTGAAACACAGGATGCTAGGTTAGATTGCTGAGAGACCCATCATGGATGGACACCCTCTACAAAGCAATATCTGAGCTGTGATGTGTATATACATAATTTAATATATGTGGAGAGCTGGGTACCTGTGGCTTATGCTTGTAATCCTAGCTACTCAGGAGTTTGAGATCTGAGGATTGCAATTCAAAGCCAGCTCAGGCAGGAAACTCTGTGAGACTCTTGTACTCAATTAACTACCAGAAACCCAGAAATGGAACTATGGCTTAAAATGGTAGCATGCTAGTCTTGAGCACAAAAGCTCAGGGGCTTGAGTTCAAGCCCCACGATCAGCAAAAAAGAAAGTTGAGAATAAATTATGTCAGTTTCATCCAGTATATACCAGTGGTATTTTGTATGTTCCTAAGTCATTCTGAAAAGGAGCTCCGCTCAGAGTAATTTGAAGTTTGGGGATTGATGGCATTTGTAGCTCTTATCTCTTTTTGCCTTTCTCTTTCTTGTCCCTGGTGGAAAATGCCACCTACACCTATCACAAACAATTGCTGGAAACACAGTTATGGGTCCTTAATGGTTGTCCTGAAATACCTCAGCATATTCAGAAAACTATGGTCTGAGATTAATTTTATTTCATTTAAACACCCTACAACCAATGGTAGAATGAAAATGTTTTCATGAAGTAGTTTTTCAACCAGTAGAGTTGTAAGGTGGGGCACTCATCCTCTTGGTATAGGGAACAGCTATTACTCTTGATTATTTGGGTGAGTTTGATTATTCATAAAAAGTCACATGTATTTATTTTGTGTCTTGAAATAATGTTCCATCCCATGTTCTTCCTTCAACTCAAACTAAACGACTTTTTTTTTGATCCACATCATATTTGAGGATAAAAACATTTGCAATTCATTTTGACTGTTCAGGCAGACTGAACACTCCTCTCAATAGAGCTGCTTTTAAATAAGAAATGTAGAATTAATTCCAAGCTTGAATGGTTTCATATACACATCATCTCTTTCCCACTTTATGGATTTCATAGCATCAAAATAAATAATTTTTACTCCTTTGGCTTCCTCTGCCACTGCTCATACATGTAGACCGGTAGAGATTATAATAATTAGATGGATTTTTTGGTTATGTGTTACAAGCTCAGAATCAGGTTTCATAATTCTATCACTCTCCTACCTAAGGATTTTCTGTAATTCCCAGTACCAGGCTGTCTGGCAGAGCTAGACTGGAAAAAAATAAATGCTCTTCAGAAGAGAAATTGGTTTTGAATATTTTTCTCTTTTATCCATTCATCTGCTGAAGGGTGCCTGTGCTCAGTGCATAGCTTGGTTGTTGTTTGAATGCTGCATATCAGTTTTGAATATTATTGCCCCTTTTTTGATCTTACATTGATTTCTGAAAGGCCATCTCACATTGCTTGTTAAATTTTCTATAACTTTGTTTCTGAGGTCAGACTGTTCAATTGCAATGGTGGTTATTTTGGTGAGTGGACAGAGTCTACTTTCTGGAAATGAGCCATCCACACTCATTTTAGGGTAATTTAATTTACCTTCAGCCTCTGACATAGTTATCATAGAAGGTTTTGTCCTTGTGAACATCTAAATACATATCTTCATTTTTAATAGCCCTTTGTTGATTCCAGTCATTGCAGGGAATGGTTGAGACTTATTCACACAAATTAACATATATGAATTTTAATAATAAAAGAAAAGCTCAATGTACAATGTGTGTTTTAATGACTTTTATAATTAGAATATACATACATTAGGATTTCTTATAAATCCAGCCAGATCCTGCCAGAATCTCTCAAGGCCCATTAAAATGCAGAACTCTTGGGTGAAACCTTCAGGTATAAATGTTAAATATTTGCTTATGTAAATGAAATGCATAGGACCAATAACTATTTTCTCACATAAAGAAAAATAGCTGTCTTCTAAGAATGCAATACAACTTTCCTTCTATTGTTGTATTACATTCTTTAAAAAAAATGAGCATAGGTTTTTAAGCATAGCAGTTAAAAACCTCCTAAATTTCTTACACATTTTTAAAGAAAAAATTAACAAATTTGAAGTCTACTTTATGATTTTTACATGTTCCCTTCCAATCAACCAGGTGCTACTCCCTTGATGGTGTCTGGTCATAGAGAAATAGAGGTACAGTGAGTTCTATACTGATGTAGAGTCAAGAAAATCAGCTTCCAGGTGACTATTTCTGCCACTGCCCCTCAGTCTCTCCTATTTCTTTGAGAAAGATACTAACTCCTTTGTATAACTAAGTATGGTTTTCTGTTGAAGAGGGACTTCTACGGAATCCAATTATTTAATGTTTAAATATCAATGTGCATATCAAGTTCGGTTTGAAAGATCTTCAATCTCAGCACTGTGTTAAAAAAAAAAAAAGGTTTGCCATGCAGAGGATGCTTAGAGATCCTGGGGGGTTTTCCACACATTGTGACAAACTGCATGATGCTGTGGGATCTCCGTTCTCAACATCCTTCTCTGTAGGATCTGCCATCTGTGATAAGACCTAAACAATACAGGAATGACAGGAGTAGCGTTGGCAAGCATTTACCCACAACTATTCTGGCCCTTTTCCCTGCTAAGAGATGGGATTGGAGCTGACTAGGAAATACTCTTGTTTCTTGTTTCAGACTAAAAATGGTGGCTCACCCCTGAGGAAAAGTTGCAAGGAGCACACTGCACATTGTGTGAATAAATTTTCATGAACACCAGTGCAGCACTCACAAGAAAAACTTAAAAAAAAAAGAATTTGGCTAAGCAAATATTCATTATGTGGAAAATAATTACCAAAAAAACCCCACAAAAAACAAAAAACCCCAAACAACAAAACAAATGGAAACTAAAGAGACAAAATCAAGTTTTAGAAATAAAGAATTGACCCTTTACAAAAGCAGCCAGAAAGGCAGTACAACCCTTCTTCTGTGGAACCACACAATTAACATATAATACTCACTTCCCATAATTAGTGGGGTCTCCTACTTTCCATTTAACTGGAGTCACACTGTGGTTTCTGGCAAGCCAGTTGACATCTTCTTTTATATACTAAGTGATCGTATTACATCAAAGAATTATTTTACTCTGTATTAAAAAAAAAAAAAACAAACCTGGGCTTTGGCACCAGTGGCTGATGCCTGTAATCATAGCTACTCAAGATGCCAAGATCTGAGGATTACGGTTCAAAGCCAGCCCAAGGAAGGAAAGTTCATGAGATTCTTATCTTGAATAACTCAGAAAAATCCGGAAGTGGTGCTGTGGCTCAAGTGGCAGAGTGTTAGCCTCTAGCATAAAGAGGTGCAAGGACAATGCTCAAATACTGATTCAAGCCCTAGGACTGGCCAAAAAAAAAAAAAAAGCTTTCTCTACATTGAAAAAAAAATCCTGCTATAATGGAGAGGGGAGAATTACTCTGAATAAATTCTGGAGTATGATAGGGTGATTTTAATTTGGAGAATGAATATAAATTAGTGAAAAGGAAAGAGGAAATGCTCATCCAACAAATATTCATAAGTGCCTTCTTCCTTGCTACCCCCACCAAGTGTTGTTAAAACACTCATTACAACATGGGGTTTAAAGTCAGTTATAATAGACAATATATGTGACTTAATACCAGGTTATCCAGCTTTTTTTACTCTTGGATGATCCTCTACCACTTGAGTCACACCTTAATTTCTGGCATTTTGCTGGTTACTTAGAGATAAGAGTCTCAGATTTGTCTGCCAAGGCTGGCTTTGAATCAATAATCCTCAAAACCTGACAACTATAGATATGAGTAGCAGATGCCTGGCTATAAGCTCTTTCTTTCTTGAATTGTCCCTTTCTAATCTTGTTCCAACATATTTTCTTGCTGCTAGCAAAATAGATGAATAAAGTATTATTAGATATGGCTTATGCTAAAAGCCTTTATGGAGATGTAGGTAAGGCCTTCTTAAAGATCTTCCTCAAAAGATTCTCAGACTAGAAGAACTAAGAGCAGAAGTCAGATGGATGGCCAGTAATGATGGAAGTATTTAGCCCTGTTAGGCTCTGTTTACTTTGCCCATCTACCCACTTTGATGGCTTCTATCATGCGTGACTGAGAAGCTGAAGTCAAAGCTCGAGTGTAATAATCTCTGAGAATAAGATTTTTCCTTTCTTTCAATGTGAATCTATGGTTTTCTAGTGTGCTAGTAGAAACTTTCTAGGGAGGAGGAAAGCCAGTAATATGTTAGATTTTAAAATAGCAGTTCTGCAAATGTAATAGAAGTGGGCAGGAGAAAATTCCTGAATGGTTTATGTTCAACCTAAAACCTTGAAAGAAATTTTAAAAAGTGATGTGCAGTTCCAGGGCTCTGTGAGGTCGCTAGGGTATAAGGATTTGGATATAGCATTGTTGAGCCCCTGATTTCTAGAGAACACAACCAGTATTACATTCCTTCTAAAAACCAAGTATTGGGAAATCCTGCCTGGCTATGTCCATGGGCAGGTGAAGGATGCCCAGAGTAAACCTTTAATTAACTTATTCCACACAGAAAGACTTTTGAAAGGGAAAGTCAATACTATTTATAATTGCACTGTCCTAGCAGAGTTTCCAAGGCTGTCTTTACTGATAAGTATAATTGTCTTCCTGTTGTACCCTCTCCAGCTGGACCTCTTGGCTTCAGCAAAAGACAACTTAGATTGCCTCAAGAAGCACTCCATTTGGAATGACCTGGGACAGTATGTAACAGAGCCTGTCAGGATCACTGGTTCCTTTGCTATGATGTGTTAGGAGCCTACTTGTAATGAAATGAGCCAGGAGTATGTTTGAAGATATAAAAAAATAAAAGTAACGTGCATAGCTAATAAAATGGTCTCAAAGTGCAGGACTCCAGGTGTTTTTCTGTTTGTTCATTTTTGAATTAAGGAATATTATCAGGGGTCTGCTAATATCCATCTGTGAAAGTAAACAATCTTTTACTATCCCACCCCAAGTCCTATCAAATGCCTAGGACAGGAGTTGTGAGAATTGTGATTAGCAACTGAGGTAGAGAACTTTAAAAAGTTTACACTATTGTTATGATGGAGGTGATGTATGGAGGGATTACGATTACGGGAGTCAGGCAATGAGTATCTTTCCTGTTGCTAGTGTCTGCTGTTCCTTCACCCTCTCCTTGGTCCTCCGTCCCATCTCCACTCATGAGTTGCATAGTTCACATTCATCCGTGTCCAGCGAGCTCTACTGCTGTACTTTTTCACCTTCCCACCCACCCTCCCAAAGACATACACACGAATAAACCATACATAAAGAGAAAAGACAGAATCATCAACAAAATTATTAAAAGAGAGAACTCTTGTTTCCATATCTTGGAGTTTGTTTTGAGAGCTATATATTATATAATATAGATAAATGTTGATAATATAGATATGTCTATATTATCTATATATTATATATCTATATCTATATATCTACATATCTATACTATTATCTAGTATAGATATTGATAATATAGATAGTTACATCTATATTATTTATATTATTAGAGATATCTATATATTAAATAACATAGACCTATATAGATAGTATAGATATATCTATATAATTTATAAGTTAAATAATATAGGTGTATCTATATAATATATAATATCTATATCTATATAATATATAGATAATATATGGTAATACATAGTAAATAATATAGATATATTTATAATATATAATTATAGTTTATAATTATAGATTTTATATAGTATAATAGAATCTATATCTATCTCCTTATATAATTTTATATAAACATAAAGAGGAACATAAGTGCTGAACCTTTGTGTTTCTCCCCTAACAGTGTCCTCTTTTCTCTCACTGTGTGTGAGTGTGACTTGTAGAACTTTTGCAAGAACATTCTCACTTAATAACTGGGGAGGGGGGCGGGCTGGGAAGGTGGCTCAGTGGTAGAGTGCTTGACTTGCATGCATGAGGCCCTGGGTTTGATTCCTTAGCACCACACAAGCAGAAAAAAAACAGAAGTGGTGCTGTGGCTCAAGTGGTAGAGCACTCGCCTTGAGCTGAAGAGCTGAGGGACAGCACCCAGGTCCAGAGTTCAGGCCCCATGACCAGAGGATGTTCTTAAGGGGCTCCAAGCACAGCCTCTGGAGTCAGGGTGTGGAGTTCCTGTGTGGTCAGTAAACTTACCCTGCACCTTCTCAACTGAGAGGAAAATAATAACAAAACCTAGAGCTTGGGCTGATGAAAAGATGAGACATTGATAAGTATCTGGTAATGAATGCTGCCCAGAAAAGAACTCGCTGGCTTCTGAACCCATAGATCCTTTCCAGAAAGTGAGCTGGAACAGGTGCAGACCTTCATATAGCCCCTTTACAGAACACCCGAGTTTTACCAGATCTTGGTGTGATAGATATGAAACATTTTTCAGCCTCATTAACAAGGACTTGGTAAGGTTCCTACTCCTAACTCCTTGGGATTTGCCAAAATCAAGAATAAGTTTTTTGTTTTGTCTAGGTCTAGTTTAAGTTCTTTTGAGAGAAGTAATGAGATAGAAATTTTAGGATACCAAGAAGTCTAGGAACCAATGAAAGAATAAATTAGGCTGTCTTTTCATTTTCTGTTCACAGTGATATTTCATAATACTTAAATATTTTCATGTTGGTTTTAGCAAGGGCATGTGAGGTGAAGGTCTTCAAGAGAGCTACCAGAATTTCCCTTTCAGGACTTGGAAAAAATTACATTAAGTGAAGTAAGCCAAGCCCAAGGAAACATAGGTCCCATGGCTTCCCTTATTTGCAATATCTAGTATATGTATGAGTCAAGCAGAAAAGGTCAGATAAGGTGATGTTAGGAAAATGAACCCTAAGATATGTATTTAAATGTTTTTTCTTTCATGCATTTGTTTCTAATGCATTTATAAGATTATTTCTTTGTTGCTTTGTATGTTCCTCCCCCACAGTATAAGCCCTGCTTTCACTGTATTTGATGTTGGTATAATTTGTGGAGGGGAAGGGGAAAAACAAGTCGTTTAAATAAGGATACAGGTGGACGTGTTGCAGCAATGAGAAGTACAAGTTGTCATGCCCAAAACGAACTTTACAACTTTGGTGGAGGGGGGTGAGGATTGGGCGGGGGAGCGGGGTCAGGCTGGAAAGGGATATTAAAGGTAAACAAAGGAGGAGGCTACAATGCTTGATAGGAAATGTACTCATTATCTTGCCCATGTAATTGTAACCCTTCTGTACAGTATGTTCACGATAAAAAAAAGAATTTCCCTTTCAGTTGTGGGTAAATATCTATAGACAAACTTGTCTACCATGAGAATAATTCTATGTAAACTGTTTCCTGACTCTTTTTTTATTATTCTTGAGGACAGAAATAAGCTTATTGCCTTAAGCAGATCCCTGTTTAGAAGCTAACCTTGAAATATAAGCTGGCAGGGTTTTCAAACCGTCTCAGAAGTTTGCAATCATTCCATTTGCTTCGACAATAGGAAATTTATCTTTCTGAGAAAGGTGTTTACAAATCTTAGTGTGATTTTCTTGAGTACAAAAGCTAACTGTCATAGTTTGTTGTTACCTTGGAAAAAAAGGCAAAGAACCTTTGGAAAGTGGTTAGAATTAAGAAGCATTTTAAGGCTACAAAATGAAACGTAACTAAGATTGTAGGAGACCGTTGTCACTCTGGATGGGTAGGATAGGGAGGACATTTATAGTTTTTCTTCCTTGCGATGTTGATAGACAGCAATCAGCAGAATTGGTCCTGTTTGATAAATGCTCCTTGTGGAGAACATTTTAGCTTCAGTGATTGCCACCTTTCCCTGAGTGCTCTGACCTCAGCAATAGAGATACCTTGTGAGAAGGAAATTCTGGGAAGGTGGACCAAGGAAGTTAGTTGTCCCAGAGTCTTCCTAAAGGGGAAATTGAGCTGCATACAAGAAATATCCTGGCTAAACAGATCAAGAAAATGCAGTATATATACAAAATGGAATTCTACGCTTCCATTAGAAAGAATGATAATGTGTGTTTTGTAAGGAAATAGAATGACTTGGAAAAAATTATACTAAGCGAAGTAAGCCAGACCCAAAGAAACAGAGGCTGCATGGTTTCCTTCATTTGTTGTAATTAGAATGTGCCTATAAATCTACAAGTAAAAGACAAAAATACACTTCGGCATGATACATTACACAGGACTCTAGATATTTACACAGTGAGACCAAAGGAGTATATTCTTAGGAAAGGTTCACAAAGGTTCAACAGCTATGTGTATATCATCATATGAAATGATGTTTATTGAAATGAACTCCAAGAAATGAGAACAAGAGGTTTTACTTTTACTTTGCTCCTTGTTTTTTTTACTTTGTTGTTGTTTTTGTTTTCTGTACTTTTTGTATTGTTCATAAATTTATCTGTTTTGGAGAGGGTAAGGGAGAACACAGAAATGTTGGGATAAAGGGTGAAAAATGAAGCAATGATACTCACTAGACACTTGGTTGAAAATGAACTATACAACTTATGGGGGAGGGAGGAAGAGAGGGAAAAACTGGGAAAAAACAAGAGGTAACACTGTTAAAAAAAAAGTACTCATTACCTAACATGTAACTGTAAACCCTCTGTACATCACTTTTACAATAACAATGAAAAAAGCCATGTCCTGGAAGCTTCATTTCAGCTCTGTCTGTGTCTGTCTGTCCTTGAGTCCCTTTATTTGATATTCTTGTGTTATATTAAGATTCTTTTCTTTTCTTACATTTCCTTTTGTTGTTGCTGTTTGATGTGAGTTGTTGTTGTGGTTTTTGGTCTCTGATTTTGTCTTCTCATTTTCATCCCTGTGCTCTTCAATATTTGTTCCCACATTTCAGAAGCTGGAAGGCTGGAAGCTACATTTCTATATATGTCCTTGCTAGTAGAATTCTGGTTGATGTTGGGATCAGTGAGTGGTTCTCACATGCTGTCTCCAGCTTCTGTCTCCAGCTGTGATGAGTAGGAACCTGGATAACAGCACAGAGTGGCTGTGAAGTTTTGACAGTAGCTTGGGGATGTGCAGCTGTGATTCCACAATGGTGGTTTTCTACAATTCCTGTATGTTTAGTGCTGTGGTTTGGATGTGGTCTGAGTGACAAAGTTCACTACTTGGAAGTGCTGTGGAACCTTTGGGAGTGATGTGTGTGTGTGTGTGTGTGTGTGTGTGTGTGGTTCTCAGATCAGGGGCATGGCCTCAGAAGGTAGCTCCCTTGGGACTGCTTGGTAGTTCTTGCAAGCAGATTGTTCAAAAAGCCCGAGTTTGGTCCCACCATCCTTCCTCCTGCTCCTGGTTGGAGATGTCGTCAGGTGCTTGATGTACATGTGAAGTTACCATTGCCATCTGGGCCACATAGAAATGCCTTACCCTCACCATGCTGGTGCTATATCTTTTAGATTAAATCTACAAAACTTGGTAATAAATGCACCTCTTCTTTTTATAAGGCAGTTTCCTCAGGCAACCCTGTTGTAGTAATGAAACTGGACTAATTCCTTAAGTCCACTGAAAGCTAGCAGAAGCTATCCCACTTCCCTGAGCACATACCAATGCTTTGGGTGCCTCTGAAACATAGTATTAATAATTCTCCTCTGTATAAACCCCTTAACACAGTTTCTTATTTGTGTTTTTTTGGGGGGAGGGGGTCCGGTCGTGGGGCCTGAACTCTGGGCCTGGGCACTGTCCCTCAGCTCTTCAGCTCAAGGCTAGCGCTCTACCACTTGAGCCACAGCACCACTTCCGGCTTTTTTCTTTTTGCTTATGTGGTGCTGAGGAATGGAACCCAGGGCCTCAGGCATGCAAGGCAAGCGCTCTACCACTGAGCCACCTTCCCAGCCCCCGCTTAACACAATTTCTGTTTCTGAGATCAAATTCTGATCAAGAAAGTAGCCATGGTTTACCTAGTCTTTCTAAAGATTAAATAGGGAGCCATTATCTCAACAGACATTATTTATAATGATGAGAGTCCATTCAGTCCTCAAGTATTAGGATCCCAAGCTCTACAAGGGAGGCCTCCCCAGCTTCTTATATGGAGACAAAGAAGTCTATTTTTTCTAACTTCCTAGTAGCTTCCTTTTGAAAACATTAGTATTTTCTTCTCAAAAGCAAAGGAACTGAGAGACAGACAGTTTAAGTACATCAAACCTGCTGAGACCTAGGGGTCTAATTTGAGGTTTTATGTGCCTTCTCACCACAGCTCTGAATTCTCAAAAATAGACCTTCTAGGCATTCCTTAAATCCAATTCCAACCTCAATTTGCCTTTCAGAGGTTGAATAACAGAATGTTGTTATCTATTGTGAGAACTGAAAGTTTGTCTTCTAGAAAACTGTGCCCACATAAAGCCATGTAAATATGGCTCATTGATCCTTCAGATCTCAGTTGAAATGTCATTTCTTTACTGAAGGTGTTGATCCATTCATTCATAAACCCATTTAGCATCTCATTTCTATGTTTTTTATAGTACTCATACTTTTGAAACACTCATATATGAAATATGATGGATTATCAAGTAGAGTAACTTGATGTCTCCTAATACCAAGTACAAAGGGCTTTCCTGTAATCTCTTTGCTCTCAGCATTTAGCACACTGCATGGGGGTCAGTAAGCATTTGTGTAAGGAAAGAAAAGAATGACAGAAGGAAGGAAGAAGGAAACAAGAAAGGAAGAGAAGAGGAAAGAAAGTAGAAAAGAGAAGAGGAAAAAGTAAAAGGAAAGATTTTCCCTGTTTTATTTATTGGTATCTGTGACAATTACAGTAAAATTAAAAGGAACCAGGGCTCTCCACTCTTAAAACATTACTTCTCTCATGATGCCAACAATAGATCTTGAATGGGCAAAATGTAGCCCTGATAATGGCACCTGTCTCATTGCCAAACTCTATAGATGAGGAATAAGATAACAGCTCAATCAAAAAAACAAAACAAAACAAAAAAACCCCACAACTCCTGTTTCCCCACCACCTCTTTTAAAATGAAGTGGATGCTCTTTTCTCACAATGATAACTTAAAATTCTATAGAGGCAGCAGAATGAATGCAAGGGTCAGTCTCAAAGAACCAGCAGGGGACAGAACTCCAGGGTAAGCCTCTCAAAACACAGAGAACAACAAAGAGAGCAGCCCCTCCCCTCGTCCTTGCCAAGACTCTGAACTTCATTTCCTCATTCCCACAGAAGCTGTCCACTAATCACAATTATCTTCTTGTCTCATCCTTCTTACAGTGTGAAGTCCCCGGAAATCAGGGAGCTCATTCTTAAATGTGGATGCCTTACTCCTCTCAGATCAATGCCTTCCACAATACCCCTTATCAGAGGATGCTTCAATCAGAAACTGAATATCCCCATAGTGTGAGATGAAAAGATGCTTTGATTTTCAAACCTCCACCATTCACAGAGTCTCCTGAGTTGAATTGATTTCTACCTAAATGTGTGTATGTCCGGAGGCCAGTAGTATCCCTTTGATTTATTGATCTGGGTCTAGTGATCACCTTATCATGTCTTCAGTATTGACAGTTGTTCAGATAAGCACTTGGAAAGAGTGTTGTGAAGTTCTTGCTGCCTCAAGTCAGATGGTCAGATAGAAATCTTGTATATGTGAATTAGAAAAGGCAATAAAGTCAGTTTCCACCACCGTGTAAACAAAACAATTCAGAGCTATGAATTTGCTGATTCTTATTTTTTTTTTTTTTGTCAGTTGTGGGGCCTAGACTCTGGGCCTGGTCGCTGTCCCTTGGCTCTTCAGCTCAAAGCTAGTGCTCTACCACTTGAGCCACAGCACCACTTCTGGCTTTTTCTGCTTAGTGGTGCTGAGAAATCAAACCCAGGGCCTCATGCATGCAAGGCAAGCACTCTACCACCCAGCTACCTTCTCAGCCCAATTTGTGGATTCTTTTAAAGAGAAAGAAAACATAGATGACTAGTCTATATTTGTTAATTTATTGTGTCACTGCAAACAAGCAGAGACAAAAAGGGGAAAAACAACCAAACCAAAACAACAACAACAAAAAACCTTTGCAACTTTTCTTTGTGGTTTTAACAGAGTATAGTGAACAAGAGACCAGAGATATAAAGGAATTGCCCAAATGATGTGCTATTGTTTGCTCAAATAAACTCTATAAAACTGAAAAGAAAACCACAATCAGGAAAATTCAGAGCCAGCAATGCAGTTTCATAAGTAATACAGTCCTTGATATAAATTTGATGTAAAAGATAGTATTTTTCCCAAGTGGAATCAAGATCGGGATTGGGAGAGGGAGCTACGTTATGCCTGGAGGAGCACAGGTCATGAGCAGGAAGACAGCGGGGCTCCTTGAAGATTGATATGTTCATATTTAAATAGTGGATGCTGAATGTCAAGGGGATGAATCGTATTACATTCAGGAGTCATTAAGAGCCATTGAGAGCTCCTGAATAAAGACAAGATTTGATGCTAAGTTTTATTGTGAAATGGTATCCTGTAGCAATGTGAAATGTACATTAAAATCAAGACTGAGTGTATAATATCAATATATAGAAGGCTATTCCAGTAGTCCAGGGAGATGGTAGAGTACAGTTTGGTTATGGAGATAGACATGATAATTAAAAACAGTGAAAAGAGCTAAGGGCGTTCACATCTGCAGTCCTAGCTAGTAGTGAGGATCTGAGGTTCATTGTTCAAAGTTGCCCTGGACATATAAATCCAAGAGACTCTTATCTCCAACTGATGACCAAAAAAGCCAAAAATGGCGCTGTGACTTAAGTAGTAGGGTGCTTGCCTTAAGAAAAAGAAGCTAAGGGACTGTACCCAGGTCCTAATTTCAAGCCCTGGTCCCAGCACAGCAAGTAAACAACACAACAACAACAATGAGAAAAGTGATATGTGAAAGTCTAGTAGAGGGAAGAGCGAGACACTTAATCTCTAACTGAATTTGGGAGCAGAAGGAAAGTTTAAAGTCTAGGTAATCCCAGACTATCAAATTTATGATGCAATTAATTGGCAATGTAAAGAGATGGGAAGCACATAGAAGGGGATGTAAATGGTCTTCCTTTATTTGCTAAGGTAGTCATTTGAAAAGGAAGACTTGTGAGGGAGAAAAAGTAACACAGCATGTGTAGGAACAATTGGTGTGACAGATCTAGAGAAAAGTAAAGGGGTGAATCAGTACAAAAGAAAGCAGAGAATGGGCATTTCTGCTTTGGGGCAAGGAGGTTAGGAGCTTCTAATAGATCATGCTTTGTGAAATGAAGCAAATGGATTTGAAAGAACAAAGCCAGCATTCGGGGAAGGGACATGAGTGGAGAAGGCCTGGTGACACTCTAGTCTCTCAGGGGTGGCTACCTCTCGCTTCATGGTACTTTACCCGTTTTGTGTGTGTGTGTGTGTGTGTGTGTGTATGTGTGTATCCCTTTGAAAAGTTTTGTTTAATTAGTTTGAAGGGAATTACTATAATTTGTAACCATGGCTATTACCACATTAAAAGGTCAGACGTGGCCTTCAGTTGTTTCATTCCAATTTTAAATGTGCTACAGAATTTATTCTCTCATTCATTTCACATTTATTAAGTGTCTTCTCTGTTCGGGGTATTGTGATCACCTCCAAAGGCAAACTGGTTTTTGAATTGAGGAGAGAACTGATTGGAACGGGAAGGTTTTGAAGCAAGTCTGGGGTAGTAGCAAAGACAAGTTCAAATTTATGAACAGGCAGAATTCCAAATGCCCTTTCATAAAGTGGTTGGTTGGCAGACAGAAGAGATCACTCCATAGAAACCTCATTGTGAATGGTTTGATGTGCTCAGTACAGCTTGGGGAAGCCAATTCTGTAGCACTGATGTCAAATTTTACATAAAAACCAAGAGTTTGATTGCATGGAGCAAGTTTCTCTGGGTAGCACCTCAGGATGTGAGACACAGTTCATACTTGTGTGCCTTCCCTTGAGCTGGATGATGCCATTTCCACCTCTTGCAAGGGCCATAGAAACCATGTGGTGTAGAATGAGAGGTTCTTCCTCTAAAACCTTTAAAAAATCTGAGAGAATATAAAGCATGCTTGTGAGGGCAGAGAGTATCTTAGGCATCTCAGCTGGGAGGAGGATGTAGAATTCTTTCCATTGAGCTCTCAGTTACTGTTCTGGAAAGATATCCATAAGTCAGGATTTTCACATAGGGCACCTACATCAAGCATCTTAAATTAGATTTCAATTATCTATACAATAAGGACAAATATACCATGCTAATTTAATTGTAAGGTTTTGGATTTTGAAATAAGAAATATATACTTATGTATACTTATAAGTATATATAACATACAAAATATATAATACAAATAGATAATATATAAATATGTTTATAAATATACTTAGTTATAAAGATATATTTATATTATTTCTTGAAGATGTTTATAAATGATTTTAGGAAGTCTTCATTAAGTATCCCTGATACATTTCATATATTCAGTATAATTCCAGTACCTAAATTTTAAAAAGTAAGCAAACTTGGGAACATATAATCTAATAATAGAACAAATAATTAGTTAAAAATGATTAGCTTAGTGTTATTGACATGAAGAAGCCATTTACAGATTGTTGATTCATCCAAGAAGCTTTTACTTTTCTCCGTAACACTTAGTGCTAGTATATGTATGTACATTTATTTCGTATTTGTCTGTCCTCACTTGAATGTAAGTCTTACAATACCAGGAAAAAAATTAAAAAAATTAATGCAGGCCTTCCAGACATTCACAGAGAGAAGTATAAGGAATAAGTGCTATTTACTAGGCTGCCAAGGAAAATGGCATGCTGGAAACAGATCAGGATGAAAAAGAACACTTTACAGAGTTTAACTTAAGACTTTGTGGGGAAGAATGCTATCTCTATTAAAACTTACCCCCTGTCCTCCTCCCTCCAAAACAGAAGTGGAACTGTAGCTCATATGTTAGCGTACAGCCTTAAGCACAAAACTCAGGGATAGCACCCAGGCCCTGAGTTCAAGCCCCAGGACCAGTAAAAAATAAAAAATAAAAAAGTAAAAAAACATGCACAAAGAAGGCGACATTAATCAAGATGTGTTATAATAATAGATTGACATCTTGAATTTAAACTCCTTTGTGCAACTATTGAAAGATAATAAAACATTTTACAGAATAGTAAAAAAATATTATAAAATTTAAGAAGAATAATAAATGAAAAATTACCAAGGAACAATAAAAATGCCAAATACTAGCAGCAAGCATTGCTATAGGGCTGACACTACGTAACACATTGCTAGAAAAACTTTGGGTTCAGCAGCACACACATCTTTCACAAGCTTCTGATACTGGTGAAATTATGATTCAACTTTGTAGTGATAGAACACTGATGTGTCCAAAGAGATGTGGGTGAAACATACTATCCATTTACATTCTTAGTAGTATCATTTAAGGTGTCCCTTTTACCTCCTGCTCACCCACCATAGGTGATGCTGTGGGTTTTCATCTTACCTAGATCAATAAATAGATGAGTATTGTGGGGTTTTTTGGGGCGTTAATGTTATAGCTTTGATCTTAAATGTCCCTCAAAGGTCCACAAGCTAAGTGCTTCATTGACAGCCTGTGGTTCTACCAGAGGAAATGGGACCTTTAGGAAGTGAGGCCTATTAAAAGAAAGAGAGGTCACTATGAGTGTGCACTCTAGCATCATATTGGGACCTTGGCTCCTCCTCTCTGCTTCCCAGTTTCTATGAGGTGAGCCCCTTTGCTCTCCCACAGGCTCCTTGCCATGATGTTATCCCTAGATACCAAAAGACAGAGCCAACGAGCCATAGACAGTATCTCTGCAACCACAAACCAAAATAAACCTCTTACCTTGCATGTTGATGTTTTTATTTCAGGTAGCTTATTTCAGCACAAAACAATACTGTTGCTGACCAGTGCAGTTTAGGAGCTAATAAAACATAATTAGAGGTCATGTGAATGTGTTCATATGCAAAATATTTGTTGTCTATTTTTCCTACAAATAATGTATTTCCTTCTTGATCCTTAAAATCTCTGCTATTATTTCACATGGCCTTACAGACTACGCCAGTAGAGGAACTTGGCCTCTACGTGCTGTATGTGAACTCTGTGGAAACAGTGAACTAGGCCACTGTCTGACTCAACTCGCTCCTATAGGAGATTGGAAATTCAACAGTGTCATAAAGTGACAAAGTTTGACAAAGGAAATAAATAATTTGCGCTTTGATGTGTTTAATCTTTCTATTGAATGTCTGAGTAGATTGAATGAGTCCAGAGGAAATGCATGATTGGGGTTAATTATTTGAGGATTTTCCACCATATACATAGTAGTGGTGAGTAAAACCATGTCCATGAATAAAATCTCTTGGAGGTACCCATTACAGATCTAGGGCATGAGGGATGACATTGCAAGGGAAATCAGAATTGATGACTAGATAAGTAGAAATAGGGGGAAAGCAACAGGGAATAAGCAATAGGGAATAAGCCATAACATTCATGATGCATATAAGGGAATTTTCCAAACAAAGAGAGTATGTTGCAAGGTGTTATAGAGAGATGAAGAGAAGGAATAAATTCAATCATTGTAGTAGGTAGATTGAAGTGTAGACTGAGGTTGGATCTAGGGAAAACTTAAGACCTCCTAAAAATAGCTAAAGTTTAAAAAAAAAGTCTGAGGATGTGCTTAAGTGGTGGTGGAATGTTTGTCTAACAAGTTCAGGGTTCTGAGTTCAAACCCCCATATTGCCAAATAAAAACTTGTGTTAATGCCCCAAATGTTCTCTCTTGGCCATGACTATTTAAATACTCTCAACATTATTTAACCCACATTCCATTTCTCCTCCAATCAATTGTATCATTTATGATTTTTACACTGTTTTGTATAGTGTTTAGTTTTGATGTTGGATTGAATTGATTTATTCAAAACAATCTTCTAAATGTCTGAAGACTTAATGATGTATATTTCCAAAGAGATACTTTCAAACTAGAGTGTCAAAAGGAATTAATGTCTTGATTACTCATTGTCTTTAACAGCATTGTTCTTTTGTTTTGGTGATTTAGAAAGATAAAATTAGAATCTATCTCCCTAGATTTCCTCTAGTAGATATTAGATGCAGTCCCCTCATATGTAAAAAAGGCAACAAATGTATTGCAAATAAGTAAATGTACAGTAATTTCTCAGGATTCATTAAGACATTTGAAATTAAAGACTTAATCTGTCCTTAAACAGAAGAAATTAGTCCTGCTACATTGGGTTATTTTTCAGCAACAGTTTTATGGAACTTTGAATTAGAAAACACAAACTGAAAAAATAGAAATTATATGCAAAATATTACTTCAAATTTATTTTTAGAAAGTAAAATACAGCTTAACTAGATGGAAGATCATGATTTATAACTCTTTAAATGTTATGAGTTGAATGGTAGTACATATTTTTGTTTCAGTGAAAATAATTTCCTATGATGACTAGAAATTTTTTGGGTCCAGCTACATCTTAACAAATTTAACCTTGACAATGACACGCTGAAGAGGTTATTCCTTCAAGAATATATAACCTGGACAAAGATCAAACTCCCAGATTTTTAGTTTCCAATTCTTTCTTTCCATAGGTTTACTGATTACTGTCATTCTCTTTCACCTGTATCCCTAATCAGAGTTTGGCTAAACATTTGAAAACCACCCTTGGCAATACTGGAATTGTATTTATTTGGGAAATGTTATGCAGATGAGTCATCACAAAATGGAGAAAGAGTATGAGTGTTGGATCTTTTAAACTCTGAAAAATGTGGTTTTAAGGATGAAAATAAAGATCAGATTTAGGAATGATGGTTTAGAAAAGGTCAAACTAATGGCATTCTGGTGAGGACTTGGGAGGAGCAACTATCGAACATTCAGTTCAGAACATGACAAGTTTCAAACTCATGAAATCACAAAAGAAAATATACACCAATCCATATAACCACATGTCTATTGATATGAGGGCAAAGTGAACCTGATAGGATGCTGCCCATCAAATTACAAGATACCAATTACAAGATACTGAGCAAAAGTACTTTGCAAATGAAACTACCCGTGTTTGAGGCAGGTGTCAAATCTGCTTGGTTTATGCCAACAGATCTCATATACCTTTAAGACGTCACTTCCGTCTTCCTGTTCTTGTCAGAGAAGCAAAGATAAAGTGGGTCTGTGGTCTTTATAAATATAAAGAATATAATTTGACACCTCCATTTCTTCCCCACCCTTTTGGCTATAATTCTGTCAGGCTGAAACATGAAAGAAATGTCATTTATAAAATTAAATTCCCTATCGACCTTTCATATAATTCAGAGTGAATGTTTGGGATTTTTTTCCTCTTCTCTACATTGCAGCCAGACAATTATTTCCTTGTAACACTGAGTTTATAGTCTCTCAACAAGATCCATGCTGCAATCCAATGTCCTGGGAGTCATTAAGACCTCTTGAAAAATTCAACACTCTCCTTCTGGCATTTTGTAATTATCACACGCAGGCGACACATGCTCACAGCTCTCCCTCTATCAAAAACCTGGTTGAAGCACACTGCAGAGAATAAATAGCAATTTTTAGATTCAAGCTTCTCTCACACTGTTTTGATCCCTTACATTTTTAAAGATTATTGATAGTAGTGAATACGTGTGTCTAATGGTGGTTAACATATTTGCATGTGAGATGAGGTGAACTGGACTAGGAAAATCCTTAGAAGACTTTTCGCCAACAGTGTTACTGTGGGGCTGAAATTTTTGGAAGTCAAAGGTTGATAAATACTTAATTTCCATGTGCAGCTATCTATCTTTCTTTCTGTCTGTCTGTCTGTCCATCTTTCTCATTCTCTCTCTCTACCAATTAGCTCCTTACCAGATGTAAATAACAAATAAGAAGAAAAAAAATATAGATGAAATTGGGTCCCTTCTGACTTTTGCATTTTCTCCCTGTGCTTTTTATTATAGATATCATATAGTGGTAGGAATGAATTAAAGAGTTACTAATTTGAAAAAAATATTCTCAGCCTTTATAAAAGAGATTTTGCTTTTTAGTTTGAAATGTCTTGGCATTAGTTAGCCACATCTCAAGTGATTCAGTGTTTCAATGTCTAGTTGTGTCTTTTATCCTTCTTTGTCTTTTTTGTCAAAGCTTCATATTTTGTTTTAATGTCTTTTGTATAAAGATAAATTTATATATTTTATTTATTTTTTGAAGTACTGCATTTGATGTACATCAGGCTTTTCAACTTCCTGTAATTTGATTTCTTCTGTATCTCAACAAATAAAAATCAGCTATCTTAAATAATAACTATTAGCTAACCAAGAATTATACCAATAAGCATTAGTGATATAATAAAAATGATATGACAGATTTTTTCATCCTCTGTTTAAGATAATGTACATATACAGGCATAGAAATATAACATATAATATATAATCTAATATATAATATAATATGTAATATATAATATACTATGAAATTATATATAACATATAATATACTATTATATATAATTATATATGATATATACAATATATATAATATAATATATGTAGTACATAATATATAAATATACATAACATAAATATATATAATATATAATATGTGTTATGTATTATATAATGTTATTTTATATATTATATAATATATTATAATATGTTATATCTTATAGATTATATTATATTTATGATATAATTTATATGGTATATAATACATTTATATATTATATACATATTTATATGTACAACATGGATGTATCTTCATATATATTAAACACCATGGCTGCATATATATTGAATATTCTCAGCCATCTCTAGATATTTTTCATATAACTTTATGTAACTTTAATAATTGCCAATAACCTTGGGTTGATTATATGGGAAAGAAACATGTTATATTCATGTCTTTCAGCTTATCATCATAAAATTAATGTAATCCAAACCATGAGAACATTTCTTTTTTTTATTATTGTGAAAATTCCATACTGAGGGGTTACAATTACATGGGCAAGATAGTGAGTACATTTCTTATCAAGCGTTGTTGCCTCCTCCTTTGTTTCTCCTTCCAATCCCTTCCCCTCTCCACCCCCAACCCCTCTACTCCCCTGCCACCACCACCCCACTCCCCCCACCCACCACCCTGCCAAGGTTGCAAAGTTCATTTTTCAACATAACGTCTTGTACATCTCATTGTTGTAATGAGTCCACCTGTAACCTTATTTAAACAGTTTGTTTTTTCCCTAACCCTCCACAAATTACATCAACATCAAACACAGTGAAAGCCGGGCTTATACCCTGGGGGAGGTACATATAAAGCAACAAAGAAATCATCTTACAAATATGTTGGAAACAATCTCAAGAAAGAAAAAACCATTTGAATCCTTATCTTGGGGTTCATTTCACCTAATATCAACTTGTCTCACAGTTTCTGTTTGTCTCAGACATTTACTAGTCATTGCAAATAAAGGAAACCATGGGACCTATGTTTCCTTGGAACTGGCTCATAAATGAAATCATTTCTTTATGCTTTATATTGCATATTTCTGCAATGTTTTTGTTTTGACACCTGGCATTTCTAGTTATAGCCATGGCTTTAAATATTCTTATCTATCACCCTCTTCAGCAAATGCAAGCATCATTTTCATCAAGAATATTGCTGTTCAAAAGTTCTCTTTGAAATTCAGTCTTCAAAAACGTGGATGTATTCCTTTGAGAAAATTTGGTGAAAAAGCATTCTCATGGATATCTAAAATCATATGTATGACAATTTTTCTTTTACTAATATATACTTTACATTGTTTATTATAGTATTTTTGTGGTTGTTGGCTGTGGGGCTTGAACTCTGGGCCTGGGCTCTGTCACTGAGCCCTTCAGCTCAAGGCTAGCCTCTACCACTTGAGCCACAGCACCATTTCTGCTTTTCTGGTGGTTTATTGGTGATCAGAGTCTGGACTTTCCTGCCCGGGCTGGCTTTTAAGTGTGATCCTTAGTTCTTAGCCTCCTGAGTAGCTAAGATTACAGGCGTGAGTCACCGGTGCCCGGCTATAGTAATGTTTTTTGAGACCTGATGTATCTAAATATATTACCTGTTTATATTGCATTAGGGTGGACAATTCTAGGCTTGGTACCATTTTTTTTCTGTTTGAAATTATTCTTTACTTCATCAGTGACTTATGTTGCTAGTAAGAGGATTAGTGTCTAGAAGATGATATCATGTTACTTACTACATCAGTCCTGTATCCATATGGTGTTGACGTATAAACCATTTTATTCTTTGCTTTTTCCACATCAATATAACAATACCTATTTAATTTTATTTCATACTATTTCATGAACAGTGAACTGTAATTTGGCTGACTTATTATTGGCTAATGCACACTTGAATTCTTGATGCGTTTTCTTTTTCAATACAATGAGCCTTAGTAGATGTTTTTAACACGTGCATCTTAGCACGTTCCTGGGTCAGGAACTCTGAGCAGAATTGCTCTTCATAAAGTTGGGTTATGAAATGCTTGTTTTCTCTCCCTCAGGGAATGTGGATGAAGCTGTCTTTTGCAGAGTTCAGTACAGTCCTCAACTTCGTTCTCAGATGTACTATTTACAGATTCCAACAATTACCATTCCTTTCTCATGCATTGTTACAAAACTGAATGGAAATAGTAATTGCCTCTCAGAAAATGTGGAGGGGATTAAAAATAATGAGTAGCCACATATGACCCACATTTGGTGAAGAAAAAGCAATTGCTTATTATGAATCTTCTTAGGATAGTTCCCAATGAAACCAGAAATGGGAAAATAATCTTAACAAACCAGTGAAAGAAAAACTAACTTGTGGGAATCCTTGATTCAAAATAAATATGATACGAGTTGAGGAGTAATATGAAATCAGGTTAGCATGTTCATAAGCATTGTTTGGAATAATTTTTAAAATGAATGGACTTAGTTTATGTTTACAGACATGTCTATACATGAAAAGTGAAAAGAACATTAAGCATATTATGACCTGAGAGAAAAGAAACAACCCAAAATATGGGATTATATGGTTATTGTTACTGATACTTCATTTTGGCATGAGCACTCACATGTCTGTACTATATTTAGGAACCAGAAAATTACATGTAATTTTAGTAACTTTCTGTATTTCAACTCTGTACTCTCATAGAATTTCCTTTTCCCATGCTGACAATGGGAAGCAAATCCCTTTGTTCATCAATGTTATTCCATGAATTCTGGTCTAGTTGCTTCTCTGTGGACATTATTTCTTTGGTGACCACACTGAAAACAAATAAATGAGCACTCTTCCAACATCAAATGAGAGCTAAAACTGAAGGAGGATGAAATTGAGGCCAAAAGGTTAAGAGAGGAAAGATGTAGTCTTTCCTTTCTCGGGCCAGTTCATAGTGGTTTGAGTGAGCAATTACAGGCCTCCGTGAGCCAGGTATCTGTACTTCAACCCCAAGCATGGATAATTTGATCCTCAGTGTACTTGTCCTTGAATTTTTCTATATTTTTCTCTTGGTGCTATGGTCACAAAGTCCTAGGTAAAGGCTTTCCATTCTCTATGATGAATTTCTAATTTCAGACTGCAGCCGTGACAGTACAAGGCATAAGGTCATTTCTTACAATCTTGCCCCATTCCTACAATATCGGAGTCAACAATAAATACATTTACTGCAAAAAAAATCATTCAAATGTGTGAGCCATGTGGTTTATATAGACATATATAGCTAAGGGAGCACATCTGTTAATAAAGGTGGTTTTTTTAATCTGTTCATTTCTGTTGGTATTACTATTATTTATCCATTTCCCCTCATTCTGTAATTTGCACTCTAATTTTTCTACATCCAAAAATAAATGTAAGTATGTAACTTGAGCTAAAGGATATATAAGAGTCCAAATATGCATACACATATACATATATAAATGTCCAAATACATACATATATATGGGCATATATATATGTATATGTGTACATAATGCATATATATATATGTTTGTATGCATGCCCAAATGTATTTGGGCATGCATTTTATTATATCTATATAATTTTAGTTAAAAGCTCAATCTATATAATTTTCATTAAAAGCTAATGTATATAACAACTTTACAGAAATGATTATGATAATGAATATGATTTAGGTAATGAGACTCCTAATAGCAAAGAAAGGGAAAATGCTCACGAAATAATAGATACATTTCATTATAACCTTTTCATTTTGAATCTTCACATGACTTGATAGGAACAAACAATTACCAAATGTTTGAAAATAAATTCTCTGAACTGAAATACAACAAATTAATTTGGAGAAGTGAAGGAAATATAGCAGAGAGTTGATGTTTGAATGTTGCTGTTCAGGTTCATTTGCCCATTGCCATTGCCCAGTGCCCACTGCTCCTTTAGGTTCTGCTAAACTACATGACAGGAGATGGAGTGGGCCAAGGACAGATAGACTTTTCCTTTAATTCCCTTTTTGCCTCAGGTAAAATCACCAGCAGTCAATTTTCCAGAAGCCTAGTTCTTTTTTAGACAGCCTATTCCTGGATCTAGCTCTTGTCCTTATAGTCTCAGCTCCAACTGGAAGCCTATACTATTCTTACTTGAGTATCCTCCAGAGTGTCAGCTTCCTCTTGGTAGTCTCTTCTTCATGGTCCACTTGGTGGACATTGGGAAGCCCATTACTGGGGCTTTCAGTTCTCTAAGAGTGAGGTGACCCTCATGTCTGGACTTTGATATGATCAGTTTTTCTGCCTTGTGTTTTTACAAATACAAAGCAACTTTCTGACGAAGGTTTATCTCCGGAGATCTTGTTTTTATAAGTTTTGAAAATGATGACTAATTTATTAGATTATTTGATTCCCTTATGTGGTTTTGCTTTCCAGGGTGAACACAGGCTTGACACAATCATTAAATCGTGGGTGAGACACATCCAAAATCATTAAAATATAAGAAATAAGTGAAAGGATGTGATGTGATGGGTGAACAATTGTCTTATATTCCATAATGATGAAATTTTGATATGGGTTTTTTTGAGAATGTCAGCTGAAAGGGGCATTGAAAACTGACAGGTTGCTCATTAGTCTGTTATTTGAGTATAAACCCATAGATGCCTACCTACCATGGTTATTTGTAGAACAATTTTACCCAAACTCCACCTGTTCTTCAGGAAAATAGGTTAGAACTACAATTTACTAAGAAATAAATTAAAAATGATTTTAAAATAGATTTTCCAATAACTCAATGAGTCAACCCCTTTTAATGACTAAGTAATTTCTTTTGAAAATTTGGATAGATTCTGCTCTGAAGATAACTCTGTGTCTAGAAGTGATAGAAATGAATGCCACAAGAAAGTTTAAAAGACATATGCATGAAAATTTTAAATACTTCTCATAGCTAGAAGGCTTTACCTCAAGTTTTATATATTTTGAACTTTTTTTTTTTTACTTATTCACAGTTTCTGAAAAATTGCTATCTTCCTTGAAGTCCAACAATTAGGAAAAGATTGCTTCCAAATAAAGCAGTTTTCTGAGGCTGGCTATTTCTACAAATGAATGTGCCTAATATTGACCTTTGCTTAGTAGCTTACAGATGTTCTAAAATTTGGATATAAATTAACTGTGGCCTTCAAGGTTCAGATATTGAATTAAATCCATAATAGGAAATAATAAAAGGGTAGAAAATTAATCTGACTGTGGTGTTTAGAAATGGCACCATTCAAATTGATGGGATGACAAAAGGTCATTTGGGAAAAATCCTCATTGACTACTGATGACATCATAAGAAGAGGTAGAAAAGACCAGAAGAAAAAAATGTAATCTTTTTCTCTGAGTTCAGAGATACTTTTGACCAGAAAAGAAGCTTTCTAAGATGTAGTTCTTCAGTCTTGGGACTTCAGACCTGTGAGTCAAAAGAAACCACTTTATAAAGTTACCTACCAGAGTATTTTATTATAATATCAGAAAAATGAAAAGGACATAGTTCAATGTCTGAGTTGCAAGTGAAGTTGCTAAGTGATGGTAAATTTAGAATTACTAGAGTGACAACCTGTTGGTTGCAGCATAAATTTCCTTTGTCCTTGCTCAATAAGTTCACTCAGGTTCTAGGGTGATCATTTCCAAGTAAATGTTAATTGAGCTTCATTTGGATCTCAATTGACAATAAAAACACTATCTACTTCACCAATAGTTGTTGATTAACTTTGAGAAGGGCTGAGAAATTGTACTTAAGTTAAAAAATTATTTAAAGAAAACCATATACTTTTTTCAATAAGTTTTTATTGTGAAAATATTGTACAGAGGGGTTACAAACACATGAGCAAGGAAATGAGTACATTTCTTATCAAGCATTGCTACCTCTTCCTTTATTTTTCCCCTACCATCCCTTCCTTCCCATCTCCACAACTACATGCTGGAGCATTTCTTCATGTGTCTATTGGCCATTCTTCTTTCCTCTTCAGAAAAGTTTCTCTTTAAGTCTTTAGCCCACTTATTTATTGGGCAGTTGTTTATTTGAGGATTTGTTGTTGGGGGATTTAATTTTTTGGGGGGGGATTTAATTTTTTGAGTTCCAGGTATATTTTAGATATGAGGCCCTTGTCTGTTGTATGGCTAGTGAAGATCTTCTCCCAATCCATGGGCCTTCTATTGATGCTAACTATGTCCTTTGCCATGCAGAAGTTCTGCAACTTCATGCAATCCCATTTGTCCAACCTTTCTTTTATTTGTTGTTTCTGGTCTCTATTAAGAAAATTTCGGCCTGTGCCAAGGAGACCTAGGGTTTTCCTCTAATGTTTTCAGAGTGTCTGCTTTGACTTTGAGGTCTTCAATCCATTTGGAGTTGATTCTGGTGCAGGATGATATATAATGATCCAGGTTTAGTTTTCTACAAGTGATTAACCAATTTTGCCAGCACCATTTACTGAAGAGGCTGCTTTCTTCAATTCTATTTTTTTAACTCCTTTATGGAAGATTATGTGGCTATAGGTCTGTGGTTTCATTTCTGGGTCTTCAGTTCTGTTCCATTGGTCCTGAGGTCTGTTCTTGTGCCAGTATCAAGCTGTTTTTATTACTATGGCTTTGTAGTAGAGTTTGAAACTTGGTATTCATATTAATCTGGCACTATTCTTTCTGTTAAGGATCGTTTTTTTTTTGCTATTCAAGGTCTTTTATTGTTCCATATGAATTTTTTGATTGCCTCTTCTATTTCCTTGAGGAATGAGGTTGGAATATTGGTAGGTATAGTATTGAATTTGTAGATAGCCTTGGGAAGTATTGCCATTTTCACGATGTTGATCCTTCCAATCCAGGAGCATGGGAGGTTTTGCCTCTTTCTAAGTTCTGTTTTTATTTCTTTTTTCAGGTTTTTGAAGTTTTCATCATAGAGTTCCTTCACTTTTTTGGTTAATTCCTAGGTATTTTATTTTTTGTGGGGCTATTACGAATGGAGTTGCTTTCCTGATTTCAGCCACACTTTTCTCATTGTTGGCATACAGAAAAGCCATTGATTTTTGAGGGTTAATTTTATATCCTGCTACTTTGCCAAAGTTTTGAATCAGCTCGAGTAATTTGGGAGTAGAGTCCGTGGGATTCTTTAAATACAAGTTCATGTCATCTGCAAAGAGGGAGAGTTTTACTTCATCTTTCCCTATTTGGATCACCTTTATGTTTGCCTCTTGTCTTACTGTTGTAGCTAAGCATTCTAATACTAAATTGAAGAGAAGTGGAGAGAGTGGACATCCTTGTGTCATTCCTGAGTTTAGTGTAAATAGCTTTAATTTTTCACCATTAAGTAAATGCTGTCTGTAGGTTTGTCATATACAGCCCTTATTGTATTGAGAAATGTTCCATGGATTCCTAATTTTTCCAGAACCTTCATCATAAAGGGGTGTTCTATCTTGTCAAATGCTTTTTTTTCTGCATTTATTGATATAACCATGTGGTTCTTACCCTTGCTCTTGTTGATGTGATGAATTATATTAATTGATTTGCGTATATTGAACCAGCTTTGCATCCCTGAAATGAATCCTGTTTGATTGTGCTGTATGATTTTTTTGGATGAATTGTTGAAGTTGATTGGCCAAAATTTTGTTGACAAGTTTTGCATCTATGCTCATCAAAGAAATGGGTCTATAGTTCTCTTTCTTTGATGAGTCCCTGCCTGGTTTTGGGATGAGGGTTATGATGGCTTCATAGAATGAGTTCAATAGTGAACTTTCTCTTTCAATTTCATTGAAGAGTGGAAGGAGTATGGGTGTTAGTTCTGTTTTGAAGGCCTTGTAGAATTCTGCTGTAAATCCATTTGTTCCTGGGCTTTTCTTAGATGGGAAGTCTCTTATTGCTGATTCTATTTCTGTGCTTGATATGGACCTGTTAAGTTGGTTTAACTCATCTTGGTTAAGTTTTGGCATGTCCATATTTACTAGAAAAATGTCCATTTCTTCCAGGTTCTCAAATTTATTAGCATAAAGGTTTGAGAAGTTTTCCCTTATAACCTTCTGGATCTTGGTTGTTTCTGTGGTGATGTTTCCATTCTCATCTCTACTTATTTGGATGTGTTCTCCTCTTTTTCTGATAAGATTTGCTAAGGATCTGTCAATTTTGTTAATTTTTTTGAAGAACCAACTCTTTGTTTTGTTGATTCTTTCTATGGTTTTTTTTGGATTCTAATTTGCTTAATTCTGTTTCAATTTTAATTATTTCTTTCTGTCTACTAGATTGGGGTTTAGCTTGCTGTTCTTTTCCAAGGAAGTTCAGATGTCACATTAAATTCTTGGTTTCATATTTCCCCAATTTGTTGATGTAGGAACTCAGATCTATAAGCTTACCTCTGAGCACTGCCTTTGCTGTGTCCCAGAGGAGCTGGTAATTTGTGTGTTCATTTTTGTTGAATATCATGAATATTTGAATCTCTTTTCTAATCTCTTCCATGACTCACTGGTGATTCCACAATGTGTTGTTCAGTCTCCATGTGTTACAGGACTTTTTTTTTGGTGCTTCTGGTGTTGAATTCTAATTTTATTCCCTTGTGGTCAGAGTGAATGCAGGGCATAACTTCATTGCTTCTGAATTTGGACAAGTTTGCTTTTTGACTTAAATGTGGTCTATTTTGGAAAATGTTCCATGTACTGCTTAGAAAAAGGTATATTCTGATGCTGCTGGATGAAATATTTGGTAGATGTCTGTTAAATCTAGTTAATCTATGCAGTTGTTTAGATCTGCAGTTTCTCTTGAGTTTTTACCAAGTAGATTCATCTAGTAGGTAAAGTAGTTTATTAATGTCCCCAACAATTAATGTCTTTGGATCTATGTGAGATTTGAGGGAAAGTAGTGTTTCTTGGTGAATTGGGATGCTCCGTTGTTTTGTGAATAAATATTTAGAATTGTAATATCCTCCTGGAGGAGAGATCCCCTAATTAATATGTAATGACTTTCTTTGTCTCTTCCTACTAATTTTAATTTGAAGTCTATTTTATCTGATATGAGGATTGCAACTCCCACCTGTTTATGGGGGCCATTTGTTTGGTAGATTTTATTCCAGCCTTTTGCTTTCAGAATATGTTTGTTTTTATGGGCAGTTGTGACTCTTGAAGGCAGCAGGTAGAAGGATCTTGCTTTGTAATCAACTAGACAGTCTATGTCGCTTAATTGGAGAGTTACATCCATTAACGTTGAGAGTTAGGACTGAGAGGTGTTTGGTAGTTCCTGCCATGTTATCCACCTTCTTCGGGGCTGTGACAGCTGGGTTCTTCTATGGTTCTTGGATTCTCTGTTTGGGTGCGATTTCTTGGCCTTTATTGCAGTCTTGTTGGTTTTCTATGTGTAGGACATCTTTAAGTATCTTTCATAGAGCTGGTTTGGTGGAGATATTTGTTTCAGGTTTTCTTTGCTATGGAAGGTTTTTATTTGACCTTCTGTTATGAAAGAGAGTTTAGCTGGATACAGTGTTTTCAGTTGATAGTTGTTTGTCTTTAAGGCATGGCAGACATCATTCTAGGCTCTTCTTGATTTATTGTCTCTGCTGAGAAATCTGAGGTTATTCTGATTGTTTTCTCACTATAGGTGATTGATATTTTCTCCTTGACAGCTTTAAGGATCCTGTCCTTGGTCTGAATTTATCCTGTGTGGATTATAATGTGACAGTGGGATGCCCTGTTCTGGTCTGGTCTATTTGGGGTTCTAAAAGCGTCTAAAATCTGAATAGGCCTATCTTTTTGCATGTTCGGGAAGTTCTCTGCTAGGATCCTGTTAAATAAATTTCCTAAACCGTTAACTTCTGTCTCTAGGTGCTCCTCTACACCCATTATCCTCAGATTAGGCCTTCTGATGGTATCTTCCGTATGTTGAATAGATCTGTCATATTTCTTGGATTTGTATTGGATATTTGTATGTTCTTTCTCTATAATATCTAGGCTGTCTTCAATCCCCGAGATTCTATCTTTTACATGGTCTAACCTACTGTCAAGACTTTCTACTTTGTTTTTCCTTTCCTTTCCTTTTAATTGGTCATCCTTGATGGCTTCAAATTCTTTGTTGGAGCTTTGTTTTAGATCTTGTATGAACTTCTTTACTTCCTTAATTTGATGTCCAGTGCTTATTATCAAATCACTTAGTTTATTAGTTATGGTTTCCTTGGACTCCCTTTCCTTCTGACGGGCTCCACTCATCATTCCCTTTTTGGTCTCCCTAGATTCCTTCAGCTGTGTGTTTATGGATTCCATGAATGTCTCTATTGATCTTTAACCCATATAGTTTTGTAATATGTATCATATACCTAGTTGGTAAGTACAAATTGTCATCAGGTTAGAATATTGTATTAAAAACTGAAGACCAACAATAGCCTTCCTATCCTGGGATAGAAAGCCTTTTCTATCAAATATATTCAAGCCATGGGAGTGTATTTCAGACTTCACCAATGATTAGAAATTCTTGGCAATAATCTTATATACCAAAAAGGTTTACTTACCAACTTTCTGTGTTCTATATCACACACACTTTAAATGTTCAGCATATAATTTGTCTTTGTGAAGTTGGATTGGAGTCATAAGTACTGTCTGTAATTAATACAGCCTCAGCTTTAAAGCTGAGGCTGCCTTAGTTTCTCCTCCCCTAGTGAAATCCAAAGCACAGCCTCTCAGTTAATTTGCATTTATATCAGTCAAGAAATATTTTGCAGGTATGAAAACATTTTAGAAAGATTCTAATTTCTCATCACAGAGAAAGAAAATTGCATGTGATTTAAAATTTTTTAAAATTAAAAAATTATCTTTAAGTAGAGGCACAAAGGTTATGCCCTTAACAAAGCAGGTTATGAATGCAATGAGTCTTGATCACTGCCATCCCTCTTAACATTCTTATCCATCCCTCCCAGCCCATCCTTTCCCTTACTTTCCTTCATTTTGTAGGATATACAGTGACAATTTTTATTTGTTATAAAAATTATAATCAGTCAGCATAATTATTGGGAGGTGGCAAAGGGGAAAAGGAAACAATGAGTAGATATTAACAATTGCAGGTGTGTTTGAGTAGTATCAGATTTTCTTTTGGTTGTAAATTACTAAAAAAATATCTGTAAGGTCTTGTCAACAAAATGCTACTTTTGCATAAAGTTCATTGAAAGGTCTTACAATAATCCAGAGCAGCTGAATTTTACAATATTAATGATTCTAGCTGTTTAGATTTTTGTCATTCTATACATAATCTTATTGCTAGATTTTTGAAGTTTCTGAGTTCTATTTTTTAGAACTTACAGGTCTCAAAAGCATCAATATATTGAAGTTTTAGATTCAAGTCATTGATACTATTGGAAGAGGGTGGGATCTTTAAGTGGTATAGCAGAGGTCTTTAAGAGGTCTAGCATAATGAATTCAGTTTATTGAAGTATATCCTTGAAGTAGACATTAAGATCTAGGCCCTTTATCTCCCCTTGTGTCCTTTATTTTTGTTCAGAGAAGTGAACTAGTAAAAGCACTAAGGCCAGTAAGCAGCATTTCAGAGTCCTTTAACTCTGTCTTCCAGAGGAGAATTTAGGACTTTGTTGCCTCCCAACTCCCTTGGCATATTTCTAGATGTGACTACTTGCTGAGGACAGTAACTGGGAGATGTGTGCACCCACTGGGAACTAGCCTAGCCTACATGTTCAAATCTTCTTGCAGCCATCAGCAATTATATACCAAGAAAGGATGTTTGTGCATTGAATGGACTTGAATGGACACCTGAAGATGTCTACAACCTTTGACTGGTCCTGTCCTCAGCCCACACATAACAACAACTTATAAAATAAAGAAGACAACAGACTCCAGCTAGTTTCCCTTAATCTGAGAAGTGTTGAGGATCTAACTCAGTGCTGAGCAACACCTATACACCCAGTCCAACACTGACAAACAACACCTCAACTCTGACACTGTATATTGTCTTTACATGACCATGAATATACTTCAACAGAAAGATTACAGTCATTCCAAATAATGACTTGTTCTCAGCTGTGCAAATCCCAATGAAGAAAAACAACAAAAGTGAGAAAAAACAAAGCAAACCTAAAACAATTCACAACTGCTAAGCCATAACTGAACAATGTTCTTAAAGGATCCCTACCCACAGAAGAGAAACTACATGAAAGTATGGAAAAATCTCCACTTGATGTGGAGATTAAAAAAAATGAGGATCAAGAAATAATAAGAAATAAAAATGACAGAAATTACTACATAGCTTTTAATAATAACTATAAATATTAATGCTTTCAGTTCCCTAATAAGAAGATAGGTCTTTGGACAGACCAAAACATATATTGCCTAAATCCAAAGGAGTTCACTAGCAAAAGCAAACATAAAGTAAACTGAAATGAACATGGGAATGCACATAGAAATATATCCCAAGAAAATGAAGGTAAAAGCCAAACAGGAGTAGGTATTTTCAAATATAACAAGTAGACCGCAAAAAAAAAATAGGGATAGTTAGAAGAGAAAAGAAAACCACTTTATACTGATAAGAGAAACAATCCATCAAGAAGAAATGACACTCATAAACTCATATGAACTAAATTTTTGCACACTTAATTTCAACAAACACTAATGAACATTAAAGGCTAAAAGAGATCTCAGCTCAATAATAGTAATTTCAAAAGAGTAATTATAGTTTTTTTCTTTCTACTTTTTACAATCCAGAGATAAGCCAGAACAATTTTTAGTTTTGACTCAGAGGAAGGATTTTAAAAAAGAATAGTCTGCAGAGAATCTGGCTAAGGAAACATGGTATAAATTAATTTCTTTTTCTTTTTGCCAATAGTAAGCTTATTTGGAAAATTAACTGGTAGAGAGCAGCCTGAACTTTATTGTGAAGACTCTTCTATTAAAAATAATTACTTTATCAACTTTGCCTTTCTAAGGAATTACACTATTTGAGTTCTCCCTGGAATCTACCATGTTTCAGTAAATAATACATTTGTATACACTAATTTGTAACAGCTAAAATATGTCTGTCATATTCTTAACAGGAGATCTCACTAATGCAATTGTTTAAGATTTTGTTGTTGTTTTGTTTTTGCAGGTCTTGGAGCTTGAACAGTGGGTCGGGGTGCTGTTGCTGAGACAATTTTGCTCAAGGCTAGAGCTCTACCACTTGAGCCACAGTGCCATTTGCAGCTTTTTCTCAGTGGTTTATTGGAAGTAAGAGTCTTACGAACTGCAATCCTCAGATCTCAGCCTTTTGAGTATTAGGATTGCAGGTGGGAGCCATTGATGCCCAGCTATGTTTAAGTTTTTGAGGAACATCCATATGAACAAATTTACATATCTACAAATAGTGTTTTAGGGTTCCCTTTTGGTGGCATCATTGCCAGCATGTTATTGTTTTCTTGATAATGGCCATTCTAACTGGGGTGAGGAAGAATGTCAGTGTTGTTTTCATTTACATTTCCTTTATGGCCAGAGACATTGAGCATTTCTTCTTGTGGGGTGATGGGTGAGAAAGTTGAAAGTGGTGACATTGATCAATATACACTGTATTCATAAGGTGCTTTGTCAAATAGCAATACCTTTGAACAACTACAGTAGTTAAAAATGGGAAAAATAAAAGGATAAACATAATTACTTTTTTGAAGTGGAATGTCTCCTGTAAGAGATGACTAGTGATGCAGAATATACAATTGTTGCTGAATCCTAAAAATTTCCCCAAATACTCTGAAACACTAAATTAACATTTATTTTGAAGCACAGCAGCATGTGTTTTCTTCCATCAAAATTAATTGGGAATGCATGTTTCAGACAGTCACATGACAGTAATGGGCACAGGTCACTATAAATATTTGTATTGTTATTGATAGTGGCAACTTGTGTCAAACTACATCACAAGATTTAAACCCATTTTTCTCCTGAAAGGAAGATGAGATTTCATCTCTTCAATGTGCAGTTAAAATTCAAGGTATTTATAGTCATTCTTGTTCTGAACTTGTAGTAGACATTTCTTAATTTCCTGTAAATGTGACTTCATGCTTATGATTTTTTATTTCCACATGGATGCATAATACCTAATGTAACTCACCTATTTACAATTATTATATCATGCTTTCTGTTCTGAATGGTAATACATTATCCTTTCCTAGAATATTGTCAGTAGTTATAATGATGAACACAATCAATCAAAACAATTTTATCTTCCAAACAATTGTATAAGTGAGTCTATTAACTTCCTAATTGGGTGCTAGACACACAGCAGTAGCAGAACCATTTTCTTGTGGCTTTGGCTTCAATGAAAGGCAACATTTTGAAAATTGGAATATGTTTTCTGTTTTTCTCTTGTTTCAAGTTCCAATGAAAATCTGAGTGATTTACCCAACATGAGACTTTTCAGTAATAATTATAAGACAAGCTGCTCTCATAGACAAATTATCAAAGGTAACAATCAATGTATTACATGTGATGGATTGTTGGTGTATAATTAATTTAAAAGAAAATAATTGTAATTATATCAGAAATAATTGAAATCTTGATCAAAATTTAGTTATCATTCCTAAGAATATTTTAAAATAGTAAGAGCTAGAACAAGTTTTTATTGGAAACCATTAGTTATTATAATATTCCATTTTAAAGCACTCAAAATATTGCCTCAAAATCAAATCATGAACTAGAAATGGCTAATATTATTTTATCTTATAATTGATGTTTTATTTTTAAAGAATTGTATATGTAATAGTAGGAATAATAATAGTAATGTCATACAGGAAAAACAGTTAATACATAGATCCTACGATTGCAGGTCTAAAATATCCTGAGTTGTCAACTCACTTTTAGGTATAATAAATATGTTCAATACCAGGGGATAAGTAAAAAAAGATAATTAAAATTCACTATTTTTTCTGTATTCCAGAAATAACTACTTAAATTTTATAATTGACAAAGAAATATAATTTATAACAAGAAGATAAATATTCTGACGAATAGACAATAAGCGATCTCTGTCAGGCATGTAAGGAAATGGTAAAATGGAAGTAAGTTGATGAAATGTTTCTCCATGAGAGTGCTTATCCATAGAAAAAGGTAGAGGAGAGTCTTATTATGAATGGAACAGAAATGAGACTTGAGCCTTGTACACATCAAGTACACATTGTGAAGAAAGGTAAGAAGCAGAGTACTTTTAATTCAGCTCCTTGCCCTTGTATTTAAAGAAGAGTAAATGTTAGCCAAAGGTAGCAGGCTACAAGAAAACTAGATTAGCTTTCTAATTATTTCTCTATGTATTATGAAAGAAAATATATTTTCCCAAATTAATCTGCAGTTTAAAAGTCAACATCCCAAGAGAAGAAGAGTTTATTTTTGTCTTTTTTTGTTTTAATTTTGTTTTGTTTTTGGTCACAAGCAAATCTGTAAAAATATTTGATAACTTTTTTGTGAAGAAGCCATACAAAGAAAACTGTTAAAATGTGTACTTAAAAACAAGGGGGAAGCTCACAATTAGTGGAGACAAATAAAACATATTTAGAAGATAAAAATATCTTAAGATTCTTTTTGTATTATCTTTCAAGCTTTTTAAAAAATATTTAAAGCCTCATTTTATAGAAACATGTGATACAGATATACAAAGGAGATCATCTGGGGATGCAACTCAATTAGCAAACATTTCCTGATTCTGTTAGTGACAGGTACTGATCCAAATGCCAGGTATTGGCCAAAAGGATAAATCTTACAGTGTTGTTTCTCTCTCTCCCCACCCCCTCGTCTCTCTCTTCCTCTCTCCCTCTCTCTTCCACATTCTATTTTTTTAGGCTCAAATTTAGTCCTCTTTCTTTCCTCTCTGTAATGCTATAATATTTTACAAAAGAATTTCTTTTTTGTAAAGTATTAAAAACAAGCAGGGTATGCTGTTTGAAATTCATTTCAGGCTCAGCATTATGTAAAGCTGTATCCCCTTAAGTGGAAAAACACAGAAAGAATATTAGAAATAGATTTAAAGGTTCATTGGTGATGTCTAGTGGCTAAAATTGTTTCTAAAAACTATATTCATGTGTGTCAAATGAGCACTTGGGCTTTGACCTACTTTCTAAACGTCAAATCTTATTTTGAGGGTTTAAACATTTGAAGCTATAGACTTGCCTCTTCTACAGATTTTATAGCAAACTGGAAGAAGGATTTCATGACTTAACATGCTGAAGCTGTTACTTACAGAATATTGATAAAGGCACCAAAGAAGAAATTGCCTTAAGTCCTCTAGGGAAGAAGAATAAATAGAATAAATGCTAACAGATGACATTTAGTTTGAAAAAGAAAAATTAACTTTGTACAGACTTTCAGTCTCATAGATCCAAATACATAGCCTCATAACAAATCTATTGTGCCTTTTCATCTACTTATATACTAATATGCATATGGATGGATAATTTTTACTTATAAATTAAAGAAGAATAATTATGCATGAAATTAACAGCAATTCCACTACAAAAAAAGAAAAGTATGGATTAAAAGTAGGATTCAGAAACATTTATTTCATTCATGAAACAAGATGATGTTTTAGGCTATTAAAAGGAAGTTCAGTTTTAAATCAGTAGGACAAAACCTAAGTCCCAAGAAATTAGAAAAAGTATCATAAATATATTGATTTTAAGATCGATCTAGACTTACAAAATGATAATTCTGGGTTATCTCACTAAGAAAAATACATTTGTCCCAATATATTGTCCACTTTTGTGGTTGACACTCATATTTATTCACAAAACACTATTGCTTTCTCAAAGAATCCAAGCTGAGTGAACCAGTGCTCTCACTAAGAAAGTAATTGTTTATCTTCATACTGGGAGTTAGTTTTCTTGTCTATTACTGTACAAGCTCTGTTAGAATTACATAAGATAATCTTTGTGAAAATACTTGATAAAGTCTTCAGCTTTTATTTAAATTCTGTTCATCATAAATTTTGTTTATTAATTGTACTCACAGTCACTGAGACTGAGTTCTAACCTGGGATGGGAAGTAGGAGATAAAGTAATAAGAAAGGCCATGCTATTGTGAAACTCATATGCTTTTGAAGAAAAGAGGTACTTAAGGCCCAATTACACAGTCAATTGCCTACAACTGATATTTCTGATAAACAAAGCTCTGATCTGGATAGGGAACTTAGTGCTGGCTGCCAGGAGAAAATGACACTTTAGGTGGACTCTGGGTTGGCCTTAGAATTAATTAAGCTCAGGGAGACCCACTCCAGACTGAGAATAAGGTATGTTTTCACACTCTGAAGTGGGAAATACAAACCTTTCTTATGAGAACTGAAAGAAGAATGTGAGTCCAGCTGTCAGGAAATACAAGGAGAATGCACAAAATCAGGCTAGGAAGGCAGGTTATTCAGATTTTACTCAGATTTCTCATTAAGGACAAAGTGGATCTTCCAAAGTTTTTCAATCAGGATGTTGGTATGATAAGGTACATATTTTAAAATAATCTCCCTAGCTACACATTGGGAAATCAAAAAATGGTAGGAGTATTAATTGATATGAATTTAGAGAATTGGTCAAAATTAGAGAATTGGTCAAAGTTGACCAATCAAAAAATGATGTTAGGCAAAGGAGGGTGGGGGCAACAGAAATACAGAAGGTCTTCCTGACAAGGGGTCACTTCCTAGTAATGATCACTGATGTATATGTTACCCTAGCTTAGGTGTACTTGGATTTCCAGAGTGAAATGTAAGCTTAAATATCCTTTTTTCTCAAGTGTTTGATTACTGATGGAAATATTATTTTCAATAACAAAGGTCTTTTTATTCTATTATTTGAACAGAAATGCTTAAGCATGGCTATACAAAGCACAAATGGACATGGAATTTTCTTATTGACTACAAACATGATATTTGACAGCTCAGGGATTGATTTAACCAGGTGCTAGTTGATGAGCAGCTTACAGGAATTTCTGAAACTGGAGTCTGGAGAGTTTTAGTTTAAGCTCAGCAACTCTATTCCTTATATAGGGAGAAGTAATTCCTTCAGTCAAGAGAAAAAAATCATCCTTTTGGCTGGTTGCTTATTCATATGATTTTAAGAGAAGTGACATCTGTTTGGAGATGTCCATTACTGCCTTTCACTCTCAGGGTTTTACCTTATTTGATTGAATCCTTACTAAGAAGCCCACTGAGAATATCAAGATTTAAAGTACATAAACGTGGCTCAGATAAGAATAAGCTTTTCTTGAAAGAGAGACCAGTATAAGATGTAAGTACAATAAAAAAAAATCTAGTCCTTCTTAAAGATCAATCACATTCCAACAATGTAGCATCAGTTTTGGCTTCCACAGAAGCCATATTTACTATTTATGTTCTACATAAGCTATTGTAAAACTCATGCACATCTAGTATATAAGTGTAGCAAGGATCAAGTAATCTTGATTCATTTGGCTGTAGGGAAGTTACAAGAGTAATTTGGGGTGAAAAGCTGGAGTTTAAGACCAATTATGAGAAAAATAATTATAGTCAACATCTAGCTAGCAGGTTTAAGCATCTACCTGATATCACAGGTTGGGAGCTCCTCCTAGCACTGTTCTCATAGACAAATGTTTTTCCAAAAGAACAGAAAGCTAAGCCTCATACTTATCTCAAGGCAGTGATTTCCTAGAAGGATATGAGTTCTAATCCAAAGTGTGCTGCTCTTGTGATTTAAGCTTATCTGAACTCTACAGGAGTGAGTGACATCAGCTGAAAAGGCAGCATAAGGATCTCTGAAACTTTATTCCCTCATTGTCTCCACAAAAACAATAAAAAGAAATAAGCAAAAAAAAAACAGAAAAAAATCCAAGCTGATATTTTTAGGGTTCCAGAAATTACACAAATGCTCATAATAACCTGGGATTGTAATTCAAGAAAAAATAGTTTTATGGTATTTTAACTCGCTTTTTATCCCATCTGCTTTTCCACATGTCAAATGAATCTTTGAAAATAAGGACCCTCTTTCCCTGCATCAGAAGTGGGACAACTGAGCTAGATAAAACACTTTCCAAGACTCATTCCCCCAAATCGTTATCATTTGAGCCATCTATTGATTTTTATGGAGAAAGCCACTCAAAATGCTCATCTTATATTTGATGTAATGTGCCCAGTTCTGAAAGGCATGTAGAAAGCAATTACTAGCAAGTGGTTTAAGGTACAATTATCTACACAATGAATAAACATTTAGGCAAACCTTATTTTAGCCCCAAAACTTAAAGGTCAGTGAAATTTCTACAGGCCTTTGAAGCATCCAATGTATTTCTAAGCTGTTAGAAGGTCATTTACATGCTTAGGAATGAGCACTGCTTAGGAATGATCATAATGGAGGTAAATTGAAAGATAATAGCAGAAGGAACATGAGACATTAATAAATGTTTGAACATTAATAACATTCTCCTAAGTAACCAATAGAAGTAAGTACAACAGAAGTTAGAGAATACATTTGTATAAATGAAACTATAAATGCACAATATTTATATTTAGGAAGTCATAGTAAAATCAGCATTCAGGAGGAAATTTATAGAGGTAGGCCTACATTAGAAAAGAAGATCTGAAACCAATAACTTAATATTCTGAGAAAAACACTAGAAAAAGATGGTCACCCAATTCAAGGCAATCAAAAGCAGGGAAAATACAGCATACACAAATAATATAGAAAGAAAGACTAAAAAAATAAGACTAAACATTGGTTCTATTAAAAGATCAATAAATTGAAATGACTTCTAGTTGAACAAACCAAGAATATAGAATTACTAAAAGCTGAAGGGGAAAGGTAAGTAATTACTATAGATATTAGAGAAAGAGGAAGGATGATAAGTGAATACTATGTAAGTAAAGTTCTGCAAAATTTAGGTCATAGTTCTAGAGAATCAAACACATGCTATTAAATCAGATTAGTTCTGAGAAATACCTAATGGATAGTGGGTTCACAATGGTGGCAGCTCATGTGGGAGGAAGAGATCACATCTTTAAAAAAAATCGTTATTTTCTTTAAGCAGTTGTACACAGGAGCTGCCATTCAACAGAGAAATTTATGAACACAGTGTCTCTTGCTCAGTGTTACCCCTTTTTACATTGTCATTGATACTTCCTACCCCATCTTTCCTCTTACTTTTCTTAATTCATAGGTTATATATACTTTTTGCCATTTAACAAAGCACAGCGCATCTTAATCTGTGTTATCCCTTCAACATTTTTATCTCCCATTAAATCCACCCCTTCTCTTATATTTCTCAATTATGTGGTAGATATATTCTTGCCTGTGTTCTACTCCTTTCCCCTGCTTATTCTTTTACTCTTCTTCACTTGCTCTCTCCTTGTAAGTACTCATTTTATGCTACTAATTTTGTTGGATTTTGACTTAGTCTTTCTAAAGAATTATGCTATTTGTGCTCTTCATAGAGTATATTATACTTCAGTTAATTCATTTATAAATGCTTGGATATTACCCAGTGTGTTTGCTTATAGATTTATAGACATATTCTAGCTCCCAGAAATTAGGGAAACCATGCAACCAATTTTTCTGGGTCTATTTTACTTCACTTAACATGATTTTTTCAGTCTTTTTATTTACAAATGGTACACTGTCATTCTTTCTGATGTATGAGTAGAATTACATTGTGTATATATACTATATTTTCTTGATCATCCACTGAGTCTTTTGGGCTGATTCCATATCTTTGCTACAGTAAATAAGGCTGTAATGAGCATGGTTGTGCTGGTAGCTTTAGTGTGGCCTCGTTTGTGCTTTATTGGATAAATGCCCCAGAGTGGAATTGCTGGGTCATGGGTTCTATGTTTACTTTATTGAGGACCTTTCATGCTGCTTTTAGAGTCACTGACAATCTTACATTGTCACCAACAGTGTCATAGAGTTCCATTTTGACCATATCCTTGACAGTATATTATTGTTAGTTTTCTTGATAATGGCCATTCTAACTGGAGTGAGGTGGAATCCCAGTATTTTGATTTGCACTTTCTGATAGCCAAAGGTGTTAAACATTTCTTCCTTTGTCTATTGGCCATATTTATCTCTTCTTCTGGGAGGTCTCTAGATCCCCATATGTCACCTTGCACCAACATCAATTAAAAATAGATCAAAGACTTGACTGTAAGGACAGAAACCATGAAACTTTTACAGGAATGGGTAAGGGAAACACTAGGGCTTCCGGGCTTAGGTCAAAACTTTCTAAGTAAAAGTCTAGTAACAACAAATCAAAGAAAAATTGATAAATGGTATTCATCAAACTTAAAAGTAATTCACAACAAAGGACACGGCTGACAAGCTAAATAGAGAGATCACAGAATGAAAGATTTTTACCAGCTATCCATCAGACAAGGACCTAATTTCCAAAGTATACTTAGAGCTCAAAAAATTAAATCCCTACAAAAACCCTCAAAGAAACAACAATCCAACTAATAAATGGTCTAATGACATGAGAGATCATAGCTTGAAACAGAAAACTGTAGAGTGATTCATTGGTTGGCCCCACTCTTGTAATAACTTGCACTTGTGAAGAATCAGGGCTCTCATGAGAGTAGGTGAATGTCTTTTAAGGCAGCACGTCGAGCAACCTCTGACCTTTTTACTAATTCCTGCCTCTACAAAGTCCTGCTGTGTGTCTCCTGTTACTACAACACTAGAGACCAATTGCCAATATATGAATACTTGGAGGAAGGTGTTTTGCTAATATCCACGCCATATCAGCACCTTTCCTATCTGATTAGGAACATCTCTGAAAAACACTTACTGCTAAAACACTGAGAGCATTTCCATAAGATCAGGAACAAGATAAAATGATCTAGTCTCTCTACTTCTATGAACCGGTATAAATTACTGAGCCTTTCCCTAAGTCTAATTTTATAAAAATGTGCTTCCCCAAAACAAATTGTGTCCAGAAACCCAGGTAAAAGTTAATATGCTTAATTAAGTGATGAAGTAAAAATTTCATATTTTCTGACATGTGTCTTATGTCTTTAGTGGAACATGAGCAATGTTCTGGGAAAATGAATCAAGCATTTGCAGTACAGTATGGAACTCTGCGCAGCCTGAGTATATGAGGCTTTTCCTAAATCTGGTCCCTTCTTAGAACCATGAGAAGATTCCATAACTTGCCACATAGTAAGTTAAATATTGCAGTGCCCCCATAACTACATGTATAAGTACTATCTCTATTTCGTAAATGAAGACAATGAGGCAGAGGAAGAGTAAAATAACTTTCTTATGGTCTCATTGCCAGTAAATGAGAAAGACAAGCATCGACAAGTAGCTTTTTTCTAGATCTTCAATTATTTAATTTAATTATTTAATCCAAAAATTATTTGTACTTATAATATGAACCAACTTCAACTAATAATAAAAATTATGTCATCAGGTTTGGAGGTGGGACTCAAATGGTAGAGTAACTGACTGTCAAGCATGAGAGCCCTGGGCAGGGAAGGTGGCTCAGTGGTAGAGGGCTTGCCTTGCATGCGTGAGGCCCTGGGTTCGATTCCTCAGCACCACATAAGCAAAAAGAAAAAAGCCAGAAGTGGAGCTGTGGCTCAAGTGGTAGAGTGCTAGCCTTGAGCTGAAGAGCTGAGGGACAGCGCCCAGGCCCAGAGTTCAGGCCCCATGACCGGACCCACAAAAACAAACAAACAAAAAAAAAACAACAACAAAAAAGCATGAGAGCTCAAATTCAACCCTCAGTATTGCAAGGAAATTTGTGAGATGATGACCCAAATATGTGTTTAAAGGCACAAGCTCAATTTTAAATATTTTGTGGTGTATGAACAAGTCATGTTGAAGACTGATTTTTTAAGCAACCTTGCTTATATCCCTGATGGCAGATGAAGTGAACCAGTAAGTTTACCTTAAAGACCTTCAACTACAATGAAAATCTTACTTCAACATCTCATATACCTCCTCTGGAAATTACTCACTCCCTGAAGGAGCAACATAGGACATATTAACTCATATTTGAGCAACTGAATAGTTTGCAGTAAAATCATATGAAAGATATGAACACCAAAATATGACTCTTACACTGAGAAACTTCCAAGCTGAGAATTGGTGCTAGCTCTTATACTGACTTACAGGCTAACCAAGAAAAGAGAATACCTGGCTCGATCAATGGCTAGAATGGAGGTTAAGCCTGAACAGGCTGGTGACACCACCTTGGCATCAAGCTGATGCCAGTGCTTAGGACAATGTAGCTCAGGCAGCAGTCTAGAAATCAAAGAGTAAACCTGGTCATGGCCCTGAATAGTGAGCCAATTGAGCGAGGAAATGATCAATGTGAAGGATGAGCCTTCGATGGGACATTGCCATACTGATGCCAAAGTCAAAGAAGAGCTGAGGGAAAGAAAACATTTACTGATGGGAGCTGGTATCTAATTACTCTAATTGTCAATTTCAGATTTCTTGCCAGAGCTGACACAAATACAGTGTAGAAATGACATGTGCACACTTACAAATGTACAAATGCCCTAGGTTTGTGGGTTTTTGCCTTATGTTGTGTTTTTTTATGTTAACAAAAAACAATAGTATTTTGTTATTTTATCCACCCTGAGAATTTATAACTCAGACAGAAACAAGTATAATTTTAAGAAGGCTTGAAAAAGGTTTTTTTAAAGCTTTATAAAAGCAAAATTCAAGGGAAAATAAGAGAAAATGTAGAACTGACTTCTAGGTTAGCCCTGAAAAAAAAGAGGGATAAAAAGTTTTTAATTAAGCAGTGGAGTCATTTGGATTAATCACATGTGATTTGTTGCCTTTTGTGGTCGACAGAAAAACATCTACTTAAATGAGGACAGAACTGTGTTGTCTTGATCATTATCTACATTGAGATTCTGATGAGTTGAACTTCAGAGTAAGTTCCCTAAAATCAAGCTTTGAACTAGAATGAGCCTCTAAATATATAAGTGAACACACTGGGTGCTAAAAAACAAAACATACAGTTGGATACGATAAATTACCCAGGTCTCTAGACATTTGCACAGTGGGCTCAACAGCTATATGCGTATGATCATATAAAATGATATTTATCAAAATGAACTCCAAGAAAATGGAAACAAAAGGCTTTTTTCTCCATTTGTTTCAGTTTTTGTTTTTTGTTCCTTTTGTCTTGTTTGTGAGTTTATCTGTGTGGTGGGGGGGCAGATAAGGTTGGAGCACAGAAATGGAGGAACAAAGTCTGAACAAATGCAGCAGTGATACAATGATCACTATGTTAAATGTGAACTACAACTTGTGGTGAGGGGATTGGAGGAAAAACCTGGGGGAAAGCAAGGGAAGGGGCAACACCATTCAAAAAATATATACTCATTAACTGATATGTGTAATTGTATCTCCTCTGTATACTACCTTTTCAATAATAATAAAAAATAAAGACATAGAAATAAATCAAGCTTTGTTCTTATGTTTGCAATCAGAAACCGAAAGCATACAGAGAAAGGTTAGGTTTTAGTCCCAGAATCAAATTTGGATATTTGTGGTTGAAACTGATTGCCTCAGTTTACAACTAAGGATCTCCTTAAGCTAGAGCTACTAATACATAATAATAATATATGTACATTTGTCCCCGATCTCAATTTTATAATAAAAATGATTGCAATTTTTGATAACAATCCCGACCCTTGGAATTAGATCAGGTCTTTAAAAGACATTTTATAGTGTGTCATTGGAATAGCCTCCCCACCAAGGAAGTGAATGGAGTCATGATCTCTTTATTTTTAAACTCAGCTCTGGAGTTGAAGGGATTGTTAAACTACCAAAACATTATTGATGATGATCAACACAAACGTTAGAAACAGCAATCATTATTTCAGAACACCTTTACTGGTTAGTCACAATAAAGAAGAAAAGTTACTTATTTTGAAAGCATTTTGAAATGTGCCTACATTTAACTGCCTCGCTTTACACAAACATCAATTATAGTTCTGTGGTCTCTGAGCATCCGTTCACTTCAAGTACATTTAGCTATACACTTGTGTGCATACACCAGGTAATGGATAGGTTTGACCGCTTATCTAATAGTGCTGAGGTGAGGGGGCAACTTTCCATGTAATGACCACCAAATTTTAACATAGGTATCGTAAGTCCATTTCCATTAAACAAATACTTCTTTTCTTCTTTAAGTAGTTGTATGAAGGAATTGTCATTCACAGAAGCAGTTTATGAATTTAGTACCTCTTTCACTGTCACCCCTTTCAACATTCTCACCCACCTCTCTCAACCCACCCCTTCTCTTGCTTATCTTAGTTCTAGGTTATGTATTGGATAGTTTGCCATTTCACAAAGCAGTTTACATGTACAGTGTGTCTTGATCTGAATTTTTATCACAGTTTTGACATACAATTCACTATTGGAACAATATTTCCACATCTCTGACAAAAGCATTAGAATTGCAAGAAAAATATAGTGGCTCCTGCCTGTAATCCTAGCTACTCAGGAGGCTGAGATCTGAATATTATTGTTCAAAGCCAACCTAGGCAGAAAAGTCCTTGAGAATCTTATCTCCAATTAACCACCACAAACCCAGAAGTGGCACTGTGGCTCAAAGTGGTAGAGTGCTAGCCTTGAACGAAGAAGTTCAGGGACAGTGCCCAGGCCTTGTGTTCAAGCTCCCAAGATCTCCTTCTCCCTCTCCCCAAATGGTAGGGAGAACATGGAAGGTACACGAATATGTCCTAGCAAAAGGTGATTTAAAAGAATACTAAGGTAATTTTTAGACACCAGGTCCAAACAACAAGATTTCCACATGTCAGTTCCTACCAATCACTACTATATGCCAAATAAAGACACTGTAAAGGGCAAAGAATTGTTACCATTGGAAGGCAGCATGTCAAACTTTCTTCAGCTATCTTCAGGATAGAATGTAAGCTATATGGTTAGATAGATAAGGATTTGGGGGCAGGGGGCAAAAGGTATTTATGATTAGAATCCCAGTTACAGGTTGAATCTGGCTGACTAATATCTCAGTCCTTGTTTTGGAAAAGGTTCTAGAGAGTTATTGTTGCCATCACTGGTCAGGATACACAAGTCATTTTTGCCTGGTGAGTAGTCTGTCCTGAGGAAACTATTATGTCAGAGAGGGAGTTTTCTTCTTTTGTTCTAATCATGTTATTGATCAGTTCTGTACTTCCTAGATTCCCAGGTGATTGCACAGTGACTGAGAGAGAATGGCTTAGCAGAAAGACACATACAAAGTGGAGGCAGGAATGTCAAGCTTTTCTCATTCTTCAGTTAAGTATGAATCCAATAAAGGCAGCTTTCATATACCTCTTAAAGATCCACAGTAAGCCAAGAGGAATGGGCAACCCTTGAAGTCAGTAGCTTCATCCCTCAAACTATATCAAATCCAAGCAAAACAAAAGATAAACAAACAATCATGACAGATACCCCTTGGGGCTATTTTGTGTTATTAAGCTTATTCGGGCCATCAATTAAATCACAGGAGAACTTTTAGATTGTGTGTGCATATGTGTTTATGTGAATCGTAAAAATAAAATGGAGATAGCAAAGCTAAAGAAATGATGTTCCAAACAACATGTAAGAGACTAAAAAATTCATCATGAGCAAGAACCAGAATAGGAACAGTTGAACAATGAATTACAAAGGAAAGTCTGAAGATGATTACATAGAATTCAGAGGGAAAAAATAGAGCACAGCGCAGCAGATATTAGATATAAGGATTATATAGTTACCCAGACAAAAACAAATAACCAAATGGTTTCCTGAAATGTTCCTGAATTTAAAAAGAAAGTTCTCTAAAAACAGTATAATACTTCACAATATTTAACAATATATTATTTTAATAAAGAGGAGTGTGCATTTTTTTCCTTCACAGAATTACGAATGGATTTTAGAGCTTTATAGGACCCTGTATGTGTTAGGTAAACAATCCACCACTTCTACTACTGAGCTACACCCTTTTGGCACATTTTTTATAGCTTTCTATAGTTTATGAGATATAACCACTTCTATAACTCGATGTTTGTATCCCCAAATACCTCCATACTATGAAAAATTGCACAATAAATTCAGGAGCATTATATTAAAAACTGGGCTGAGATTAAAACTCAAACATTTTAATGAATGACTCGTAATATATATATGTATATATTTTTTTTGGGGGGGGAGGGTCCGGTCGTGGGGCCTGAACTCTGGGCCTGGGCGCTGTCCCTCAGCTTTTCAGCTCAAGGCTAGCGCTCTACCACTTGAGCCACAGCGCCACTTCCGGCTTTTTTTTCTTTTAGCTTATGTGGTGCTGAGGAATCGGCAGGTCCTCATGCATGCAAGGCAAGTGCTCTACCACTGAGCCACCTTCCCAGCCCCTCATAATATTTTTTTAAGAGTAGGCATTTCATACTAACCATAGTTGTGGGGTTTGAACTCAGGGCCAGTGCCTCTTTGTACTTAAGGGTAGCACTCTACCACTTGAGCCACAGTGCTACTTACAATTTTTGAGTGATAAGAATCTCACAGGGATTTTTCTTCTGTGGGATGACTTCCAACATTGGTCCTCATATCTCAGTCTCCTGAGTAGCTAGGATTACAGACTTGAGCCACTGACACCTGCTAAAAAAGCAGGTACTTAAAATATTTCTTATTGTTATTATAAAGGTGATGTACAGAAGAATTACAGTTACATAAGTCAGGTAAAGAGTACATTTTCTTTTTGGTAATGTAAAAGATGTTTTTAAATAATAAAAACACATTCTGAAACATCTACCCTAATTATACAAATACAAAAAGTCCAACACCTCCTAAAATTCACACTTCATTTTTTAATCTCCAAATGGTTGTACAACATGGTGAAAATTTACCATGCCTATTTATGTGTCCACTTATATTTATCCATTTTGATCAAAGTTATTCTTTATATCATCCACCTCCATTCCCTCCCCGCAGTTATATTGTTTCCCACTTCTTTTTACTCATATTGAGTCCATCATTCCATTTTCTTCTATTCTCTTTCCTCTCACTAGCCATATCTCCCATTCAAAACATGTTTCTACTTTCTGATATTTCACTTTGTTGAACCGTCTATTAAATGTTCAAACTCCATGGAGTTTTACAACTTCATATAAGCCTTGCATACTTTGTTTAGTATGATTTTTTCCACATCCATTTATTTCCAGGAAAATGACATAATGTCATTCTTCCTCATGGCCAGATAAAATTCTAGTACATATGCATTCTCACATTTTGGGCCTATTTGTCCTTTGTAGGAAGTCTAGGCTGTTTCCATAAGTTGGTTATGGTGGACAGTGCTGTAATGAACAAAGGTGTCTTTGTTGTACCCTGCCAGACCCCATTTTAAGAAGACAATTTCCACTCCAAGAATAAACCTGACCAAATTTTGTCACAGACACCATATATTTCTTCATGGTTCAAAAGTCTGATTTCCTGTATTTATTTATGGAAAAACTTATGAACACCCATAGGAAAATAAATCCAAATTATTCATTTGAAAAATGGCCAAAGCATGGGAAAAAATTTTGTGATGGTTTTAATGACAAATATATGTAAACTTCATTGTAATTATAAATGATACTATAATTATAAATATAAACTATACTGTAATTAAAATCTATATTTTAATGATAATTATTGAACTAATTATAATTCAAGTTTACTTCAAGTTTCTAATCAATAAAAACAAAATTTTTCTTGATCTACCAGATTGTCAAAATTCTAAAAAGTGTGAAAAGGTATAATTTTGGTAGACTATAGGAAAGTGTTATAATAAACTGTCTGTGGGAACATAAATTAAGTAACTATTTGAGTGGAAGATTTGAAAATAGCTTTCAGAATTGATTATGCTGTTGAGGGAGATACGTTGCTTAGAGGAGAAATCTATTATGTAGAAGGAGGAAAGCCACCAAGGTTAGTGGGGACAAATAAATTAAACTAATGGATTAGGAAAATGATGCACATGAGACAGAACCCAGGAGAGGCTAAAATGAAGGCGAATATGAAAGTCAGAGGCAACAGAAAGAACAAAGAGATGTTTACCAAAAGTAATCTATGTGAGAAAAGATAGGAAGGAGTCTATCCAGGAAAAGTGCAATGAGGTAGATAGAATGGCTTAGCCAGTATGCCTTCTCAGGAAGCACAGATACTATCTTTGCCAAGTAGGTAAGCCTTATACAAAAAGTACAAAACAAACAAAACCAAGGATGCTAATGAATTCTTCTGTGGAGTCATTTAATCTGATATTGGAGAAAACTTGGGGAAGGAAAAGGATTTACAAAGAATTTCTGAGGAGCACTCAGGACGAAGTAAAGAATGAGGACGTATGAGGATCTTTTCTGTAGGGCTTGTTGCTTCTCCTCCCTACCCCCAGATCATAACAATCACTTTCTACAAATATAATGATATATTTTTGTTGGCATGTCTGTATTTTTATCTTTCTACATATGCTATCATTCATTAGCTTCCACATATTAACAATCACCTATGCAAGGCTCCCTGATAGAAAATAAAGATTCAGTGCCCTTTTCAGTAAGAAAAATTTTATCCTTATGGTAGTTAGAAGAAGAAAAATACCAGTTAGGTGAAATATATGACTCTTAGAGAAGACACAAAATATTTTCTTTGCCTAACTCTAAAAAATGCTTTCACTGTTACTTTGGTATTAAATCATTGTATTAGTCAATGGTTTGCAGAGAAATATAACCATTACTGTGTGTGTGTGTGTGTTTGTGTGTATGCTATAATAGGACTTGGCTCACAGGAAGACTAGAAATTCCAATCCGATCAAAGTGAAAGACAGGGCAAGTTAATTATGTAATTAAGTCAGAGTTCAAAAGCCTGACAAGCAAGGGAGGGGAAAAGGGGACACAGAAGTTCAGTATATAAGTGACCCAGTTGTATCTCAGTCTTTCCAAATATACAAAGTCCAGGAGCTTTACTTCCTGAACACAGTCAAGAAGAGATGTCCTTATTCAAATAGTGCAAATTTGCTCTGCCTCCATTTTTTCCTTCCGTGTGGGCTCTCAGGGTATTGACAATGAACTGATGATTTATTTTTTCATTGATTACCAATCCAAGTGCTAATCTGTTGCAGAAAGACCATTACATATATATCCATAAATAACCTTTTCCCAGTTATCTCATCATTTCTTACTTAGTTCATTCACTTTAATATGTAAAACCACTGTGATAATCATTATTTTTCTCCTTCAGATGGGATGTTTTTTGGCTTTAATATATATTAAATAGGATAATTAATTTTTGATAAGCATTAGGTTATTTTAATTTTTATTACATTTAAGTTCAAATTAAAATTTATCTGAAAAAGTTGCCCAATGGGCTGAGAAGGTGGCTGGTGGCTCAGCTGTAGAGTGCTTGCCTAGCATATTTTCTATTTTCTTACAGAAAACACAAAAGTAGCAAGAATCAACATGTGATGTGCATTTTTATCTGCCATCATGGATAATTTGATTCTGTATATCTGTTTAGATATACATAATAGTACTAAGCTGTACACTTTAAATGATTTCAAAAAGTACAAGTAATATAACATTGACAGAATTGATAAAATTACACATTTTCAACTGTTTTCCGCGATTAATGACAGCATCAATCATGGCCACATAGTCCCCAATAGCTTAAAAACTCTAATATAATTTACAACTACAATTGGGACATGCTTCAAAAATTGTTGATTTATTAGACTTAGAGGCAAATCTAAGATCTGTAGTCACTTCTGAAAATATGTACATCTTTTTTTCTTTTATTATATCAGGTTTTTTTTTGAATCCATTTACACTTGTATTCAAGGCAGTATTTGTAACAGTTCACACACAGGTATAGTCAATCCATTCTACAATGCTATTATTGAGATGCAAGCATGGGCTGCAGTGAGCTATGAGTTTGCTGAGATCAGGTCAAGACTATGAGTCTGGATAATAACTTTGAGGACAAACCTGGCAAGGCTGGAAATGGCCCCCGGTACTGATGGTCAACATAGTAGAGAAAGTGGATTAGTATTTAATACTTGCTTCCCACTATATGTCAGATACACATGATTCATTTTTCTTCCTACCACAACCTATGGAAAATCCCCACTGCCAGCTAATAGATGATAATGTTAAGGTTAGAAAACTAGATAAATATATTTTATCCTTGAATCATGGCAAAACCAAGATTAATGTGTAGAGTTTTCTGACACTATAGCATGTTCGCTTTACCCCGCATCACTCTTATTTCCCAAATTGAAGAGGACTACAGGCCAGAGTAAATGAGGACATTGCCAGAAACCAGGGCTCAGGCCATTGGCACTGAATGCCATTGCAATGTCCCTCTCCTCCTTCAAAGTAGACAACAGTTTAGGAATGACAGAGCACAACATGAACAGAGGACAGAAATTCAGATAAACTGAGCCAAGTCCTTTCATATTATTTCAAAGGCCAGACTTTTTTTTTTGTAGGTCATGGGACCTGAACTCTGGGCCTGGGTGCTGTCCCTCAGCTCTTCAGCTCAAGGCTAGCGCTCTACCACATGAGCCACAGCACCACTTCCGGCTTTTTCTGCTTATAGCGCATTGAAGAATCGAACCCAGGACCTCATGAATGCAAGACAAGCACTCTACCACTGAGCCATCTTCCCAGCCCCCAGACTTCTTTTAGAGGGAAAATCCTCTTTCTAAATGGTATTGGTTGGAGTCCTGGAAGTAAAGGTGTAGAAACTCGTCACATTGTGGATACGTCTGTGAACAGAACCATCATCACTATGCAATTGTTTTCTGTTTCTCTGCCATTGCCAAGGTAGATTTTGAGCCCTAATACCACCACAATTGAGAATATTACACCTTCACCTCCCACTTGGATACATTTGTTCCATCTCTTTATTAATTATTAAGCACTGTGCTAGGCACTAGGGATGAACAATAATTCATATGGACATTTTCCCAGGCCTCATAGAGTTTATCATTTAGTCAGGCATGGGTAAATAAACATGAGATTATAAAGAAGTGGGAAAATCAATGTTTGAAAAAAGAGTATCTCATTTTTCTCTCATAATGAGAGCAGCTGACATGAACAATATTGTGCTGATTTGTTTGGGTACAGGCACAAGAAGAAGGAAGCCAAACTGGTTAGATTTAAGATTATATTGGGTAAGCTTGATTTATTTATAATCAAAACATGTAATGCATGCAAAATAAATGGCAAAATAAATGAATTAATAAGACGCTTAAATTAAATAACAAATTGGTAGCCATACTTCTATGTTATACAGGATAGAAAAGAAGATGTGATATATAATCTTGGAGGTTAAGGAATTTCATCCTGAGTTTAGAAAGGCATTAACCCTGATCATTATTTGTCAACAATGAAAATGAAGCACACAGACACAGCCCTTTTGGTATACATGGATTGTTGGATAATCCAAAAATGAACGTAGGAACCTGTATATTATTTACATAGATATATCAGTACCAGTTGATGGCGTTTGAAAATATTTACTATGCAACAAGTACAAACAGAAGCTTACTAAGGAGGCCAGGGAGGAAAGTCCATGAGACTCTTATCTCCAATAAACCACTAGAAAACTGGAAGTGACGCTGTGGCTCAAGCAGTAGAGGCTAGCCTTGAGCTGAAGAGCTGAGGGACAGTACCCAGGCCCAGAGTTCAAGCCCCACAACTGACAAAATAAATAAATAAATAACTATATAAATAAATAAAAGCTTATATAGCAGCTTATATAAAAACTTATAGAACAATATGATCCTAGTTTTATGAGAGTTATATTAAAATCTACACGTGCTGGGTGGGCGTCCTTCTGCTGGGCTAAACCCCAGCCCCGAAATAATGAATTTCTTTGAGTGCTAGAATTATGAATCATTTCAAACTTTCTGTATCATGTATTTCATAATCCAAACACCCTCAATACATGATACTTTATAATGTAAAATTTGAATATGGTTTAAAGTGTGTTTAGAAAAAGAGCCATCACAGAACAACTTGAGAAATATCTGCAGAACAAGTTATGGGTAGAATACTTCACTTTCTTTAGGACTGAAAAGGTAGGGAAAATGAGTGTGGCTTCTGGATTGATTGCACACATAACATCCTCCATCCTTCTCAGGACCAGCTTTCAGAGCTAAGTGTTTCCAGTGTGCTTACTTGTCTTTCTCCCATAACCATCAATAAACCTGGAAAAGATTAAAAAAATGTGCTTCCTCCTACCCTAGAGTCCTGTGTAACTGTACGTTTTAATTGTTTTCCATTTCCATATATTAAATAAATCTTACTGACTCACCATCAAAACATGTTTTAAAAAATTCTTTCAGGGTAGATACTCTGCCTTGTTTATCTTTGTGATTACAGTACTGTATTAGCACAATACATTGGGTTTTCTGAAAACCTACTGGTTCGCTTACATTGCTTTTCTAGTATTGGCTCCAAATCCTTAAATCCATCTTTATTTTTAAGTTTAGGTCTCTACATAAAAAGTACATCTTGGGCTGGGAAGGTGGCTCAGTGGTAGAGCGCTTGCCTTGCATGCATGAGGCCTTGGGTTCGATTCCTCAGCACCACATAAGCAAAAAAAGAAAAAAGTGCTCTGGCTCAAGTGGTAGAGCACTAGCCTTGAGCTGAAGAGCTGAGGGACAGCGCCCAGGCCCAGAGTTCAGGCCCCACGACTGGACCCCCCCAAAAAAGTACATCTCCCCAATATTTGGCTTTGATAGCTCCATGGAATGCCTTTTGATTATCTGATCTAGGCAGTTAGCACCATATAAGTAGAAATGTTGCATCATAGAAACAAGAGATAATAACAGGAGATAGAATGGAACCTTACACATGTATGTGCATTTACACATATTCACTTGTGCTGTGAGAGGAAATCATTTTATTAGAATTTAACAGGAAATAATGATGTGATAGAAAGGTAAGAAGGAACTTCTACCTGGTAATTAAAAACATGTTTGGAAGCTGAACATTAGACAAAAAAGTATTTGTTCATAATAGACTGACTTAGGGATTTGTTTTGAACTTTAGATATACCATTACCTCCTTGAACATGGAGCCATGACTGATTGTGTCCTCTGTATTTGAATTATATTTCTATATCCTGACCTCAATGAAACTACTGGCTGTTTGGCTGTTACTTGGCTTAAACTCCCTAAAGGGTTATTTCAACACCTCATTAACAATAAATTTGCTTCTCACATTAAGTCAACATTGGATCAAGTGGGGACATGAACCCAATTCTTCCATTAACCAAATTCAGGAAACATAGACCAGATGAGATATGCAGTGATCCTGTTAATTGATCCTTTTTTGCTCTTCTTTAGAGCAGTAATAATTCACTTTACTTTTTAATAATTTTAGAGTCATAGGACTTCCAAATGATATCTTTACTTCATCTCTTTCAAATACTTACAAATCTATTTTCTTCCTCATGATGGAATCTTTACACAGTCTCTTTACACATACTCAATGAAAGAGTTGCTTTAAGCAAGGGAAATAAAAGAGGTGATGAGATTCCTGGAATTTTCATTACAACATTTGAAAATATTTTTACTTTCTAATGGCCTTACTTTTTTGTATTCAATAATATAGTAGTAGTAGTTTATCTTATCAGTTAAACAGCTAATTTCCCAGATACATATGATCCTTTTTCTTTACCATCACTCTACTGTAAATTAGAACAGAATCTCCACAAAGCCATAATGAATAAATTTATGCAGATGGCTCAAAAACCACAGGGCTTCAGAGACCTCTTAGTGCCAGGCTAGTGATGAGAGGAGACCTCTAGTTAGAATTTTGCTGCCAAATTATTGCAATACCACAGGTCACTTGTCTGCTTCTTTGAGTTCTCAGCATCCTCAAATGCAAAGTAAGTGACAGAATGATCTCTGTTGAACATACTACAAGATTAGGATTCTAAATCCACTCTAAACTATGTTTACACATATACATCTACATGCATGTGTATATAAATATATATATTATAAACATATGTAAATAAATAATTAGAAATATATAATTAGAAAAATATATAATTAAAATGCTCATTTGATTACTAATGAGTGAAAATAAATGTCATTAGCCATGAACATCAATTGAGTAAATAGACAATGGTTCACGTTAGATTTAGGGAGAGATAGTGAATGAATGCCTAGCAGACATCTAGCTACTTTTTCCTTTCAGCCTTGTTGCAATGGCAGTTATTGTTAACTGATTAACACCCTATGACTCCATTGAGGATCATGAGGCTGGGCTTGAGGCCAAAACATTCAAGTATCTACTACAGAGAGATTATAAAATGAAATTCAGTGATGAAGGAGCGTTCAAGGTCATAGCATTGTGTAGAGGATAAACTCTGAGTCGAGGCGTAAATCTCATTGCTTTCTAACCTCTAGCAAGTAAGAGTTTTCATTAGTAGGTCCACATTCATTGATATGTTAGTCATATTGTAACTGGCAATGGATAACACATAACTAGTCAGTAGAATTTATAACAGCACACAGGAGGAGCACAGTCACACAGAGACACTCACAGATACCTGGGGGTAATGGGAGGATAGTTGATCACAGTCCCCTATCTTTTAAACAAATGTGTACACATATTCAATGGTGGAATCTGTGCTGGGCACGAGGTATGCAGGAATGAAATGATTCAGACTTTTTCCAGGAATCATGAAATTTGGAGTCTGTTGAAAAAAATAGAGAAATATTGCATACATATATAGATATTAGAGATGTGAAAGGAACATATAAGAGTTATAAATAGCAAGTGCATGGCATTTAGTAGTTCTTAGTCAATGCTTTCTGTACATGGAATTCTCCTTCAGGATGGAGATTTACATTTCTTAGTACAGTATTGCCTGTTGATTGGTTGAAGCAAAACTCCCTTCCAAGAACTAACCTTGACTAAGAGAACTTGTTTTTTCAAGATGCGTTTAACTTCATAGGGACAGAAAACAGCCAAGGAATGGTACAGGCTTAGTCCCAATGGCTTCTAGTAGAGATTTCTCTCAAAGGTCATCGAAAATTCATGAGTACCTTAGGCCTTGCCTGGGTGTCAGATGAATTGTCACACAAGTCAATTAACCAGACCTGCTTTTCTATTCTTTCCCAGTGGCCAATGATTATCCAGAATAAACTCTGTGCATGATTTCACCATCTCAGCCTCTGCTTTTCCGGGAAACTGCTGTATTTCAGTCAGTATACTTTCCACTCATCACCAATGATAGTGAACCAGGAAGGTAATGGAAAAGACTGCTTTGATGCTTGCAATCTCTATGAAGTTTAACAGGCTTAAGTGAGGTACTCATAAAGACAATAGACTCATATGGCTACTTCCAGGAACTTCTGATGCACTAAAAGACAGTAAAGCACAGGATGATGATTTATAAACACAGGGAAAAATGTAAAAATAATAGGATCCCACTGCCACAGTGAGACTGCTATTGCCTGCAGCTGCATGGAAGAAAAAAGCTAAGGGTTAGGACAGGACTGAATTAAATGTATAGCCAAATTCTAGAAGAATCTGAATTCCAAAGGTTTATACATGGTGATTCATGCCTGTAGCCTCAGCTACTTGGGCGGTGGAGGAAGAAGGATCATGAGTTCCAGGTCAGCCCATGCAGTCATTGACATCTTAGCTCAGAAACAAAATACAAAGAAAAATAGCCAAGAGAGTGGCTCAAGTGGCAGAGCACTTGTGTAGTAGGAATGAGGCCTGTGTTCATAGCACCAAACAAAATAGTTGGGTTTCAGCTCTCCTCCAGAACTCTCCTCCTCATGTTTCCTGTAACCTTTGCTCCACTTTCATCTTTATTTTTGCCTGCTTAATTTTTAAATTTTCATTTTATTGTACAGGTGCTGGACGGAGGGGTTACAGATACTTGAGTTAGATAATGAGTACATTCACTGTATGGTCATGGATTTTTTTTCTTTTTCTTTTTTTTGCACCAATATGAAAGCTTGAACTCAGAGCCTAGGTATTGCCCTTTGTTTATTTGTTCAAGGCCAGTGCTCTACCACTTGAGCCAGAGATTCACTTCTGGATTTTTGTTGAATAAATGGACAGACTTGAAAGAGTCATAGGAAGGGAATAATTATCACTCACACTAAGCTGGTTCGATTTCAATAAGGACAGGGGACATATTCAAGCTGCATTAGTGACACATGTAAGCTTGAAATGATAACAGCTTGTGTTAGGATATAGCAATATATTGATAATAATTGAAAAGGTGACAGAGTATTCTAAATGAAACTGTGGCAGACATTTCCTCTTCACTATTTGTTATTTAGTACATTCGAGCAAGTGCATATGCCCTATTTCTCTCCATATTTCCTTCTTAAAAACATAAGCTCTTCTAATGACACTAAATATTCTCTAATACTTTTTATGTATCAGAATATGGGTTTAATAGCCATAAATTTCAATGATACTGCATAGTGATATGTATCAGTGAGCTACTGCAATAATAATGCTGTGTAATAGCCACAAAATCTCAATAATACTCAATGTTTGGTTAGTTCACTTCCTTGAGATTCGGGAAAATATTAGCCCTTCTTTGTTTTCTTTTTGGTATTAGAGATTCAACACCAGGAAGTCAGAGTAGCAGAAATTGCATATCAAATTGTTCATTGCAAGAATTGTACAACCATCCCCCCAATAATACAAAAGAATAATATATAAAGTTGGTTTCTGCTTGGTGCATTTTTGTGAGCAACTTTTTAGTGAATGACAATGAAATTAAAAATAATTTTTAACAAAAATTGGCATATTCACTTTGGAATTTTACTGTGACTTTGAAAATGTTTTATACAAAACGGAAAATGTAGTCAATTATGCTTACCAATTATCTCATTACCAGAACATTTATTTAGCATTTTCTAAATGTCAGATATCAATTACCTAAATGTAAGGAAAGAAAAGGTGAAAATACTTTCTCTAATTAACACTCTCCCCAACATGGGCATATTTACCTGCGTTGCAAACACATTTAAGATCTACCAATAACATACTTCTCTTATTTTCTCTACAGAGACCCTTAAACCAAGCACTATTTTTAAATCTTGTCTGCTCCTTTGGCTTTTGGCTTGACATTATTATTTACTTTAAATATGACTTTATAAATATATTTACAGAAGAATATGAAAGGAGATTTTGTTAAAATACATATTTAGTGGACTTTTAGAGATTTGAAATTTACAGTTTTCAGGCATGATATTTAGTATTATCAAGTCAGTGGTTTGATGTGTACTATCTGCTCTTTGTCATTTTTATTTGTTTCATATTTAAAATAAGGTACAAAATACTCTCATCAGAAGGTTTGGGTGAAAATAAATTGAAATAATATGTAAAAATATTTTGATTTTTTAAAGAGATATAAAAGCCTTTCTTAGCCATGAGATGTTTTTAAAGCCTCTTTTATATAAAAAAAACTAAAAGAAAATGGAAAATGGTATTCTTAGTAGCAATTCTTAATAGAACTTTAGGTAGTAATTAGTATACTCTAAATATATAACCGTATAAGCTCTATAAGGAAACCCCATGTTTCAAAACAAATCCAAGCAGAAATAATGAAATATTTATTGAGCATCTTCTCTGTACCCAGACTCTGGAGATATCACAGGTGCTGTTTGTGTCTTTACACTGCTTCTGGGCTTATAGAAAAGTAATTGCATCCAACCACCAAAATTTGAATAAATCATGGAACATTGCAGAAAATTTACAATGTAAACATAGTTGAATCTATCATACAGTTCATAATCAGGGCAAAATATAGGGATCAAAACAGTTTCTCTTGGGGGAAATTAAAACCCATGCTGCTGACTGCATGAAGATAAAACTGTGCTACAAGCGAGTATCTCATAAGAATGATATGCTCTCTGAGGCAGAAATAGTTCAGGTTTAAACACTATTTCCCAAAGAGAGTAATCTTCGTGAGGCAAAAGAAAATACTCCAAAATATTATGCATCAAATGATGTCCAAAGCTTTTGGGCCAACTCACTCTAACTAAACTTTCATGCTCATGTGGAAATACCATTTAAAATAATAGCCTGAAAACAGCTATGGAATCAGACTTCTCACTTCATGTTATCAAGTAAGTGTGTTGTACTTCCTCTGAACCACAAAATAAATTTTAAAAGTCTAATTTGTTATCATTTGGAAAATGAAGCCAAGACCTTAAAGCCACACAATTCTAGAGATTATATATTAAAACTCGAACTCCTATTTCTAGTTTATACAATAGAAAACTTACATTAATTATTATTTCATAATATTGGAGGAATATTTCCATTGTTCTATCATTAGTTATAATGTTGAATAATTTTGAAATGATATTTACAACCTTTTAAAATCATAAGTCAGTAGAAACATCCTTACAAAAGTCAAGAACAGAGAAAAACGTTATCATTACTTAAAATTGTTGTGGATATTCTAAACACTTCTAAGAGACAATGGAAAGAAATCTGAGGGATGCAAATCAAAAAAAAGTAGACAACAAGATTGATGATATTTGTAGATAAAGAGAACGCATTGTGAAATCTTCAGCCTAGAAAATTACCTTGAATCATTAAACACATAAAATAAGACAAGGAGATTATTGGTGACAAAATTAAGAAAAACAAGTAGGTTTACAAGAGAGAAAACAAGTGCTTATATAACGTATGTGCACAGTACACCCATTTATCACCTGCATTTATCAGTCTCTTTTTCTTAACAGAGTTCTCAAGTAGAGAAAGTTTGGGATGACTATCTTCAATTCATGACACATAATTGTATGTGTCCCCTTTTGTATGTGCTCCCTTTTGCTAATATGATTATTCTATGTCATTATTGTATGAGTTTCTCATTCTGTCATATCTCAATTAATAACCATGATGATTTGGATATGAAATATTCATGTGCGAGAGGCTTGGCAGAGTACAGAGGTGTGTGTAAATGCTTTAGATTCATCAAGGCATGAATCTACTGGGGAATTCGGAGTTGATAGATTAGTATTGGGAATGTAGACATTGATCGGGAGGAAACAGGTCACTGGATGAGGTCCTTTGAAGGTATACCTTGATCCTAACCCTTTTGTCCTTACCCTGCTTCCTTGAAGAATGAGGCTCATATGCTCCCAACATAGTGTTTTGCCTCACCACAACCCAGAAATAACACCTCAGTAACCATGGACCGAAACTTCTGAAACTGTACGTCAAAAGAAATCTTTTTTGACATAATGACTTATGTCGAAAAACGAACTTAACGACTTTGGTGGGGGATGGGGGTGGGGGGATGATCGGGTTGGGTGAGGGGAGGAGTATGGGAAGGGATGGGAAGGGGGAACAACGAGGAGGCAACAATGCTTGATAAGAAATGTACTCGTTATCTTGCCCATGTAATTGTAACTCCTCTGTACGGTATTCTCACAATAATAATAATAATAATAAAGAATGGGTGAGAAATAAATTAGAAGCCATCTTAAAAAAAGAAAAAAAGAAATCTTTTCTCCTTTACCTTCTTCTTCTAAGTTATTTCATCAACTGATACTTGACTAACAAGAGAAAATTAGCACCAGAGTGGGATTGTGGTTGTGACTTTATCTGACCATGCGGTTCAGATGGAATTGGTTTGTGGGAGGACTTTGGAAAGGTTTGGAAATGCAGGCTAGGAAAGTCTAAGAACTGAGGAGAGCTCAGCAGACAATTGTAGCATGAGCACAGAAGAACACAATAGTGCTAAGCATGTAGAGAGTAAAATCTGTGTTCATGAGGTTTCAGATGGAGATAAGGTTGCTACTGGGAACTGGACTGTAGGCCTTTTGTGTTAAATTCTGGCAAAGACCTTGTCTACATTTTGTCCATGCCCTGACATTTTGTGTCAAACTGAATTTAAAGGTGATGGACCAGTCTGGTGGAGAATATTTCCATGTTTGCAACATGGAATATGAGTTTGTAATATGAGTATTGCCTGCTGGTTTTAGCCAGATTTACATGAGAATGAGGAAGAAACACACACACACACACAGAGAAGAATTGAAAAAATTTTTAGTTTGACCAGAGAAGGAACACATGGTGGCAAAGGTAAGTGTGATTGTGGTTGCTGGAAAGTGTAGTGCCATTACAATGAAGCTTGGGGCCTGTCATAGGAGGCTCACACCTATAATTCTAGTCACTCTGGAGGCTGAGATCTGAGGACTGAGATTCAAAGTCAGCCTGGACAGGAAAATCCATGAGACTCTTGTCTCCAATTAAGTAAGCAACGTTAACAACAAAAGCAGGAAGTGGAGCTATGGCTCAAGTGGTAGAATGCTTACCATGGACAACAAAATCTCAGGCACAACACCCAGGCTCAGAGTTCAAGTCCCAGGACTAGCACCAAAAACCAAACAAACAAAACAAAAAACAAAAGTGAAGTTAAGCAGTTTTTATTGGGATAAAAGAAAAAATACATCTTCTTTTTTTGTTTGAGAGCATCTGAAGAATTGGCCACTCATCCCAAGTTCAAGGCCATGAAACTCTAAACTCTATCGAAAGGTCTTTGTTGCAGAGTACTCTGTCTTCACAGAGTTACCTAAGGATTTTTTCTCCATGTTCAACCTTCCAGGCACCAGAGATGAGTGACAGACAGCCATTGTCAAAAGGGTCTGGTTGCTACTTGAGAGAGTTCCAGACCTGGGTGCCATCCACATTGTGCTGGTATTGTGGGCAAGAATTGGATTACAGAGGCTTCTACCTGGATTTCAAAGGACAGCCTAGGAGGCCTGGAAACATGCAGCAGGATCAGAATCCCTGGTGGACAGCCTTTGAGAAGATCCTATGTAAAGTTCTGAGAGTGACGCTGAGGCTGCAATGGAGACCTCAGGAAGTCAGAGCTGTGAGCAACAGGCAAACGTCTACAGAATCAGCCCAGGGCAAATGGACACATGGGCTGCAGTGGGGATGGTCATGGGGGGGTGGATCTACCCAAGTCATGTGCAGCTCACATTATACTGTCCCTGGCTGCCATGTGTTTGGAGGTGGAAGGTTTATTCGTGTTACCCTTGTGGTTTGAGTCCTCCTTGATATTTTTTTTCTTCCCTTTGGGAATGTATATCCTGTACTGTCCCACCACTTTCCTTTTGGTGTTTTTAGGGCCTCCCAGATAAAGAGTTTGTCTTACGGGTGGACCTGCATGCTGATTCTGGAATAATACTACAGCTTTTGCGACTTGGGGATGCTTGGTAAGGAATTTTACATCAGGATAGGGTCTGGAGCCTTTGGCAGCCAGGGATTGGAATGTTCTGGTTTGCATATAAAATGTGTGAGCCATGTGAAAGATGGGGAAAGCTTTAGAAGTGTGGCAGTATAATAAAGTGACTGGATCACGAAGGCTTTACTGTCATCAATGGACCACGTGCATGGTGAATTCACAACTGAAGGTGCTGCTGCGCAGAAGTAGGGCCTCTCTGGGAGGGAGTGGATCACTGGAGGCTTGCCCTGGAAGCCCTTATGTGTCTTCAGTACCTTCCTTCCAGGCTCTCTGAGTCTTGGTTACCATGAAGTAAACAGCTCGTTTATGCTCTATCACATATCCCGAAGCAGGGTGTTCTACCTCACTACAGCATGGAAACAATGGATCCAGCTCACCGTGAGGGCACATTTTTGATAATGTGAGCCAGAATAACTCTTTCTTGGGGATTTCATTGGATACCTGATCAACCATAACACTTCTTATCTTTGAGATACACGATATGCTTCTTCCTCTCTTTCCTTCTCTCACTCCAACTCCTCCTTTTAGTACTAGGACTTGATCTCTGGACCTGACACTGTGTCTGAGCTTCTTTTGCTCAAGGCAAGCTCTCTACCACTTGAGCCACAGCACCATTTCCGGTTTTCTGGTGGTTTATTGGAGGTAAGAGTCTCAAGGACTTTCCTGACCTTACTGTCTGTGCCATCCTCAGATCTCAGCCTCCTGAGTTGCTAGGATTATAGATGTGAGCTACCAGTGCCCAACTTGCACACTATTTTTGATGCTCATGTATCTATTTTACCTGTCGCCTTTCAATGATAGAGACAAATGAAATTTATACTTAAAAATGGAGTTGGGAAGGTGGGCAGGGGGGATGGTAGGGGAAAAACAAAGAAGGGGTTAACAATGCTTGATAGGAAATGTGCTCATTACCTTACTCATGTACCTATAACCCCTCTGTACAGTATCTTTACAAATTATATATATGTAGATATGTTACTTAAAATTTTTTCCTAGCAAGTGTATGTCCAATGTTTCTTTTTTGTACGTTTTTATTGTAAAAATGCTGTTTAGAGTGGTTAGAGTTACATGCACAAGGTAATGAGTTTCTTATATGGGCTCTTGTGATGATTGGTTTACTCTTCCTCTGCTGGCAAGGGAATAATGGATGCTTTTAAGTAATCCAGGATGACTGAATACATGGCATCTATCCAGGGGTGGATGTGTTCATGGTTGTGCATTAGTTCATAACATCCCTCAGGAGAAGCATATTGCAGGTGCTGCAGGACCTAAGTGGGAATTGCACAGGAGAATGGGGTGAGTAGTAGTAGGCAGCCTTTACAAGCTAGGCCTTACAATTTGCATGCGATTGTATTGTGTGAACAATTCTGTGGTCCAGGGATTTAAAATCCATCTAATGGAAGATCTGTTATTCATCACAATCTGGATGTTAGAGATCTAGTGAGATTTTGACCGTTTCCCGCTGGGTACAGAGTTTATCCACCCAGAAAAAGGGTGCGCATAGTGAGGCTGTTTTGAGACTCTACAAGGGTCAAAGATGTCAAAGAACCCTGAGAGATATTAAACTGTGCAAGACAGCTTGAAATTTGCACACTATTTCTTATGTCAAGGGCTCCCAGAAGCATCATAAAAGTTTCCCCTTTTTGTTTTCTCCAAATCAGCATTTGATCAACATCCCATTAACAACAGAAGTAAGACAAATCGCCTTTCTGATTCACTGCACTTGTTCTAATGTAACATGGGACTACTCTGGCATTTTTATTTTTCATAACACATAACACATTCATATATGCAAGCTTCTTGCTAAGTCTCATGTGAACCTTATTATATTTAAAAGGAGAAAAGTGCTCATAGAAGGGTATGATTTCTTATTGCTTCAACTAAAATGGTCTGAAAAAGATTAAGTGATTTTATCACACTTAGTGAACTTCTCTTACCATCCTTGAAAAATAATTCAAACGGCACTAGCAGCAGCCATCACTTAATCAGTGGACAATATAGAACTGAACACATGGTAGGACAATGGAACGTCTACAGCTTCATACTGAGGAAGAAAACCAGGGCTAGTTTTGGAAAAGGTAATAATTGAAAGAAGAGACATTCGCTTCACTCAGAAGATTTAATGAATAGAAAAAAAATAGGTGATTTCTTGGGCCTTTTGGAGAAAGTTTTATGCTTTTCTTATTCGAGTGAAATAGGGCATTTTTTTTCACATGAAGACACCTGGAGGACAAGGTGTGTGATTTCTGAATAGTGGCCCAAGCATGTATGTAACACACGAAGATGGAAACTTGGGGAGACAAGAATACACTGGGGCCACTCAGTAGTAGCAGAGAAAAGGGGTTGGTATAGAAGGGGTTTGCTGGTGAGAAAATACTGAGCAAGCAAGCTGAGCAAGTGTGAGAGCCAAGTTAAAGTCCTGGTACACACACTCATAAGGAGGAATAGGAGGAGGAGGAGAAGGAGGAGGAGGAGGAAGAGGAGGAGGAGGAGAAGGAGGAGGAGGAGGAAGAGGAGGAGGAGGAGAAGGAGGAGGAGGAGGAAGAAAGCTCTATGATTACAAATGGAAGTATTAGATACCTCAAATCATTTTTTCCATACAGTTCTTAAAATGTGCTGGCATGTTTCTATAGACCATCTCTTATGATTTGTAAATCATGTTGTTTTCAATGTATTTTATTAAATCAGAGTGATTTTATGAGAAACACAATGAACTTTACAATTTATGTGGGGGGTGGGTGGGGCAGAGAATGTAGTTGAGGAGGTGGAAGGGAAGGGATGGTAGGGGAAAAACAAAGGAGGAAGCAACAATGCATGATAAGAAATGTGCTCATTACCTTGTTCATGTAACTGTAAACCCCTCTACAGTATTTTCACAATAAAAAACTTATTAGAAAAAAGAAAAAGTTATAAATTAATATGATTTATCAGTAGTGCAATACACAGTTGAATTATAATAATTTAATATATAAAAGAAAGAAAGAAAGGGCTGGGAAGGTGGCTCAGTGGTAGAGCGCTTGCCTTACATGCCTGGGTTCCATTCTTCAGCACCACATAAGCAAAAAGAAAAAAGCCGGAAGTGGCGCTGTGGCTCAAGTGGTAGAGCGCTAGCCTTGAGCTGAAGAGCTGAGGGACAGCACCCAAACACAGAGTTCAGGCCCCACGAACGGACCCCCCCAAAAGAAAGAAAGAAAGAAAGAAAGGAAGGAAGGAAGGAAGGAAAGAAAGAAAGAAAGAAAGTAATGATCTAAGATTTCATGAAGAACTGTCCCAAGTTACTCCTCATCCATACTGATATTTTATGAAACAGAAATCTCGTGTTCAAATACTACCTTTCCCATATTCTATATAGAGAACCAGTGTCTAGTGTGTTACCCTTTCTGGAAATCAGTTTCCTCATTAACGAACATCTCTCAAAGCATTGAAATTAAAATTATCTAAGGAAAATTTAAGTTGGTCTGTCTGAGCAACCAACTTAATATATCATATAATGGATGATCTGTGCTCCTGGAAATATTAATTGCCATTTGTTTTGATGAAATAATGTGTATTCAACTTAAACATTCCTATTAAAATATTATGTAATTAAATAATATTTTAATCATGCATAAAGAAAAAAATGAATAGAAATTAGTACATAATACAAAACTGTTGGGATTTTATCATTCTCTATTTTATCAGAAGGGCATGTGTATCTACTTAGCAACTTCTAAGGCATTTATGGACAAAGTCAAATACAGACATTACTTTTGATCAAGAATAACATACATAAAATACACCGGTAGTGTTTGGAAAAACATCAGAAAAATCCATTGCAGAGAAAGCAAGAAAACCTTGATTCTTCCAAATCTCAGTGCTTGCTTCTGGACTTATGAATGGAATAATCGCCTTGTCTAGGATGGAAGCTGAATTACAAGAAAGGTCATATAGCAGTCCAGCTGCATGGTTATCAATCTCAAGGACAGAATCTAAGTCCTCAGTGGGCACCATCAGTTGAGGGGACCAATAAGTTGGTTAGTGGTAAGTTGATGAAATCAGACATCTTTTACTCTGGAGGAGAGAGTAATTTATCCTGACTGGCATTGATACACATTTTTTTTCATGAGTTTGCCTCATTGCTGACAGCATCTTGGCAAATCACACCATTGAGAGACCAGTGAAGATCTTAGTTATCAGCATGGGATGTTTTAGATAATTTATTAGATCAGGGGACCCACTTTGTAATAAAGATATAGACACAAAGTCACTATATAGAGCCAAATACTATCAGATAGTTTATCAACCAAAGGCTGAAAGTCTAGTAGAACACTGAATGACCATTTTCAAGATGAGAGTTTGAGAATGATAACCTGAGCATCTGGACATAACTTTAAAAACTTTTGTATAGGAACCCTACTGCATTGTTGGTGGAAGTGTAAACTTGTTCAACCACTTTGGAAAGTAGTATGGAGGTTCCTCAAAAGACTCCACATAGAGCTCCCCTATGACCCAGCAATCCCACTTTTGGGCATTTACCCAAATGATCACAAACAAGACCACACTAAAGCTACCAGCACAACTATGTTTATTGCAGCATTATTTACCATAGCTAAGATATGGAACCAACCCAGATGCCCCTCAGTAGATGAATGGATCAAGAAAATGTGGTATATATACACAACGGAATTCTATGCCTCCATCAGAAAGAATGACATTGCCCCATTTGTTAGAAAATGGAGAGACTTGGAAAAAAATCTATTAAGTGAAGTAAGCCAGGCCCAAAGAAACATAGGTCCCATGGTTTGCCTTAGTTGCAATAACTAGTATATGTTTGAGACAAGCAGAAAAGGTCAGATAAGTTGATGTTAGGTGAAATGAACCCCAAGATAAGGACACAAGTGGTTTTTTCTTTCTTGCTATTGTTTCTAATGTATTTATGAGGTGATTTTTTTGTTCCTTTGTATGTCCCTCCCCCATGGTATAACGCCTGTTTTCACTGTATTTGTTGTTGGTATAATTTGTGGAGCGGAAGGGAAAAAACAAATTGTTGAAATAGGGATATAGGTAGACCCATTGCAACAAGATGCTATGTTTAAAAATGAATTTTACAGTTTGGGGGGAGGGGGAAGAGTGTAGTCATGGAGATGGGAGGGCAGGGATGTTAGGGAAAAACAAAGGAGGAAGCAATGATGCTTGATAAGAAATGTACTCATGGTAATTCTATTTTTTTTTTTGGTTGGTCGTGGGGTTTGAATTCTGGGCTTGGGCACTGTCCCTGCACTCTTCAGTTCAAAGTGAGCACTCTACCGCTTGCTCCTTAAATGTTTTTTTCTTTCTTGCGATTGTTTCTAACATATTTATAAGATGATTTTTTTGTTGCTTTGTTTGTCCCTCCCCTACGGTATAACCCCTGTTTTCACTGTATTTGATGTTGGTATAATTTGTGGAGGGGATGGGAAAAAACAAATTGTTTAGAGATGTACAAGACGTTAGGTCTCAAAACAAACTTTACAATTTTGGAGGGGGAGAGGAGAGGGGGATGGGAAGAGATGGGAAAGGGAAACAAAGGAGGAGACAATAATGCTTGATAAGAAATGCACTTATTACCTTGCTCATGTAATTGTAACACCTCTGTACAGTATTTTCACAATAAAAAACCACTTTTGTATGAACTTTATAGTAACAGCCAATGGTGTTATGTTTTCTACAAATAAATTATCTAAGTCCAGGAACCAAGTAGGAATGTTCCCTTATCATCAATTCCCATGGACCACTTGGCAAAATTCATGCTCCTAGCTCATACCAGTCTGAGCTTAATTTGGGTTCCTCATGCAAGAAGGCCAGCATTTAAAGAAATGACTTTGTACACTGCCCAGGGATAATTGCCTCTGATTACCAGGGGAGTATAAGACTACTTTTCCATAAGGAGCTGGAAAGGGTAACTTAGCCAATTGGCTTGGTACTTCCAAGTTCAGTGTAACTATAAATGAGAAAAGCCATTATGCACAGCCTGAAATGTAGATGCATCTCAGGATCTACAAGATGATGAACATAAATTTCAGCCTTAGGATTATACAAAACAGCAAAGCATGTAGTGTGTCCTACAATTCCTTTTATTTTTATTTTCAAAAAAATATGTGACTGTCTAGTTCTTTATAGAAGTAATAATAGTACAGGATGAACCTAATGTGTAATGAAGGGAAGGAACAGTGCAAAAGGCATTGCAGAGCAACTTGTGTTAGTTCTTTACTTACATCCTTTGGAGTTTAGATGACAAATTCCAACTCTAAGAATTTCCATTTACTTTGCTTGAGGGTTTCCTTTTCTGAAGCCAAAGATCTTAGCTGGGTCTGTAGGTTATCTGTGTTAGGGAAATAACAGCGAGCAGCAACACTCAAATAATGTCCCATAGTCACTGGTATATAAATACCAGCTCCTTCATTCTAAAGGCAGAATAACTCTAAGGTATATATTAACATTTATCAAAACAACTCAGGAGATTTCCTACCTGTTGTCTATGGGGATATTCAATTCGACTCTACACTCTTTACTGGTTGCTTTCTATCACCTGTCTTGACTTCACTCCCTGAAGAGATCATCTGTCAAGGAAACTGCTTGCATTCAAATTATTATTTCAGAGTTGTCTATGGATATCTAAACTAGTAATGTGGGAAGGCTGGTAACAGAATCTTACTTGGTGTATTATAAGTTCAAGTGTATAAGCATATATAGATCTGTTAGCCCATGCTTATCTGTCAGGAAAGCTTAGTCATGTGGAGAGTTCTTTCTTCAGCTCTTTAATACATTCTGAATAGTAGATGTTAGATGCAGGGCCACAGAGATGTTGCTGTGGTTTTGAGGTGGCACCATAAGTCAGGGCTCTAAACATATTCAATATTTGATGTTTTATGACTCCTGCTCCCTGTACAAGATGAATGATACACTATGAGCATTGGACATCCAAGAGAAAATTGAGGGGAGGATGATACAAAAAAGAGTAGAGGGTTTTGTCTTGTCCTCCTTTAATTAAGTTGGAGAAAAATCCTTAGCAATTCTTCTGTCAGTATACATTTTATTTCTCAATGGCAGAATATTTTCATTTGCATTTACACAAGACTGTGGCTCAATATTCCTGACATTGTAGAAATTGGACTGATATCAGAACAAAAAAATGGTTATATAGGAAAGAAGAAAGAATGGTTTTGCAAGCACTTAACAAGAAATGGAATGACAAGCATGACACAGTGTCTGTAAATTTGGAGATGATAAGAATATTAGACGGAAGATGTTTATAACTTTAGACAGGAAACCATTAGATGTCATTGAAAAATATGACCTTGGAAGCCAGGCACTGGTGGCTTATGTCTATAATCCCAGCTATTCAGAAGGCTGAGCTTGGAGGATTGTCGTTCAAAATAGGCCTAGAGAGAACAGTTCATGAGACTCTTATCTCCAATTAGCAACATAAGGTGGAAGTAAACTGGTGGCTCAAGTGGGAGAATTTGCCTTGAGCAAAAAAAGTCAAACAAGAGTATGAAGCTCTGAGTTTAAGCCCCAGTAAACACACACATGTGCACAAACACACACACACACACATACACACGCACACACACAGTTACATACACACAGAGCAATGAGATTGAATGCTATCACTAAGTGATAAATGTCCTAAACGATGCCCTAAATGGACCATGCCTTGAGAGTCAGACATTAAGTCCTTGGAGGCTATGAGCAGAAGGTTACGGCTGGAATTGAAATGTCCCCTAAAGTCTTGTGTTAAAAGCTTAGTTGCTAATTGATGGATCTTTGGCAAATGACTGGATTATGAGGGGTCTAGGTTCATCCATTCACAAATGGATTCATATTAGATGGCATTATTGAGAGATAATGGAAATTAGAACATGTGGTCTGGATGGATAAAGTAGGTCTTTGGGTTGTGCTATTGAGGGGCACAGCTCCCTCCAGTCCCCTCCTGACTCTGCCTCTCAGTCTCTGAGCACTCTTCTGTACCACACACCCCTGTCACCTCTCTCCTGTGCTTTATCTTGGGTCCTAAGCAATGGATTGAGACCTCTGAGTACAAATAAATGTTTCCTTCCATAAAATGATTTTCTTAGATACCTTGTCATGCTGATGAAAATGGACTGAAATTACGTTAAAATTTTCAGATGCTCAAAGCAAACAAAAAAGTAGTGATGGCAGGTAGACGGACTCAGCTTTCTCTAAACCCTGTGGGATGTGGGATCTGAGAGGACAATTTATGTGTCAGGAAATATGAACTTACATTTATGAGCGTACATCTTCAGCTTCAATAATGAAGACATTTTCCTGGAAAATTTTCAGGAAGGCTGTAAAATTGTTATGGTGAGTTTTGCTATTCTAGTAACTTACATCATCATTGAGGACACAAAAATTTGTTTGCTGACATATGGAGTATAAGAAAGTTCAAGCTCAACATGGTACTGTGGTTCTGCTGGTTTTTTAATAAGATTTTTATTGCAAAAATACTGTACAGAGGGTTACAATCACATGAGCAAGGTAATGAGGACATTTCTTATCAAGCATTATTGACTCCTCCTTTGTTTTTCCCCTACCATTCCCTCCCTCCCACCTCCAGGACTACACTCCCCCCCACCCTGCCCGTGCCAAAGTTGTAAAGTTTGTTTTTCGACATAACGTCTTGTACATCTCATTGGTGCAATGGGGCCACCTGTGTCCCTGTTTAAACAATTGGCTTTTCCCTTCCATCCCCCAAATTATGCCAACATCAAATACAGTGAAAACAGGGGTTATACCATGGGGGAGGGACATACAAAGCAACAAAGA
>NW_012267311.1:1464889-1479842 GCF_000151885.1 Dipodomys ordii | reverse complement strand
GAATTCTATGCCTCCATCAGAAAGAATGACATTGCCCCATTTGTTAGGAAATGGAAAGACTTGGAAAACATTACATTAAGTGAAGTAAGCCAGGCCCAAAGAAATATAGGTCCCATGGTTTCCCTTATTTGCTATAATTAGTATATATCTGAGACAGGCAGAAAAGGTCAGATAAGTTGATGTTAGGCCAAATGAACCCCAAGATTAGGACTCAAATGTTTTTTCTTTCTTGCTATTGTTTCTAACACATTTATAAGATGATTTCTTTGTTGCTTTGTATGTCCCCCCCCCCAACTGTATAACCCCTGTTTTAACTGTATTTGATGTTGGTATAATTTGGGGGATGGAAGGGAAAAACCAATTGTTTAAACAGGGACACAGGTGGCCCCATTGCACCAATGAGATGTACAAGATGTTATGTCGAAAAACGAACTTTACAACTTTGGCACGGGCAGGGTGGGGGGGAGTGTAGTCTTGGAGGTGGGAGGGAAGGAATGGTAGGGGAAAAACAAAGGAGGAGTCAATAATGCTTGATAAGAAATGTCCTCATTACCTTGCTCATGCAATTGTAACCCATCTGTATAGTATTTTCACAATAAAAAAACAGATAAAGGTAAAAAAAGAACTACTCTCATCTTCTTACATGAACCCTTTATCTGATGAAATTTCACAACTGGTCAATTTAATGACTACAAATATTGATTGGCTCTTTTTCTGTATTAAACATAGCTTGGGCAGAAGTCTTGTTCTCCAGCTTTTCATAAACCATAATATTTTTACAACAGTGACCAACATTTGTTCTTATTCCTATACAAGGAAAAGTATACAATATTTATGTCCAATATTTTCCCATGGGAGAACCAAGGTTTATGAGCTGCGACAGAAACTTCATGGGTATAAGAGCTATCAGTTTGGCTGTTTAACTCTCTCAGTATAAGAACCGAAAGATTCTAATGAGTTCTAATTTTATTTTATAATAGAACTCATTTTATATATTTAATACAAAGAAAACAATTAAACCTTTTAGTTATCTAGGAGAACTCTGCTAGCATGTAAACCTAAAGAGAAGCATCTCTTTAGAAATCTGATCTATATTTCATTTTGTCAGAGATTTGAGAAGTGTGCACCAGCGAAGAAATCATCTTGTTCCTCTCTGCTTTGGGCTGGATGTATGCTGGGAAACTTGATTGAACTTCAGTAATGCACAACAGATTCATAAGCTCTGGGGACAATGCACAGGACACAGAAGTTAAAGGAATCTTTGAACTTCTAAAGGCTAGGCATCGCATATTTTCAATTTTCGTTTTATTACTTCTATTTCTGCCATGACAATGCCTCAGACGTAATGAACACATCCCACATTTAGAATTGAGAACATGACCCAGGCAACTAATCAACAGGGAAGAAGAAATAGAATGAAATTCCAGATTCTTCAAGGAGTAGAAAAATGATTACAAGCTGGAAATCTAAAAGCCATACTCACTGATGACTTACTGCACTTTAAGGAAAGTTAGATGTCAGTTGGAAAAGTATGTTTGGTTCATTGAACCAGGGAATAAAATGACTAGACTGGTTCCTATAAAGTCTGTCAAGGACAAATGAAGGTGCTGTTCTGGGATGCAGAGGCAAATAGAGTAAACCCAGGGCGGGAAGGGGGCGTATTCAGTGATTATGGGAGAACACATTGGGGCACTATATTTGGGCAACTTAGTCATAATATTCACTTTTTATGCAAAGGCTCTTCAAGGACAGGTTGCTCAACTATTGCTCAACAGAACCTTGTCAGACTAAATATTACCCAATATAAGAATTTTCTATTTCAAGTTGTAATTGGCATGAAGACAGGAATAGGGCTAAACATGGCTTTCCAATGTTCATCAAAAGGTGACCCATGATATGCCTTTCTTCTCTTCCACAAAGGTGATGCAGTGGAAGTTGTAAATATTTTGAATTTAAGATAAGGGTTAATAAGAACAAAGTGCCTTTATTTGACTTATAATACTCATAAGGCAGAAGGCAAAAGCTTCCCTGTTCTGTTGTAAGGTTATCCTATGTAACTGATTAAATGATATTGTTAAGTATCACAATATTAACTGCAAAATAATCTCTCTCTCTCTCTCTCTCTTTCTGTCTGTCTCTCTCTCTCTGTGTGTGTTGTTTCTGGTACCTAGGAACTGTCACTGAGAGGCTTTTTTGTTTGGCTCAAGGACAGTGCTCTTCCATTTGAGCCACAGCTCCACTTCTAGTGTTTCTCGTTTTTTTTTTTTTTTTCGTGGTTAACTAAAGATGAGAGTCTCACAAATGTTCCTGCTCAAGCTGGCCTTGAATGGTGATCCTTAGATTTCACTCTCCTGAGGAGTTAGGTTAGAAAACTTTGTAGTGCAGATCATGCGGAGACAACTTGAGGAATAGGAAGTGGAATCAATTTTTCTCTTATGAAATTATTAGCCCGAGTAATTAAATGCAAGTACTTCAGGTTATTTTCCTCATAACCTGAATCTTAAAGAGTTTCTTTTTTTTCCTAAGATAGCTTATCTTTTTCATAGCTAAACTTCAGTAGTTAGAAAATTCTTTTTGCTTTTTACCTTTCCTCCCTCCCTCCCTCCCTCTCTTCCTTCTTTCATCCCTCCCTCTCTTCCTTCATTCATCCCTTTCTCTCTCTCTCTCCTTCCTTCCTTCCTTCCTTCCTTCCTTCCTTCCTTCCTTCCTTCCTTCCTTCCTGTACTGGAGATTGAATTCAAGGGTCTCCCACATGCTAGCTGAATGTTCTGTTATTTGAGCTATGATCCAGGTTATGTGAAGTCCTAGAATTAGGTAAGTCAAGAAAATTGATTCCAATTTTATAAGACTAAGAAATTAGTGTAGAAAGATCCATAAAATCTCCTAAAACTGTTTTGGGATAATCTCCCCAAAATGCTTCAAGTATGGTGAAAAAGATCTGGCATTTCCTTTATGAAGGGCCAGAGACACATCAGTTTGTGGATTCCAACAAATGGAGTGAAAGTTTTCTAATATGAAATCTGTCTGGTAGAATGCAGATCTCAGGAAGGCAAACATCTGGACATGTATATGTGAATAATATATTCCCTGGGTGTCATAGTTTGGGGAATAACAAAGAAAGAGAAGATAACTGATTTCATTATCCCATGATACTAAATGTTCACATTTGTAATCTCAGTCATGTTCACAATAACAGATTTTTAATAATCTTTTCTAATGTAAAGAATTGGGGAGTGACTAAACTTTTACTATATGCCTTAGTTTATACAGATATTAGGTGATCAGAATCCAAGCCAGTTTGAATCTAAAGCCAGCTTTCTTTTAAAATATAAAACCAAGTAGTGCTCACTCTCTAGAACTTTTGAACAATTTGATTTATTTTTCAAAATGCATATTTCCAGGCTATCCACTAGCCATTGATTTCACCAGCTACATGCAATAAAGGTTCTTTTTGTATCTGTTCCAAAAATTTTCCATAATTCAATGATCCCATCTGCACATTCCATTTGCTGGAGTGCTAAATCAATATTTCTCATAAACAGTTGAAATTCATACCACTGTGTGCATTGATGGTACCAGGCTCATCTAGATCAAATGCAACTGTTACCTTTGCAACTGTGAGTTCCATCCTATTTGTGTCTCAGCTTCTGTCTTATCTGCCTGCTATTCACACCACTCCCTTTTAGGACTTGACTCTTCTTTCCTTCTCTTCCATTTTCCATTGAAAGATTGAGTTGTCTTTGTAAACGGCAAGCTAGGACATGTTCCTCTCCTGTTTATATAGCTTTATATTAGCCCTTCTTTATCATATTTTGCTCTTCTTCCTCCATTTTATAAATTGAAAACATGAATGATTGTGTTACTGTATGAGCAGGTATTTTACAGATCTCATTTCATAAGACTTAGGAACTTAAATTTTCCTATCTATGAGGTTACACACTGTCCTTATGAGAAATTATTGACTAAAACCAAGGTTACACTGAGCCATTGTTGTTAAGTATTGATTGATTTGCTTTCTCTTAGGCACATTCATATTTCTTAATGTTTCTGGAATGAGCAAAGCATCTTTACTGGTGAAGCAGACGATGGTGGTCAAATTAAACAAATGAGGTAGTTTTTTTTTACTTGAGTATTTTCTTATGTTGTCATATAATTTGGAAGAGGGAAATAATTTTCACTGCAGAGGCATAAAACAAATTAGACATAATGGCACATAAAAGGCTAGCCACAATCAGCCTCTTGACAACTAATGCCTCTTACAGAATATGAAGCCATTAAAAAAGTCACACAATTTCTATCTGACTCAGGTTTCCATGCTCCAGCAATACATGCACTGTCAATCGACTACATTTTGGGAAGCTGGTAATGATAAATTTCATTGTAGGAAATTTATTCCGCATGACCCGAAGCCGTTTCCTTTTTTCTTTTTACTTTCTTAATTGTTACTTACTTATTTATTTTAATAAATATTTTTATTGTAAAGATACTTTACAGAAGGTTACAGTTACATGAGCAAGGTAATGAATACATTTCCTATCAGCATTGTTAGCCCCTCCTTTGTTTTTCACCTATCATCCCTTCCCTCCTCACCTCCCCAACTCCTCCCTTCCCCCACTGAAGTTGTAAAGTTTGTTTTCAACATAGTGTCTTGTACATCTGATTGTTACAATGGGTCAACCTGGATTCTTATTTCAGCATTTTGTTATTTCCCTTTCCATCCCCAAATTAGAAAAATGTATATACAAGATGCAGGACAGGGGAATCAAATACAGTGAAAACAGAGGTTATACCATGGGGGAAGAACATAGAAAAGAAACAAAAAAACTCACATAGCATGTTAAAAACAACAGTGACAAAGATAAAACCTATTATGCCCCTATCTTGGGCCTCATTTCACTTAGCATCATCTTAGATGGTCATATGTACATAGTTTTGGACATTTTCTGCTTGTCTGGTAAGATTATCCTAGATGTATACTAGCTATTGCATATAAGGGAAATCATGGGACCTATATTTCTTTGGGTCTGGCTTACTTCACTTAATATAATTTTTTCCAAGTTTTTCCATCTCCTCTTTTCTACTTAAAATAATATTAATATTCTATTTCCTAACTTGACATTTTTCAGCTACAAATTTTACTACAAATTTGTTTTCCTGACATATGACCCTTGTAAAAGCTAGCTTATGTCCACAGAAATAGGAACACCAAGCACTGTGCTAGTCATCATCTTTCTATTTTTTTAGCAAGGACAAAATATATTAGGCCTAACATGTCCATATAATGTGATTATTAGATTTGTAAGCAAATAGAAGCCCATATGATTGTGTTAGAGAGTCCAGTGTGGATGACTTTCAGGAGAGGTACTGTTCTAAATCCATTAGATCAACATCACACTGGCTTTTCAAAACTGTTGCTTTTGTCTCTTTTAGGCATTCTAGTTACTACTTTTAAGTTTTCTTAGTATTTTTTATTGTAAAAAACTGTACAGAGGGGTTACAGTTACATGAGCAAGGAAATGAGTACATTTCCTATCGAGCATTGTTGCCTCCTCCTTTGTTTTTCCTCTACCATCCCTCCCCTCCCACCTCCACAACTATCCCCCCACCACCAAAGTTGTATAGTTTGTTTTCAACATAGTGTCTTGTACATCTTACTGTTACAATGGGTTTTATGTATGTATATGTACTTAGGAATGTATTCACAAATCAAATAGAAAATAAAGGCAAAAAGGAAAGATAAATTGAGTATTTCAACTTGCATTCTTCATGAAGACACTATAAAAATGAAAAGTCAATTGAATAAAGTATTTTGGATATGGAAAATGGTTTATTTTAAATACTTTTGGTTAATATTCAGGATTTGTAAACAACTCCAAGAAACAAAGAAATAGTCGGGAGCTGATGGCTCATGCCTGTAATCCTAGCTACTCAGGAAGCTGAGATCTGATGATCATGGTTCAAAGCCAGCCTAGGCAGGAAAGTCCGTGAGACGTATATCTCCAATAAACCACCAAAAAACTGGTGAGCTGTTGCTCAAGTGGTAGATCACTAGTCTTGAGCTGAAGAGCTGAGGGACAGCATTCAGGCCCAGAGTTCAAGATCCACAACCAAAACACACACACACACACACACACACACACACACAAAGAAATAAATAAAACTCAAAAGAAAAATAGACAGCCAACACTATTTTCTGAGGAGGAAGCCTAAATTGCCCATGAACATATAAAGAGGTACTGAACTCCATTCTGAAAACTCTGAATTAAAACAACACTGAAGTGCTTATTTGTCATGTAACAAAGTATCTGAAATGGAAAGTGATACTAATAATCTTAAGTGATTTATTAGCAAATATTCCTATTTGAGGTTTTAAGGGACAATTTGGCTTTGCCATAGCATTGTATTTGAGGAGTCTCTTGAGCCACATACTTTACTCAGTCAGAAGAGCAGGTAGAGCAAATGGATTGGGTTATACTGGGGTATCTTCCAATCTGTACCATCAGATGCATTCTCTTTCTCTGTCCCCTTTTTGTACTATGAAAAGGCTTATTTCTAGGAATCTTGACTTCTGATTTCCTGATTTGATTTAGTCAATAAAAGTCACCAACTGGAGTCTCAGAGGAACAATGATCTTAAAAGATGAAATGCAGAATAAACCATAGTTTAATATTCATTTATTAGGAAAAACACATTTTATAATATAAGATTATTTACAAGAAACATTAAAGCTTTCTGCTGAAGTCAAGAGTAGACTAATTCAAAGCACAGGCTTCTGACTTGCATCTAGAAACGAGAGGCCCCTTGGTTGTACTTAGAGATGCCAGGTAAAATCCATACCTGCTTTGACATCTTCATTTTCTGTCCATCCACTCAGCTAACTCTTGGAGACTCAGTAAAGCCTATTTACTTGTTTACAAGGTAGATAGGCAGATTGTGTTGATGCAAAGAGGCAGCGAAACTCCCCTTTCTATGCTATCTCCTATGAAGCGCTACAGAGAGCTCACCTTCCCCTCACAAACACTCATCACTTGCTCTCTTTGCTGAGACAGAGGCTTTCAGATATGAATAACAACAGCACTTGGGTTCTCTAACCCAGAAAAACAACACTGATCAATCACAAACAAGTTTTTCAATGTGGTGTGTGTGTGTATGTGTGTGTGTGTGTATGTGAGTGTATGTGTGTATGCATGTGTGTGTGTGTGTGTGTGTGTGTGTCCATAATGTACTAACAGTCAAATAGGCAAAAGTGTTAGGTTGCAATGAGAGCCTGTGTTCATGTTTTCTCAGATTCTACAGACTACTTAGTCACATCTGGCAGCAAATCCTCCTTGTAACTTGGGTTTTTTTTTTTACTCCAACAAATTATGAAAGAAAACATTTTCATGTTGTTTTCAACATGAACTTTGTGCTAAGAAACACTCCCTCAAATTTTAGCTCACCTCTTCCTCCGCAAGACTCTTGCAATCATTCTAAGCGCTTAGATTCTTTGTTCCTCTGAGCCTCCTTCCAATGTGCTGGGTATATAACCACTCACAAGAAACAGATATTCCTTAACAAAGAAAACATTTCTACTGACAGTGCTATTAGTTTAATGTGCCAATTAAGTAAATATTCTCTAAATAGACCCTTTTCTGCCCAAAATTAACCTTTAAAATAAAGAATCATTTTGCTGTGGGGAAAAGCATTCATATCACATGATTCTTCTTGTTAGAGTAGACTTGTATCTCAGATAGGAACTTTAAAAGAGGAAGAAGATGGCTATACATGGCTGGAAGCCCAAGGTGCCAAGTATCTGAGCCTTCTCCATTTTCAGTGTGTATTCTAATACTTGGTCTTAAAAGTGAGATTATTTTTTTAAATGGAAGTGAGTGTCTAGAAAGTTCCGTTCTTCCCCTTTTCCTCTAGGAAATACAGCTTAGGAAACTTAAAGAATTACTAACTGCGAACATTTAGTCCATCTGGAGTAAAACCTTTGTTATAAGAATAAGAGTGAAGGGCTGGGAAGGTGGCTCAGTGGTAGAGCGCTTGCCTTGCATGCATGAGGCCCTGGGTTCGATTCCTCAGCACCACATAAGCAAAAAGAAAAAAAGCCAGAAGTGGCGCTGTGGATCAAATGGTAGAGCGCTAGCCTTGAGCTGAAGAGCTGAGGGACAGTGCCCAGGCCCAGAGTTCAAGCCCCACAACTGGACCCCCCCCCAAAAAAAAGAATAAGAGTGAAGGAATTGGAACTTTTTTCCCCAAGAAAATATATGTTTCCCAGTACTAACAAAGAATTCATGGTGATGTACTAGAAATCTACTTTGCAAAATATGTAATTTGCAGTGTGATCTCAAGCAAGTACTAAATTGCCCTAAAACTAGGCCTGGTAGTGAGCACCTAAAAACCCAGCTACACTTGGGGTAGACATTGAGAGAAAATTTGGTTAGAGGCCAGCCTGGGCAAAAGTTAGTGAGATACTACCTCAACAAACAAGCCAGGCCTGGTGTCACCACAGTATAGTTCCAGCTACACAACATGCAGAAGTAAGAAAATGGCTCTGGCCAAATTATCTGAGTGATAATGAAAGAAAAAATGTGCAGAAGAGGCATGGCTTACATGTTCCATTCTTTAGTAAAACACAGATGTTACACTATATTATCCATAAAGCCATTTGAAAAGGTAAATTCCACATCTGTAGTCTTATTTTGTGTTCTGGTAGCACTGGGTTTTGAATTCAAGCCCTCATGCTTGCTAGAAAGGAAGATTACTGCCTACCCACACTTCCAGTCTTTTTCTTTTGACTGGTTATTTTAAAGATAAGATTTACTTTCTGCCCAGGTACACACACAGGCCATGATCTATTATATTTTTTATTATTTTGTGATCTGCCTATGTTAGTCTTCTCATCATAGCTGGGTTGACAGGCATGTTCCACCACACCAGCTCATTCCCACTGGCGTAGACTCTTGCGGACCTTTCTTCCTGGACTGCAGGAAGTGAGATCCTCTGGGGCTCAGCCTCCCACACAGCTGGGATGACAGACAACAGTGCCCACATAAAAATCCATGGTTCACTTACTTGGTGAAGTGAGTATTGAAGATGGACTAAGAGGCAGAGAATAAGATGTGGGAGGATGCTTGAGGAGGCCAATAGAATACAAATGAATATCTCATGTTCTTCTCCGTAGTTCTGTGCGTTTGATGAGTCTATTCCACTTAAGATGTTCAGGACATGCTGCATTGTCCAAGGAGGTACTTCCTTTCACAGAGCTCATTCTTGCTGTCTCATTGGCTTTCTTGAATGATGGATGCATTTATGTTGATGTAAAGCCTTTATTCAAAATTCAGGAACTAAAAGAATTCCTTAGCATGATGAATTGGTGATAATTTTGTAGACAACTTTAACTATTGACAATGAATTTTTAATTGGAGAGTGATGGAAATGTAATGAAGTAATTACTGGGTAATTGCAGTTTTATTACTTATATGTCACTGCCCACCCTCTTTGTTCGGAGATGGCTGCTTTTTATATGCATTTTATATGTTTTTATTACAGAAGGAATGCAAGACAGCCAACAGTGAGTACAAAAATGACAGCAAAATTATACAAGTGGGTGAAGAGGAAAAAGTTCACAAGAGAAATCCAGGAAGCCAAGTAAGTACTGACTAGGATAGAAATCTAAAATTAAAATTCTGGGATGCTTTGCTACATCCATGGGTAAAAGGACCTCTTGGTGGTAAGACTCACAGTTCTTAATGTCTGGAAAATTATTCTGTTAATTATTATGTTGATTTATAAAGTGGAAAAATAGTAACTCATGTGGTATCTAGCAGCTGTTCAGTTTTCCCCTAGAAATATTTTGTGGAAAACTAGCATACATTTTATTTCCTATAGGTTAAGCCAGATGAAAAATCATCTTTGAAAGAATTTGATAGTGGATATCCTGGGAGTTTGAGTAGGGAGACTTAACACTTTAGACATGTTAGCAAAGCTTATATACATACATGATATATATATATACATATATAAATTATATAATATATACAATATAATATATATACATATGCTATACACATACTTATTCAGACTCCACTCACAATTGATGACAGCCCATTGCACAGATCTTTAGAATGCAGTAGGTGACAAATGGTTTTTCCCTGAGCACTAGGTACTTCTTTTTTTAATTTTTAATACATTTTTATTGTAAAAATACTGTAGAGAGAGGTTACATTTACATGAGCAAGGTGATGAGTACATTTCCTACCAAGCATTCTTACCTCCTCCTTTGTTTTTCCCCTCCCCCCCTTCCCCACTTAAAATGGAAAGTCCGTTTTTCAATGTAGTATCTTGTACATCTCATTGTTACAATGGTCAGCCTGTATCCCTATTTAAGCATTTTGTTTTTCCCTTCCCCTCCTCAAGCTAGGTATTTCTGTATCACCATTCTATGAGGTTCTGCATGAATGCCTGTAAAACTGAATTTGCTTTCTGGAATTAGTGGGTCAACCTAGTGAAAAGAAGATAGTATAATCATGCCACAAATGTTTGAAAATATCCCACATCCTATGAATTTTAACCACACAGCCCTCTTTAGCAACCTACCCATTGCAATGAACATTGTAAGAGCAGATAGAGCTAAAGTTAGCTGCACGATTGCCATGTGACAGCTGAGCTGCCTTGCTTTCATCATAATTCTTGGAGGAGACACTTTCATGATATCTGTGAGGAGACAAAGAGGCAGAGTTTAAATTGCTTGAGGTCATGCGATCTGTCCAATTCTAGAGCTTGACTGAATCTTAACCAATATGATACATAATCACTGTGGTTCTAAATAACTATGTTTGAATAGGTGAATATTTACACATGTCAAAGATTGAGCTATCAAGATGATATTCAGTGAAACATTATTTCTATTTCCCTTCATGCTATGTTGATCATGGTATTCAAAGGTTTTATTTTATTGTGTATACTTTTCAGAATCAGAAAGTATGGTTCATCAATTTTAAAAATAGAAGTGTATCTTTGAGGGTTTGTTTTTAGGGTTATTTTTTAAGTTTGAAGTATAGTTTAGGTATGAGGCCCTTGTTGGATGCATTGCTAATAAAAATATCCCATTCTGTGGGCTTTCTGTTTATCTTGTTAGCTACACCATTCTCCATGAAGAAACTCTTCAGTTTGATGCAATCCCATGTATGCATTCTTTTATTTGTTGTGATTCTGGATCTTTACTTAAGAAGTTTCTAGACATGCATAGGAGCCCTAGTATATTTCCCTACCTCTTCCTGTAATATTTTCATGGTATCTGGCTTTACACTGAGGTCTTTGATCCATTTGGAATCGATTCTGGTGCAGAGTTATATGTAAGGATTTATCTTCATTTTTCTTTATGTGTATAGCCTTTATTTTGCCACCACCACTTGTTGAAGAGGCTGTCTTTCTTCCAACCTGTGTTTTGGGCTTCCTTATCAAATATAAGGTGTTACATATCTGCGGGTTCATTTCTTGGTCTTTGATTCTGTTCTATTGGTCCTTAGGCCTATTCTTTTGCTAGTATTAAGCTACTTTTATTATTATTTTTTTTACTATGGCTTTGAAATAGACTTTGAAATTTGGTATTGATACTCCTCCAACACTGTTCTGCTTACTAAGGATTGTTTTTGCTATTCAGCGTCTTTTATTATTCTATATGAATTTTAAGATTATTTTCTCTATATCACTGAAGAATGTTGTTGAAATTTTGATGGGTATTTTATTGAATTTTTAAGTGGCTTTGGGAAATATTGCCATTTTCACAAGGTTAAGCTTCCAATCCAGGAACATGGAAGGTTCTTCTATTTCCTTAAAATTACTTTAAGTTGTTTTTGCAGATTTTTAAAGCTTTCATAATAGAAGTCCTTTACACACATGCACATATGTATAGGTATACACACATATACACATATATATGGTGTTTATACATGCATGTGTGCATATATACATGTATATATACATGTGTCTGTATATATACATGCACATACATACATATGTGTAATACATGCATATACATACATATGTATGTATATGCACACATAGATAAATATAAATGTAAATTTTCAATTACTTAGTTAGGTTTTTAATAATAGCTTATGAGAAACAACCAACACACAATAAGAAAAGACATATTTAAATTCACAATGTGAAGGAGTGTATGTATGACAATAAAATCATAATCATAATAACAGAATGTAGTCACCAATGCTCCATATTGCCCTCTTTTACACTCTCTTCTCCCTAATCCAGTAATTCTATCTTTAGGCAAATATTAACATGATTGCTGTCACTAGAGATCATTTCTGATTTTCTGTAATTCTGGTAGTGTAGTTTTCACTTTTCTTCTTATCCCTTTACCTGTTTCTTTTATTCAATGTAATTATTTGAAGTAGATCCATACTGTTCCATTTATCAATATATTTCTTTGTGGGGTGTGTGTGTGTGTGTGTGTGTGTGTGTGTGTGTGTTTTGCTGGTCCTGGGGCTTGAATTTAGTGCCTGTGAACTGTCCCTCAGTTTTTTTGCTCAAGACTAGTGTTCCACCACTTCAGCCACAGTTTAATTCTAGCATTTTTGTGGGTAATTGGAGACAAGAGTCTCATAGAATTTTCTGCCTAGGATTGTGATCTTCAGATCTCTCCCTCCTGAGTAGCTAGGATAGATTGCAGATATGAGCCACTAGCACCCAGCTATTGCTTTTTAAAAATAATATATACATATATATAACATATATATGTATATATAAAGATATTGCTTTTTGAAAATCAAACATATATATGTATGTGTGTGTGTGTGTATGTGTGTGTGTATTCAGTTTAACTCAGTCTTGAGTTTTTGTATTTATTTCTACTTAATTTGCGTGTAATTTTCTTATGTGTTCCTTGGTTTCTTAAAGTAGAAGCTAAGACCATTAGCATGATAACTTTCTTCTTTGTAATTAAGAAGATTTAGTGTGAGGGGGGACCAAGATGGCAACGGGGCAGTAGGGAAACGCCACAGCTCTCCCCAACCAAAAAGAGAGTTCGAGTTCCAACGCTTAATCTCCCCAAGAGACCAACAACAACAAAAAGATGAACACTCAGAGAAAAACCGGAGCTGGAAAATAACAAAAAAAGAAAAAGAGGAAAAGAAGAATTTCAGAACAGAGAAGAGCGAAGACCCCTCCCCCAACCTTTACTGGCCATGCTGCAGTGCACCAAGCCGCCGGCCAGCCGGCCTGGTGGGGGATGCCGGAGCCCCAGAGACACGGGGGGCCGCCTGCAGATCACCCGTGCAGAAGCCGCCTGATGTACCAGTTTGCAGAACAACTGATCGCCAGGAACAGAGAAACCTACCAGCCAGGAGTCTCCACGAGGATCCCACCCTTACCCCTCACTCACCACTCGAGCAGAGAGGCTCCATCCCGCCAAAGCCGACTTGCACTGGCAGCGCGACAAAGGGACCTGTCTGCAGACCACCCGCGCAGAAGCCGCCTGAGGCACCAGACCTGCCCGATCGCGATTGCAATGACCTGGAGGGGACAGCCCAGGTCCCAGAAGCACAGAGGGCTGCCTGCAGATCACCCGCGCAGAAGCCGCCTGAGGCACCAGCATCAGACTCACCCGATCTCTACAACCCGCGAAGACGCCGCCTGAGCGTGGACACTGTGGACCCAACAGCTTCGATAGAAGCAGAGACAGAAAAGAATCACACAGAGCCACCACCGCCCAGCCCAGCCTAGCCCGCAACCACCCCAACTGAACTCGGATTGCAACAACAACTGACGACCTACACCACACAGAAACAACCAGCTCCAGGTGAGTACCCCATAGGGGACAGTGTATCCCTCAAGGGAGACCAGAGCTGGAGGGAATCCCCAGACCCTGACCTAGACTCCCTACCCCAACACCCGGACCACAGGACCCACTAAAACTGGGAACTGTTCAAGAGCTCCACCAGCCCGTGGAGCACACTCCGCTGGCCAGACCAGAGCAAGAGTGCCCCTGGAAGGGAGCTTAAATGCCCAATCCAGGAACAGCGCCCCTGGGTCAAGACTACCAATAGTAGAAGAAATTTGAACTGTGTCCTCCAGGCTGCATAACCTAGGTGGTATACACAGCAGCACAGGCCTAAGGAGCGCGCTCCAGGCTGCATAACTTAGGTGGTATACACATCAGCACAGGCCTAAAGGGCACTCTCCAGGCCGGAACCAGGCCTGGGGATCCGGCGCCTGAACAACACAACCAACTCCTCCCAACTGAAGTAAAAAGCTGAGCATACGCCTCAACAGAGGGGAGAAAATCAGGAAACAACACTCCCCAGGAAGCACGCCTGTGACAACAAAAGACCTGGAGGCCCAGGACAAGAGAAGCCCAAACCCCACCAAAACTCCACCCATATACTCTAGGCTGGAAATTGGGCAACACAGGCTGCCAGCACCTGATAGAAAGCAGTAGTTCAGGCTGATAAGGCGGCTCAGCAGTAGAGTGATAGTCTTGGATGTATGAGGCCCTAGATCTGATTCCTCAGCATCACAAAAGCAAAAAGGGTCAGAAGTGGTGCTGTGGCTCAAATGGGAGGGTGCCAGCCTTGAGCTGAAGAGCTGAGGGACAGCACCCAAACCTAGAGTTCAAGCCCACAACCAGCCCAAAACAAACAAACAAAAACACATCAGGAGCCCATAGCAGACTCCAGTATTTGGGAGAGTGCATCCAGAGCATCTGATCTTCCTAAGAGCACCTGTAGGAGCAAACACAAGCAGTCTAGGCTGCTCAACCCTTCCAAAGGCGGGAATTGCCAGCAATCTACAGCAGAGAGCTGAGAATCCTAAGTAGGTCAGAATAACAGCTGGAAATAGGCTCCCAACAGAACCCAGACCAGGCACAGACTCTCTCTACCAATACAGAATCAGCAACCAAGCAAAGACAGACACACCAAAACAAAATTGCAGAGCAGTCTCCTGAACC
>NW_012267311.1:1430125-1460769 GCF_000151885.1 Dipodomys ordii | reverse complement strand
CAGGAACCAATATACAAGGACACGTGCACCTCCATGTTTATTGCAGCACTGTTCACAATAGCTAGGTTATGGAAACAACCCAGATGCCCCACGACAGATGAATGGATCCAAAAATTGTGGTATCTATACACAATGGAATATTATGCAACCATTAGAAATGACAAAATAATGGCATATGCAGGGAAATGGATGGAACTAGAAGGAATCATGTTGAGCGAGGTAAGCCAAGAATGAAGAGACAAATGATACATGGTCTCCCTGATAAGTGGATGATAAATCCAAAATGTTAGGTGATACGACAAAACTAACAGGACTTAAGAAATAAAGAACTCCCACTCATCTGGTTGAACCACTACTAAATATCCCCATGGTGCTGATCACATATATGGTGTATAACATGTGAACACCGTTATATGTTACAGACTGTGATAGACAATTTGCTCCTGGAAAGTTAGAATGAACTTGTGACTTTAAATAAGCATCATTATTCCACAATACTGTGAAATTCTGGAAATTATGTAATCACTTAATCACAATAAAAAAAAAAGAACCTCTGGGAAGGGAGGGAGGGAGGGGATGGTAGGGGGAAAACAATGGAGGGGGTAACAATGTTCAAGAGGAAGTGTACTCATTACCTCACTCATGTAACTGTAACCCTCTGCATAGTAAAAAAAAAAAAAGAAGATTTAGTGTCACATTTTTCCTGAAATATTACCATACACATAAAGAAGCAGAAAAATACCTTCTATAGGAGCATAAAAGTTAATCCATTGGCACAAATGTTAGTTTACACCCGTAAGTACCTTATCATTCACATAGCAGTAGTTATAATAATGCAGTTGTACATATTCACAAATTCAGATGATAGGTGCTGATGGCTTACACCTGTAATCCTAGCTGTTAAAGAGGCTGAGATCTAAGGATCACGGTTCAAAGCCAGCCTGGTCAGGAAAGTTGGTGAGACTCTTTTGTTTTTTTCTGTTGGTGGGGCTTGAACTCTGGGCCTGGGAGCTGTCCTTCAGCTCTTCAGCTCAAGGCTAGTGCTCTACCACTTGAGCCACAGCACCACTTCTGGGTTTCTAGTGGTTTTCTGGAGATAAGAGTCTCATGGACTTTCCTGCCTAGGCTGGCTTTGAACCTCGATCTTCATATCTCAGCTTGCTGATTAGCTAAAATTACAGGCATGAGCCACCAATGCCCGGCAGTGAGCCTCTTATTTCCTATAAAACACTCAGAAAACCAGAAGTGGAGCTGTGGCTCAAGTGGCAGAGTGCTAACCTTGAGTTGAAGACCTGAGGGACAGGGCCAGGCTCAGAGTTCAAGCCTCACGACCAATTAAAAAATAAAAAAAGAAAAAGAAATATATAAAAGTTCCAACTTGGACTTATAGAGATAAAAAAATACAATGTATGAGATGAAAAATTCACTATGTTGTAAATGAACTTTACAACTTGCAGGGAGGGGAGCTGAAGGGCGGGAAACAGGATAAAATGAGGGAGGGAGTAACAACATTCAACAAGAATCGGACTCGTTTCCTTACTTATGTAACTGTAACCTCTGTATACATCACATCTACAGTAAAAGAAAAGAAAAAAAATAACAGGATGAGCTTAATCACAGATTCAACCTTTAACAGACACAGTAGAGAAAACAAATCTGAAATGCAGTGAAGAGAAGAAAATTTGAACGAATAAACAAACCAGCAACATCAGTGAGAGCCTTGCAGCAAATTCAAGTTCCCTAAAATACAAATAGTCGCAGGCCCCACAGCACAGGAGGGAGGGATGGGGAGCTAGAACACACTCCCCTAGTTTGATGGGAATCCGCCAGATCAATATAATCCAGATATAAGAAACATCAAGAAAACTACAATTCAAGTCCAAACCAAATTGTTCAAAACAGTGAGAAGAAGAAACAATTCTCAGAAAACAGTCACCGGGGGCCAAGCCCTGGTATTTACAGAGGAATGAAGATGTCTTAAATTACATGCGAGGAGACTAGGAGAGGAGGTGCCTGTGGCTTTATGGAGTTTTCTCAGTGCAAGCCTCTCTTCTTTGGGACTCTCGCTTGAGAGTTCCAGCCATCTTGATCTGTAATTCTTCAGCTCCATTTGTTCCATTCAAGCCCTCAAAAGAGCTCCCCTAGGCTCCTTATCCCAGCTCTGCTACTTACAAGCAAAAGTGATAAGCTGGGGCTAACACAGATTGTACTTTGTTACCTGTATATCACAGATCACCATTCTGTTCTCTATGATGTGTAATGTTTTGAAATAGTTGTTTCATGTACTTGTCCAGTTTAAGTTGAATAAGGTGAGAAGAGGGCAAATCTATTCCCCCGGAACTCTATTTCAATTGGACGTGAAAACTCCTAACTCTAGTTTTTTACCTGCAAGGACTTGATATCATCAAAAGACCACAGACATCATCTAGGAGCTGAAAGATAGCTATAAAAACGATTTAAAATGAAAAGGAAAGAGAAAAAGTTTAAGAATAACTTATATTCTTTTATGGCTACATGACTTTTTGTAGTTTCTGATTTGTTTTTTAAAGTGTTGAGTGTTCTTATTCTTGATTTGTATCTGCTTACTGGGTCATTTGAACCATTATTGTTGATATGAATTTCAATGTTCCCCATTTTTAAAGTTATTATTCCTTACATCTTTTGATTTCATTAGCCAAAAGCTCTGTGAGTTGGCAGGAGTTTCACAAGTGACCAAGTTTCCACTTACTCATCTTGGATACTCTGCAAGGTCTATTCTCATCTAATGTCTTCTACCTCCATGGCAATCTTATCTTTGTCCCTGCTGTCATCTATGTGATCTATTCAGGTATAGCCCAACACACTCTAGTGAGTGTTATTACCTGTTGATAGAATAGAGGATATTTATTTGAAGAAGTTAGGTTGAGAGAAAATATCATGTGCGACATGTAAAATCTGTGTCTCTTCCCTGGAGCCTTCAAGTATTTTAATTATGTCTCTCATGAGAAAGAAATGTCACCAGAAATCTGCATAGAAGAAATGGGTAGTGTTTCTGTTCTGAAAGGTCATTTTGATCACCACTTTATTGTGTATCTGGGGCACTTACTGAGAAACGTTGACTCCATCATTGTTTAAAATGATTGCTTAGAGGAACCAGAACTATTTGTCAACAGTAGTTCAGTTTCCAGATTCTTCCCTAACCGGTTCAGGGGTCTTAACTTGCAATTCTGAAACCACAACACACTTACATGAAAAGTATGTAGAGGTTAAACGTAACTTCCCCTAAAGTGTCAAAGTTATTAATATTCTATATTTATTGTACTCAGTGTGAATAGTCATGGGTCTTGCAGAAGAAATATTAATGTTGTTTGAACAAGAAATATTTCCTGAATGTCACTTCTGCAACTGCATAACATATGTCCATATAATAAAATGTAATATAATGTAATACAATATAATACATACCTCATAAGGCCTTCCTAAAGTCAGAAAATAATTTTGAATTATGACTTGTGCCTATGAGTGGACCTCTAGAAATTATGAAGTGGATACACTTAAACATGTATCTATGTAAACTAATGTGCATTGTTTTGAGGATTCCAGTTCTGGCAGATAAAAGAGGAACATTTTGATAGTTATTTTCTAAGTTTTTACCCCTCCTCAAAAAAGAAATTAATACTACCTCTACGATTAATTTTCATTACAACTTTTAGAAATCTTTGTCAGTCTGAAAAACTGAAAACATCTACTTTATTATCAGGATTGGTACTTTTGAATAATATGTAAATAGTTCAATAATTCCCTTTGTATCTTTCTATTCCTCCTCTTCCTTCACTTCTTCTTCTTCCTTCTTCTGTTTTGATTTCTTGGCTTTTATGAACTTTTATGAACTTTATGAGGTTATAGTGAATGGTCCCTTTTGAGTACTTACTCAACATTTTTTGAGGGTTTTCCTTATTGCTGCAAGTAGAAACTGCTCACTTTCATTCCTACATGGAATGAGATAACAAAAGTTTATTTACTATTTATTTACTGTTGATAAACATTAAGATTACCCTCAGTTTAAATCATTTTTTGTGAGATGAGATAAAAAGATCTGTCTGTTCATGGCTGGCACTCAACCACTTGAGCCATACCTCTACATCTCCCATTAATCTTCTAATAAAGCATTTATAATAACTTGTATGACATGTTGCATCTTTACATATGAGTACAATTGTTGTTATAAGAGATGTGTATAATTTAAGCTTTAGAAAACATGGTAAGTTTTCCAAAGAGATAGACTTACTTTCACTCCTGTCATCTGCTATGATGTGCCTATGATGATCCTGACTTTTTTATTGTTTGCTTGATTGTCTTTTTCCCAAGTATTTTTAATAGTTATATATTGTGGCTGTAAGTCATTTGTAATAAGTGCCAGTTATAACTCTGAACCCCTAGGTGTGGTTTTTTATTCATACAGAGTTAATAATTATCAACCCTGGCGATCAATTGGGTGACAGATGTCGCAGCCAGATTGCCCTCACATCTGGAGAGTTAATAATTATCATTGCAGAGGCTGGGAAGGTGGCTCAGTGGTAGAGCGCTTGCCTTGCATGCATGAGGCCCTGGGTTCGATTCCTCAGCACCACATAAGCAAAAAGAAAAAAGCCAGAAGTGACGCTGTGGCTGAAGTGGTAGAATGCTAGCCTTGAGCTGAAGAGCTGAGGGACAGCGCCCAGGCTCAGAGTTCAGGCCCCACGACCGGACCCCACCTCCAAAAATAATTATCATTGCATTAAAAATGTTCAGTTTATGGAATGCAAAAAAAAAGTTCTTGATGTTTGAATTGACTGAGAATTCAGTGGTTTTACGTTTTCATTGAGATATTCAGGTAATGTGGAATTGTTTTTTATTCATGAAGACAAATAAATGATGATTGATAAAGCTGATGCCTTATGGTTGTTGTGAAATCTGGTGAAGACCTAAATTTGATTTCTAAACCTTTTCCTCAGAGTATCATTATTTGTTTCTCAAAATATTTTTCCTTTTATTCTTTTGTGGAAAGATACAAGATATAAGTATTATTTTACCTGGGACTAATTATAAAAAGGAAAAGCAGAGATTGATCACCTTTAAGTGATTCATAAATTTGGCCATGCCAAGCTTTGCCTTGTGAACCATGTGATACCACAAATAAGGGTGAGCTTTTGTGAACCAAACTATTTTGTGTCCTGGCTTCACTCTTAGTACTCACACTCTTTCCAGCTTAATACATGAAATTAGGTAACTCCTAAAAATAGACTCAAACCTTTTAAACAAGGAGCAAACCCTAACGATAGTATTTCTAACATGCACATCACACAAATTCTAGGTCCTTCTATTTTATTAATGCTTTAAAAATACTAGGAGATAAAGATTCTTTTTCCCTTGGAGTTGCCCAAGTCTTTCAGTGTAGTTGTTCACCTGCTCTCATGCTCAAATGTACTTCATCAGGCTTTTTGTCAATCCCTCCAATTTCTTCTCATGAGAAACCTGTCTAGAGGCAAGCCACCCCAAAGAAAATGCTGGCCGTAGAAGTGTCAGCAAAGTAACACTAATTAGCAAACTAGCTAGTTTATATTCAGAAGAATAGTGATCTGACATATTTTCAAAGAAGATTACTACTGTGTACCTTGTTTTTTTCCTTGTCAGTATCAAGGAAGCTTTGTGGAAGAGGAAATAAAAGGGGAAAATTCATCAAGATTCCCTTATGTGTGTTTCTTTTAACCTGCTGTCACTGTTATTCTAGAAGTGTAGGATCTTTATGACATTGATATTAATATAGGAGGGTAGAATCTTTATGACATTGACTCTTTAAAGGATTATCATTAAAAAAATTAAGAACCAGAGTGAAGTATTTTAAGAACCAGAAGGAAAAATTTAATAACTAAGAGTATTTGAATAATCATGAAAATCAACGGATCTGATTTCCAGCCTTAATAGGGTGAACAAACTTAGTCACAATTTTTACAAAGAATAGTAACAAAATTCACATCCATACCACAGCCTTTTTATCTAGTAGAAAGATGTCTAGTTCTTTGCATTTTTCCAGAACCCATCCAAATGGTCTTGGAGACAAGTATAAGACAAAGACATGGGGCTGTGTGGAGGTCACAAGCATCTTTTTTGTGAAGGAATGATGCCATTTCTTCAGTACAATAAAGTATTATTGAATCAATATTTAACTTGTACTACAAACTGGCTCTGTAAATTCTGATTTTGTGCCAATCTGATCTTAAAGTTCCCAGCTCATATTTCCTATATCATCTCAATTCATAATCTTCACGTATAACATTTCCTTCATAACCATCTGTCTTTAGTTGTTTTTTTTTTCTTTTCTTTGAACACTGGGCCTGGGCGCTATCTCTCAGCTCTTCACCTTAAGGCAAGCGCTCTACTGCTTGAGCCACCGCACCCCTTCCAGTTTTCTAGTGGTTTATTGGAGATAAAGTCTCATGGACTTTCCTGCACAGGGTGGCTCTGAACAGTGATCCTCAGATCTTAGCCTCTTGAGTAGCTAGGATAACAGGCTTGAGCCACCAGGGCCTGGCTTGCCTTTAGTTTTTAATGCCTATAGGCCTCGGGCTCCGTTCTGACCTATGATCTCACATCTTTTACCTAGTTTTTGTTATCTGAGTTGACAGCCAGAATTTTATTCAGGACATTTGGGTTAGTTGGGGGTCTGTGAACCCAGAGCATCAATAATACTTGGAAATTTGTTTTAGAAATATGGAATCCTACTTTCCCCAACTTCAGATTCACTGAATGAAAAAAAAAAAGATCTCTGGGGACATCATCCAGCAACTTGTGTTCTAACAAGGTCTCCAGAGTATTTCAGGCTCAGCAGAATATTTGACGCACTCGTCCTTGGCTACACTGTGAATCTCAGCGGCTGCATAGACTCAGGCTTTATTCCTGATGAAATTACCATCAGTGTGGGGTTCAGCACTCTCCTAGGAGCTACCCCTTAACTAAGGGGTCCACGTTACTTTCATCTCATGGTGCCACCCACGTGAGGGCTCCAGGAACATGGTGCTCAGAAAAGGAACGGATTGCTGGGAAGGAATGGTAAGTTAAAAGCATTATTATGTGCATTCTCCCTATGTGCCATTGGCTTTAAGTCAGTCACATCAGCACCAATCTACTTGTAAGGGAAGGTGCAAAACTTCGAGGAGAGGGGGAGAAGGAGTGAGGGAGGGAAGGGATAGTGGGAGTACAACAAAGGAGAGAGTAACAATGCTCGACAAGAAATGTACTCATTACCTTACTCCTGTAACGTAACCCCTCTGTACAGCATCTTTACAATGAAATAAAAATTTTAAAAAAGAAAGTGAAAAAAAACTGAGGGGAACATGTGGATTTGAATGAGAACCACATGCTGTTTCTGCCACTCACTGACTGGCCTTGATGCCCTCAGTCTACCTCTTAAACTTTCAATATAAGCACCACCTCTTTGTGAAAATCTAATGGTGACATTCTGCTTGATCTTCACTATGCCTGAGAAGATGAAAGGTTTAATTGTGATTAATTGATTTTACATCTTAAATTTGCTATGTGCGATTAGCAAATTGCCCTTTGGTTGTGTTTAACAACCGAATTCTTCAGAATTTTTGTTCTTCACATTATGAAAATGGTACCTTACTCTGAGTTAAGCTTTAATTATTTGAAAATTTCTCTATTTACAAATGCTATTGTTGCTCAGATTTTTCAGCCATACTTGATTCTAACTTTTAGTCTAATTTATTGAGATATTTCTCTTGTCTTTTAAAAAATTATAATTGCTTTGGGGTGTGTGTGCATGTGTGCATGTATGTGTGTGTGTGCATACACATGCTCATGCGCACAGCGAGCATCATGGAATTCACTGTGGTTGTGTATATTACTATTTGTATTTGCCATATTTCATCTTTTTGAAGTTAGTTTCCTGACAGTCTTGAAAAGATGTCTACACTTCAATTTCCTGAAAATATTGTCTGTGTTTTATGGCAACCACGGTAGGGAAAAATCTAGTAGGAAGTCATGAACTTCTGATGGAAACTGGCAATCTAATAAAACTGAGGAAAGAGGGACATTCTCGAAAAGAAGCTGAGCTGGTAGTGTTATGAAGGGCTCAAAAATAAAAGTGATGGCATTGACATAGGAGTGTTTCAATAATCAACCTGTAATTTGTGAGCAGTTGGCAACAGGGCCACTTCAGGGAAATAGTCTCCTTAGCAGTCATGTCACTCGGCACAGGATGGTTATTTGATTCTGTCTCACAGCCAGGATGACTCAACACTCTTTCTGCTGAACACAGTGCTTCCAAAATGAGGCCCATTAAATAAATCGCTCCTCTCTGGCAAGAGAAAAGCTCATCCCTAAGAATGTTCCCTCACTGGCATATGCCATGTGTCTTATTCCCTAAATTGAATTTGGCAGTTAGATCAACACTCCTATATTGAGTTACTTAACACAACCTTTCTGTCACCAAGAATAGTATGAGGCCGACATATGAAATATGTACCATCCCTTTGAGTGGCTTCTACATCCAAGATTCTACCATACGAAATGCTTTCTGGCTGTTTCTGTAATCTCAGGGAGATGCTCTGACAATGTCACTTGTCCAGATCTATCTCTATCCTATTCACCACTGTTGTCTTTCAGTTTTCTTCTCCCAAGTGAACTGACAGGGCAATATCTTTTGTTCTTCTCTGTGATGTTAAACTTCTTCCTGAGAAAGCTTAATTGTACACTTGATCTCTACCCAACTCTGAAGAAATATGACCCTGTCAACTTTTTTCTAATTTTATTGGATTAAAACATTTTATTTTATGTGGTCCACTAATTTCAAGTATTTCTTATTTTATTTTTTATTGTGAGAATATTTACAGTATTTTTTTAAAAAATCTGCAGTTTGTATGCCCCCCACTAGAAAAGGAATGGAAGTTTGTTTTGTTGCCTGCAAAATGCTAATTCAGATTTATAAATTACAAAATTATAAAAATTATACATCACATTTTAGCCAGTCCAAAATTTTTCCTGTTATTATTTCTTTTGATCTATACAGGAAATTTGATTCATGTACATTCTTATAAATATTTTTTGATAGAATATATTTTGTTCACAATGTGTTTTTTTAATAAATAAAATACCATCTATATAGTTTTCCATGTTATTACTTAATAATCCAGCTTAAAGACCTTTCTATTTCATGGCACAGACTTGCTCCATCTTTCTAATAGTGGCTTAGAGTTTTACAACCCTTCTATTGATTTATATACCTGGTCCAAAACAGAGGTGGAGTCTCAGTTTTCCTGATACCAAAGCTTCTCTTATAATAAAATGCCTAGAAAAATCAGTGTCCACTCGCCAAATCTGACAAATGAAAGGCTTTAGTAGCTCTGGTTAACTTGCACTAGAGAATCAGTGGACATGTAAGGACCAAGTACCAGCTGCTCATCATGACCGCCCCCACCCCTGCCCCAAGTTCCAACGTAGAACTCTTTCAAAACATTATTTTCTTTCAGTACTCAATGTATATGAGGCATCAAAAAACAAAAAAAAATCTTATGGTTGCCTAATACCTTAAATAGAAGAATACAGTATTTGTGAAGGATCAAATATAAATCATCAGGTTGCTGAGGGCAAGTTTGCTTTCTGTTAGAAAATGAAGAAAGGAAGAGAATTATTTGTACATGATGCTCCTTCACTTAGGAAATCATGCCCCCATAATCCACTGCAGTTTGAAAACATGGTAAGTAGAAGGTGCATTTAATACCTCTGGCCTAAATCTAAAAACCCTAGGCAATTTCCTAAGGCAACTATTGGAGGGGATCTAAGAGTTGAGCAGGAATAAGTGTGTAGAGATCAAATCAGGATCAATCACCACTGTTTGACTTACTTATTATTTCTGTATCTTCTTGCTTAAGCATCTACATCTCCTCGAGTTTTTGAACACTCACAGAGAAGACTCTGTAGTCAGAGACTCCTTGTCTGTTATAAGTATATTAACAATAAATATGGCAGAGGTGATATGGGAGCAGAGACCTTCTCCGGCACTTTTCACCTGTTAATTTGCCCCTTGTTAGATGGAGCCGTAGGAAGTGCAAATCAGCACCCAGACTTAGCGGCTCTCTTCCATAGCAGAACATGTGGGAAGGCTCCAGGGAACATGAATTCTCTATGGTCAAAGTAAATCAGCTCAGGGTTTTTCTGGCACAATATCCTACAGACCATCTCTCTTGATATGTAACTAACTTATGATGCATGTAGCTTATAGCATATGTTCCTAAGGAAAAAAATCCAGATAGTAGCATTAAGTTATAAAATAGAAATTTATAAATTATATGAATGAATGATGTCATTACATAATCAAACAATATATGCTCAAAACCAAAGACATCGACTCTGACTTTGCTCCACCATTTACAGATCTCAAGAAAACACAGAAGAATGCATCCCTGGGGGAGATAGTATGATGTGAAAAGCTGCTTTCAAATTGGATTTGAGATATGAATAAAATACTTCTGCAACCAAAGAACTGAGGTTTAAAAGAATTTTGAATGTTTTTCAGGTTTTATAATGATGCTTTGGTATTCAAAGAAGTGTATAGTGACTTAGTTTTGACTCTGAGTTGAGCAGTTGATGTTACAAAGTAATATTTTCTGAAGAATCTTAACTTACATATTGGAGAAGGAATTCTAAATTTTGGTACACCAAAACAAAATAATGTAAGTAGATAATCATCCATCACAAGCATTGTGGCATAAATATCACAAATCCTAATATTTTTTCTACAAATAACAGTTTGAATAATAGCTTTGTTTTCTATTCCTCAAGTGATTTACTAATACTTTTTTTCCTGTTCTTTATAATTTGGCTGAACAGCTGCCTAGTTATAAAGCAGTCTGGTAAGGTTGTTGGGGTAAAAAAAAAGTAAGCAAATGGTCTTAGCACCTAAAATCTCTGGACTCCAATGATTTTCATTTCACAGAGCTGTGCACTTATTTCTTCTGCTTGGGGATGTCAGTTCCAATCACCTTCTCCACTCCCAGGACAGAGTGAAGGGAGACACTGAAGACTTTGGTAACAGCCTGGAATTCAATTCAATTCCGTATACTCTAAGTGCTGCTCTGTGCTAGCCATGGATCAAATCCTCTGAACTCAGAGACACAATGTACTTCATGGTTGCCCTTCAGAAGACACTGGCACAATACCATTAATTTCATTGATCAGGGATATACTGAAGCAATGAATTAAATGATGAAAATGTGATGACAGCAGTTCTGCTCTCCCAGAGAATTGGAGTATCAGAGATGGCACCAAGGTGCTGGTGAGTTCATTCTTGAAGCACTAGATAAAGAAAGCTGAGATGAATCTAACAACACCACACACACACACACACACAAATCTTATGTTTGTTTGCCAAGAGAAGACCATAGTGTTTTCAGTGCCGTTCAAAGCCAGTCCCAGCAGGAAAGTCCATGAGACTCTGATCTAGAAAACCGGATGTGGTCCTGTGGCTCAAGTGGTAGAGCACTTGCCTTGAGCTGAGCTCAGGGACAACACTCAGGCCCAGAGTTCAAGCCCCATAACGACAAAAAAAAAGGAAAAAATAAGAAAAGAAAAGAAAAAAAAGTCACTTGTTACAGGCAAAAAGTCTTAATATTCCCAATGGGGTTTCCTAATGGAGAAAAAATGTAAAAATACAAAAACAGATTTTATAGTTATTTGGAAATTGGAACCTAAAACAATTTAGTGACCCCTTGAGAGATACAACCATGATAATTTTCTAGTTTTGGAGACAGACATGAGAGTTTGGGAAGCAACTTAGGCAAAAAAAAAAAAAATAGAAAGGCACAAATGGCCAATGCTTTTTCAAGAAGAAATAGATAATCTCTTAGTCCTGAATCTATAAAATAATTTAAATTTGTTGGTATTTTCATTAAAAAGGAAACACAAAGCCAAGATATCCTTGCTCCTGAATTCTACCAAACACTTAAGGAAAAAATGATACCAGTTCTAGGCTAACACTCATGCAAGATGATGAGGAAACCACTTTTCCATGCTTTCAGTGAGGCTAGCATTTCTCACATACAAAAACAAGAAAAAGATACCTTTTGAGAACATAGATAGTAAATATTATAAAATGTTCTAGAAAATTAAATGTAATACTAAGTGTGTCAAATATAAAAGATAATATACCATGGCTAAAATGAAAGACTTATCATAGGTATGCAGAGTTGGCTTTATGTCAGAAAATTAATCAACTTATGTTTGCCTGAGTAAAAGGAACAAATATAAACACAGAGTATGTGTTTGAATAAGTTGTTTAAGAATTTGACGGTGAATATTTTAGGAGGCTGTTGAGGAAGCTAAAACGTCAAAATAAAACTGAATTACCATTGGCATAGACAGTATATTTAATTGACAGTGCAAACCATAGCAGGGTCCAGCATTGGTGGCTCATGCTTGTAACCCTAACTACTCAGGGGGCTGTGATCCAGTGAAGATTGCAGTTCTAAGGCTGACCATGCAAGACAGTCCTTGATATTCTTACCTCAAATTAAACACCAAAAATCTGGATGTGGAGCTGTGAAATGGTAGAGCACCTTCATCGAACAGTAAAAGCTAAGAGATAGCACCCAGGCCTTGATTTCAAGCCCCAATTCCAGCACACACATGTATACACACACACACACACACACACACATATACACACACACACACCAAACACCACAAACAAGCGAACAAACAAAATCTACCATGAATATACTCATTAGTTTCAAATATAGAAATGCATAAAAATGTTTGGTGAGGTCTGTGACAGGGTATTTGTTCATATTACTTAAAATTAGTGCAGGAATCTCTCCTATGTACGTTACCATGCTTAGAGCATCCTAGACCTTCATTTCCTGGAGGCCAATTACAATCCTATTTCCCATGTTCTAGCAGTTAAACATGTCTCTTGCATAAATACTCCTGGGACAATTGCTCAGTGACCAGATGGAGGTGGAACAGGTAATCAATATTTTATTTAAATAAAAGATATACTTACAGCGTTCATATGACAGTGATGCAGTGAAAATTAAAAATTAAAGTACTAAAGTTGGATTATGTGGTTGTCAATATCCCTTGAAGTCTGACAGGTTGTGCAGGCCCCAAGTTCTGCTTTTAAGCCACATTTCTTTTAGCTGTAACCTACATTTTTGTTTGTTTGTTTTGACAACCAAATCTGTGCAATTTGGTAGAGTTGAGTGCATAAGTTTGGGTACATAAAAGTATGTACAAACCTTATCTAACATTTCACATTGTCTCTCTGGGCATAGGACACAAATGACACCAAAATGCAGATTTTATAGATGTCATGAGCAAGAGAACAACATCTTATAAACACCTATTCCTCCACACCATGTTAGATATTTGTTCATGAGCAATGACTGACATACCACGTCTGTGAATGTCCTTTCTAGCTGTCATTCCGAAATATTTCTCAGTTCTATGACCGGGAGAATAGGGTATAATGATACAGTCTAAGTGAACTCTACAAATATGTGCAATGACTTTTCCAAGGGAGTGGCAGGGACTCCTCCCTGAAAGAACAGCGAAACTTGAGGAGAGCCGCAGCTTCTTAGGGGATATGAGGCAGGGCTGTGGGTCTTAGGTCGGCGTCAGCTCAAGTCCTTCTCTTAATGGACAAGTCAAACCAATAACCTTCTCATCCCTTGCACAGTGGGAGCCTCTGGTGATAAAATTAAATCTCTTTTTGTTGTTGTTGCTTGTTGTAAGTGTTGAACTCAGGGCCTGGGCACTGTTCCTGAGCTCTTTTGCTCAAGGCTAGCCATCTACCACTTTGAGCCACTGCTCCACTTCCATATTTTCTAGTGTTTAATTGGAGATGAGAGTCACAGACTTTTCCTATTCAGGCTGGCTTTGAACTGTGATCCTCAGATTAGCTACCAGAGCCCAGTCAAACCACTTTTTATGTTGTCATCACCTCTTTTACCTCTTATGGCATGTCTTATCCCAATATGAAAATGATCTGACTTGGAACTGATAAGACTCTGAGAATACAATTTTCTCTTTATTGAGTTTATCAAGGCAGCTTTATTATGTGTTAAGAAATGCATTGAAAGAGATTTTATTTTTCTGGTAAATCACATCTAAGTTTCTCTTTCTAAGTTTAAATGTGGCTTTACTCCATTAAATTAGAAAACTGAGATACAGTCTGCTCTGCACTATCTACATTTCTAGGATAAGTGTTTGCTATTCAGAAAAATAGTATACATATATATATACATATATTCATAATCGGTTTTGTTGTGGCTGATTGTATTTATTAAAGCTGGTAGAAACAAAAGAATTTTCACCTGGAGTAAAGAAGCCTTTTATTTTTCAAACCTGAGAAGATATTGAGGTAACTAGTGAAAGTGCCTGGGTAAAAGCCATCAATTCCGATGACAGATTATTTTCAATAATCCCAGGCAATTTTGTTACCTTGCTGTTATGTTTAGGTGATAGCAAATTAAAATGATAAAATGTCTTTATCTCTTTCTTGCAGCTGTTTTAGCCACCCCATAAAATGAGTTTATACTGTCAGCTGTACCTGTCCAGAGATATATAAATACAGGTGGCATTGTTCTTTCAGTGTTCACTGGGCAGCATGCTGGGAAGACAATCTAATGGGCCATTTCTAAAGAAAATGTTGCCGGGTCTGTTTTTCAATTATTTGAGAGATAGAGACATATATCGCTTTGCCTGGTGTTGGGGTCATCTCACTATATATATTGTGGTAAATTACTGTAATAGGAGTGCTTGACATGTCTCATTAGAGTGGAAAGAAAGAACAGATTGGATGGAAATACCCATTCATTCCTCCTCCTCTCTAGTGTATATTCCCTGACTACAGACACTGAGCTTGTCAACCTTTCTCCCATTGCACACTGCCAGAGAGTAGAATGGAATTGAACAAGCTGAGCACTCAAACAAGCTTGTTCTCTCTTTTCTATGATAAAATTTTCTTTCTTAGACAATTAAAATATAAATATAAAGTTGGATTTAGTTTTGTTCTCTTCGATACCCTAATATGTACGGTTTCTTCCTGCTAGGTAGTACTTTTTTTTTTAAATTTGGAAACTTGTTTTATTTTTAAATTAATTAGGTATTATTATCTTTAAGTAGTTGTACAAAGGAGTTGCCCTTTAACAAAGCAGTTTATGAATACAATGTGTCTTGATCAGTGTAACCCCTTTCAACATTATGTTTTGTGTTTTTTTTTGTTTGTTTGTTTTAGGAACTTGATAGATCTTTTTGCTAAGTTTGTGGTTTTGGTCCTTTCCATTCTCTTCCACGGAATCATGCTAAAAGAACTACGCTTGGCAGTTTGGCTTGAACAAATAGCTCCGAAACTATTCCATTTCCACAACATCTTAGTACATCCTTCCGCATCCCATCTCATGTTGGTCTTAGTTCGCTTTCGGTTGCAGTAATCAAGAGTCCAGTGTTCCATACCTGGTAACATAATTAGGTTTACTTTGTCTCATAGATTTTTTTTTCCTTTTTTTTTTGTCTGTAGTAGAGTTTGAATTTAGAGCCTGTTACTTGCTTGGTTTGGTTGTTGGCTTATGTTCTACCACTTGAGTCACCAGCTTGGCACTTTAACTAGTTATTTTGGAGGTGAAGTTTCATGGATATTTTTATTTTTTTCTGGCATTGGCCCCAAACTTTTTTTTGCATCAAAACAGAATTTATTGAAGAAACATATTTACATTATCTCAATGAACATGTAAAAAAATCCCATGTTCAATACTAATATTTGCCACCATAATATCTTTTGGCTAGTTACTCAGATAGCTACAATTCATATTCTGTTTTACATAATTTTAACTTATGAGAGGTAAGAACAAGTAGCACCATTTATAATGCTGCAAAAATGAGTTTATAAATATAATCACCTCGCTACCCATCCTTCTTTCTTCATTTCCAGAGACTGAAGCATGGCTCCCTCTGAACTGCAACTGCTCCTGAGTGGGTCCAAGCAGACCTCAGCTATCCAGTGCTGTCCACTGAGGCAGCAAGCAGGTGGTCCCAAATGTTGACCCTCCAGAACCCAGCCTCCTGAAGAGCTAGCAGGATAAACATGATCCTCCAGCAGTCCACTTATACTTTTGAAGGCTGGGATGCTGTACTTCGGACAGCTGCTCCTGACAAAAGTCTCATGTTGTGACTTAACATGGTGAATGGTATAATCCAGTTGGCAAGTTGTGGGTTGGTGCTTGAAGAAGAGAGGGAGAGGACCATATCTATATCTATAATGTAAACAATACATATATATGTATATAATATATACATATAGTATATGTATATAATATATGTATATGTATATAATATATATGTATCTATAATATGTATATATGTATATAATATATATACATATAGTATATTATATACATATATTATAGATACATATATATTATATGTCTATAATACATATATATTATATAAATGGAAAGCAGAGAAAACATTGTACCAGTTTGGTATGATATTCCACTTGAAGAATTGTGCTTTCTGAAGATCCTAGAAACAACTCAGCTGCATGGACATCACTATGCCAATACTAAATCCACAAGACCTTCTATTGACATTTAATCATGTGGTAGACTGAAATCCATCTGAGAGAGAGAAAGCCATTAGTATCAGTGCTTACAAGTTAGCATAATAGTGACCTTGCTTTCTTTGCAGACACTGAAAATATTCTTTTGTGCTTTGAGACAAAGAAAAGTGCTGAAAGCAATTCCTTGATAGTCCTGGGGAAATGTTTTTTTTCATATATATATATATATTATTGTAAAGATACTGTACAGAGGGATTATAGTTACATGAGGAAGGTAGTGAGTCCATTTCCTATGGAGCATTGTTACACTCTCTTTTATTTTTCCCCTACCATCCTTTTCCTCCCTACCTCCTCAACTCCTCTCCACCTCCCCAACTCCTCCTCTTCCCTCTCCCACTTGCCCTCCCCCTTTCCCGGAAAGTTGTAAAGTTCGTTTTCAACATACTGTCTTGTACATCTCATTGTTACAATGTTCTTTCCCCCATGGTAAACCCCTGTTGTATTTGATTCTGGTGTCCTGCATCTTGTATAAACACTTTTCTAATTTGGGGAGGGGAAGGGAAATAACAAAATGCTGAAATAAGGATACAGGGGAGGCTCAAGTGGTAGAGAGCCAGCCTTGAGCTGAAGAGCTGAGGGACAGTGACCAGGCCCAGAGTTCAGGCCCCACGACCGGCAACATAAAAAATAAAGTACAGAGAAAAATGCTTTAAAATTATACTGAATGACATACAAAGATATTGAATGAAAAAATAGGTTCCAAAACTCTGCAGTCAAGATAATATATATCTATGTGTATGTTCGTAGAAAGAGATCTCCATAAACAAATTTCAGTGTGTCTAGAAAGACTGTGCTTTCGTGACCTTTTCTTCATTGTAATAAATGTATATTGTTTTGAAAATAAAATCCTCATCTTAAAAACAGAAATCTTAAACATAAAAAGATACTAAATGTAAATTAGCCAGAAATAACTGAAGTAATCAATGATACAATATGTTTGGGAGAAACTTTTCCTCTTCTAGAATAGAAATTTTCTGTATTTACAACTTTCCATGTCTTATTCTCAATCTTAAAAAATAAATAAGCTCCTTTTAAAATAGAAAAAAAAGGATACAAGGGAAATGCTTTTGTTCAAAGTTTTGAAACTGTTTTTCAACTTAAACAAGTGCTCTGTTCTTAGTGTCAGATACCTGCCATATTGTATATAGTCAAGGGGATGTTTTGTCTTCATTGAAAAAATAACAGAAAATATTATTATAATAATTTGCTTCCTATCTAATGGCTTAGATGTAAATACAGCATTTAAATTATAAGGTACAAGAATTATTGACAGTCATTTAAAAGATGGTGTATTTGAGGATGCTGTTAACGAATAGAAATATCACTTTATGTATTAACATAAAGAACAGTGGATATAGCTGTGCTCTGTGGGTGTGTGGAGAAAAAATGCTATGCTATTAGTTGGTATTAAACAGTTATCTATAAGTGCACACCATGCACTCACGGTTGTGCAAATTTGTATTGTTATCTCCAATTTGAGAATGATCCTGACAGCTTATTTTTTGAAAGACAAATCTGTGTGAGATTGTATACAGTTAACTTACCTGCAGGCTTCTAAAGGAGAAAAAGAAAATAAAGTGGATTGTTTCCAAAAAGGAAGCTACAGGTCCTGCATAACAAAGGCATGGAGCTACATTGCTTATCCCAGCCAGTATCAAAGACATAGCCTTCAATCCTGAGAGGAAAAAAATAAGTTTGAATTCCTATTAGCTATATATTATGATAAATTTGGCAGATAGACTTAGTTTCTCTAGATGTTTACTTAGCTAGACGATGAAGAAAGTCACATGATCTTATAAGGGTGTTGTGAAAATTAAGTAAAATAGTATACCAAAAATACTCAGCAAAATGAGTGTCTTATAGTTTATATATTAGTATGTATAATCTCTTTAAAATTATTATTATATCTACTGTATCTACTTTCAGTTACTGTTAATGATGATCAACAAAAAGTCTGTCCTTGATTGTCTTCTCCTTTTGCTTTTTATTATTTGTACTTTGTATTGCCTGAGATGGGAAGTCATCACAAATATATCCAAATATAAGAAGAGGGATAACAGGTAGCTTTATGTCTAAGATCAATTTAACTTTCATGATAGCAAAAGACAGATTAATCAAATAATGGTTATGATACTCTGGCAAGACAATCACACTTATGACAATACAGATGATGCAAAAGGATTGGAGATCGTACTGGAAGTATATTGGTCACAGATGCCTCCAAGCCAATTTGTACTGTGGTAGTTATACAGGGACAATAGCTATAGCTATGATTGAGTGATTCCAAGATTGCATACAAAGGGACCTTAGATCATAGTGAAAGCATGGAGTAATGTTTTTTTTTCAATTTTATTGTAAAGATGCTGTACAGAGGGGTTACAGTTACATGAGTAAGGCAATGAGCATATTACTTGTTGATCATTGTTACCCCCTCCCTTCCTTCTTGTCCCACAATCCGTTCCCTCCCCCACCTCCCACACTCCTCCCCACCCTACCTCATGACCTTCCCCACCCAACCCCCACCCCTACCCCTGTTCCTTTCCAATATACTATCCTGTTGGTATCCTTGTTGCAATGGGTCATACTGTGTCCTTGTTTCAGTGTTTTGTTATTCCCCTTCCCTTCCCCAGATTAGAAAAATGTATATACAAGATGCCGTGTATCAGTATCAAGTACAGTGACAACAGGGGATATACCATAGGGGGAAGAACATAGAAAGGAAACAACAACAACAACAAAAAATAAAATCACACAGTACATTTAAAACAATAACAATAAGGACAGACCTCTTTTTCCATATCTTGGGGTTCATTTCACTTAGCATCATCTTATATGGTCATTTGTACATGGCTTTTGAACTTTTCAGCTCATCTGACAAGATTATCCTTTTTTGTTTTTGCCTTCCTTCCTCTGGCAATCCTGGGAAGTAAATTGGGCCTGATTAAAACTTTTCTGAAGTTCAAATGGCCAGTAAATACATGAAAAAAAGTGCAACCTGGCACTAAAGGAAATGTAAATTAAAATAACTTTGAGATTCCATCTTACTCCGGTCAGAATGTGCATCATGAAAATGAGAAGGTAATCAACAACAGAAGCCAATGAGGATTCAGGAAGAAAGGATCTTAATATGCTGTGACTGTGAATGTAAATTATTGCCACCACTACGGAAATACAATATGGAGACAAACATAGAACTACCCTAGAATCCAGAGTTATAGCAAAGGGGCTTGCATTATCTATGGTAATTGCTGCACTATTCATCATAGTCAAGTTATGAAAATAGATCAGATGCCCTACAACAGATGAATGGATAAAGAAAATGTGTTGTATTTGTGTTTGTGTGTGTGAGTGTGTGTGTACATACAATAAAATTTTATTCAGCCATCAGGAAGAATGCCAGTTGCAGGATAATGTATAAATCTGGAAAATATCATTCTGACTGAAGGAAGTTAGGCCCAGAAAAACAATGGCACATGTATCTCTCATATAAAAATTATAGACCCAAAGTGCAACCTCCCAGTAAACACATACTGGAGTACATACATATAAATATGAACAACATGACTAAGGTAGAGTAGATGCAGAAGTGAAATTCCACAGTGTAAACACCGTGGAACACAGTGGTAAATGAATGAACGAATATCAAGAAACTAAAACAAATTTTGAAAGGCCACATTAGCTGGGAGGTGAAAATGAATGGGAAAGGAAATAATAAACAAATACAGTCACAACTCAATTTACACATATGAAATAGGAAGAGGGAAATGATGCAAATGTTGGAGGAAGGGGTTAGGTGGAGGGGAGAGAGAAAAATGAAAGGGTGACTCTAGTCAAGTTGGAAATAATGGACATAAATGGACATTTTAAAGTGCAACACCCATGCACCACCATTTGAAGATTTAAAAAATGCCTTCTGGGAGGTGAGTCTGAATGTAGAATGTAAACTGGCTTTAATCATCTCAGTGGACATCATTTTGTTTTCATGTTCATGTATTCATTCATGAAATTATGTTCTGAGTTTCTATAAAGTGTCTAGCATTTTGTTAGACTTTGGGGATGTTCTGACAAATAGGAGAGAGTGACATTGTGCCCCAAATGGTATTCGAGACTAGCAAAGAAGAGAAACACATAATGCTTGCAATTAAAGTGTGAACTGTGTAATGAAGGACACATGGAGGTGTGGAGATTCATGAGGGAAAGAACAGATAAGCTTCCAAAGAGGGTGTAAATATTCATATAAAAAGGGAACAGGCTGAGAGAAGAAGGTTTGAGGACTCACACAGTAGAGAATGAACAGGCTGATATGATAGGGTATGAAGACTCATGTAGGAGGGGAGTGAATGTGAATGATAGTAAGACAGGAAAGGATGTTATTCATTGTACAAGAGGGGGTAGGCAACCTGATAGATTCTCTTCAGGCAAGTTCTTATCTGAATGTATTTTTATTTGACAGTGATTGTATGACCTGTACATGCATATATACCCATGCATGAAGACGGATATGTAACTTTGTAGTGCTTAGTATTTTATCCTTCAGTTGTATATTGTTCAATAATTAAAAAGAGGTACAGGGCAAAAACAAGGAATGGCTGCCAGGTGCTAGTGGCTCACCCCTGTAATCATACCTACGCAGGAGGCTGAGATCTGACAATTGTGGTTCAAAGCCAACATGGGCAGGAAAAGTCTGTGAGACTCTTTAAATAGTTGTACAAGGAGTTATTCAACCAATCATTTTATAAATGCAATGTATCTTCATCCATGTCACTCCTTTCATCTTTCTCCCCATCTTCCCCACCCTCTCCTCTCATAGTTTTTAATTTTGTAGGACATAAATAGAATATTATGATTCCATTCTCCCGCTTTCTTTCTTTATTCATCAACCCCTTCCCCTTGACCTCCTTTCCCACCTTTCAAGTTCGAGGTTCTGAGTATTGATTTTATGTCATTAATTTCATTTAATACTAAATGAGCAAATCATAAATGTGTTTTACATGTTCATTCACTTTATCACAGGAACTTTGAAAAATATATTCTACCCTGGGTCATAACCATAGCTAATACAGGGATTGATCTATATTACAAAATCAGAACTAAGATTCTATAATGACATTTCCTGATTACTCAAGGTTGAAAACTGAACCCAATGTTGTTAACTCTTCTGCTAAAATCTATGTGATGGAATAGACGTTTTATAAGCTCAATTATTTTACATATTTGGAGGAGCTCTTTGTTTACAAATACTTATTTCAATAAGTAAAAGTTTTCCCCAAGTAAAGATTTACACCTATATTTCTTTAAACAGGTAGTTAATCTTTTGACTTAAAATACATCTTGATACACAAATTGTCAACAGTTCGGTATTTTTCAGTCTCAATTTTGAGCTAGAACTGGAACTCAAAATCAGAGTCCACTACTGCTCTTACTCCGCTTTCTTGCTCATGGATGATGCTTTATCACTTCATGCCATACCTCCACTCCAATATTTTACCATTTAACTGGAGATAGAATTTCTGAGACTTTGTTTCCTGGGGTAGTTTTGAACTTTGATCTTCAAATTTCAGTCTCCTTAGTAGTCAGGATTATCGATGTAAGCCATGGGCACCTAGCAAAATGTCAACAAGCCTTGTAACTTGGTTATCCTTGTCTGCTTCTCCCTCCCCATTAAACAGTCTATCCTACCTCTGAACCTGTCTTGGGCTGACATGCTTATGGCTTACCAGGGCACTTTTGTTGAACTTTGGCTTCAGTTAAGTTTGGTGGATAAGATAGCAGAGCCCTCTTCCCTTAGGCTTTGACATTGCTCCTGGTCAGCTCTCTTAAGGTTCCTCCTTTTATTTCCCCTATACTTTTAGGTGTAGTTACCCCAAACTTTAGTTGCAAACCTGCACACACATACACACACACACACACACACACACACACACACACACACACACAGAATGATCAGAGCTCTAACATCTTGCATTCTGCTCTCAGAGTAGTAAAGTGAATAGGGACACCGTGATGCTTTGCCTCTGCCATAATCAGAAAAGATTATTACAGACTATTATTACATTCTGAATAACATGCAATATAGATTCTGAACTGTTAGACTAATGAACCCTGCATGACCTGGCCAGACATATGAATTCTGACAACAATCTTCCTCTGTTTGTGGGTCAGAGATAATTTCTCTTCTTACTTAAGACTATTTAGTCATTTCTATGCTTTCGTAGTTTCTTCAAAATAGCCAACAAGTTGTGCCTGATCTACATGACATATTTGTGGGTTTGAGAATAACACCAGGTGATTACATCTCAGTGCTGCCCTCACAGGCTTGCTCTAATTGGAGAAAAAGAGTTAGAGGTGATCTCCACAGCTCTATTAAAAAGTAATGACATCCCAATTTTCCTTGTGCCAGCACTTGTCAATATTTTTTATTGGTTCCCCCTTATGCCTCCTTATAATTGGTTTTTTCGTTAAATTAACTTCAAATTTTAACCTTAGTCACATGTATTTCCTCCTTACATTGCCAGTACCCTTAATGGATAAAGTAACATAACTCAGGAATGGAATCAGAAGGATGGCATTTCTATTAAAGAGCCGATTAGTGATAGCTAGTAGGAAACTGATCTGGGGAAAGTGTGGCCTCATCTGTTTATGTTGTCTCTATACTGTGATGCTCATGCTATGGAATCTCCAAAAAAATCAACAGTGATTCCTGATCATCCCACTGGAAAGCTATGGAGATATTCTTTCCTGGAGATATTCTTTCCTGGAGATATTCTTTCCTGTTGCATGTAAAAGCAGTTATACTATTTTTATTTAGTTGTGTTAAACAATTTTCCAAACGTTAGAAATGGAGCTCAGGTAATACTTTTTAAAGTTATTTTCTACATGACTCCAAATTTTGTCCATTTTTCCAGATTTAAGCTCATTTTCACTAAAATTCAATGCAAATAAAATGGGAAAGGGGTGTTGTTGGAAAGAAGCAGAATTGGGAATAAGGCTCTTAGAGATAATCTCTGGATAAAAGATTTAGCACTGCAATAGATATTACAGGCAAAGTCTAGCCTCATTTGTTTTACTGATGCTGCTTCATTTAAGCAAAATGTGTCTTTATATCTTAGGCAATTAGGCAATGAATTAGAAGAATAGCTGAAAGGAAGAAAATAGATTAGAGAGTCACTTCACTGAAGCCAGGAAGGAAATGGATATTTAACTTATTCTAAGATTCATTAGTCTTAGCATTTATTACTGCAAAACTCAGAACTACAATCATGTAAATATGTGTATTATACTTAAATAAATCAAGAAAGGATCCTTTTAAAAACTGCCAGATGTTTTGTATGTCTCTGGTGGCAATAAAAGTATGAATTTTAGCTATATGAAACATCTGTCAGAAATACACACTTGCTTGAGGAAGTCACCAACAGTTCAGTCATGAAGAATTCTGAATAATGCATAAGTAAGCAAAAAGACTGTTTATTCCACTTTAAAGTAAGCTGAATTCTCCAAACAATGCTATACATAGCTACATTTACATTATGTATTTGTGTTATGAGTTAAATGCATAAAACCATATAGGATGTTAACTGACACCTTAATGATGATGATTCATTAGTTTTCTGAAGTAATTTCCATTCTATATGTAAACTAATATAATACTAAGGACTATTTCTAATGGTTGATGCTTTACAAATTAAAATATAAATAATTTAAGAGAAAATGGTTATATGCTTAACATTGTTTTAAAGGTCTTATTTAATTTTTGTATGACTCTGATGTTGATATTTTAATTGAATTTTAAAATTGAAGAGTTGGGTGGAGGGTATAGCTTAGTTTCAGAGCACCTGTCAATATATTCAAAGCTCTGAGTATGATCCTCAGCATGGCAAATGAAAAAGAAAAAAAAGAAACACAAGATGAATTCTTGCACAAAGTGTAGAAATTGAAAGGCCATTTTCACTTAAGATAATTTTCCAAGTTTATCCATTTCTTTATGAATCAGACAATTTTATTCTTTCTACTGTGTGTGTGTGTGTGTGTGTGTGTGTGTGTGTATGTGTGTGTATGTAACATTTTCTTGATCCATTCACCATTGAGGAGGATCTGGGCTATTTCCATAGCATGGCTATGATGAATAGTGCTGAAATGAACGTGGTATAAAAAAGACATAGGATGCTAAATACTGGTGATGTTACTGTAATCTTGCTTTTGTACTATTGGATAAACTAGCAGGAATTGGGTAGTGCTATATTTAGTTTTCTGTGTGGTTGAACAAGCCTATATTGAATTCTCACCAGTATTTGTTGCTGTTTGTTTTCTTGAGAAAACAAACGACTTTAACTGGAGTGAGGTGGAATCCCTGTTGTTGTGAATTGTATTTCCTATATGCCCAGAGATGTATTTTTTTATGTGTCTACTGGCCATTTTTACTTCTTCTGAGAAGTTATCTCTTTAAGTCATTAACTGAGACATTGTTTCTTTGAGGGTTTAATGTTTTCACTTTTTTGAGCTTTAAGTCTATTCTGGATATTAGACCCTTGTTAGGTATAGCTGGTAAAAATCGCCTCCCTTTTTGTGGACTTTCTGTTTAGCTTGTTAGTTATGCTCTTTGCAATGCAGAAGCTTTTAAATTTGAATAAATCCCATTTATGAAGTCTTTCTTTGATTTGTTGTGTGTATGAACTTTGTTAAGAAAATTTTGACCTTGTGCCCTGGAGACCTATTGTTTTCCTTACCCATTTCCCGCAATAAGTTTATGGTTTCCAGACTTGCATTGAGGTCTTTGATCCATTTTGAATTGATTCTAGTCAAGGTGATATATAAGGATCAAGTTTTCTACATGTGGCTATCTAGTTTTTCCAGTATCTAATGGTTATTATTTTTTTCTAATGGTTAATTTTAATACAAAAGGAAACAAGATAAAGAATGTAGCTCAATGATAATGATCACTTTCTTAGCTAGCATGAACAATTCCCTAGTTTCAAAATCATAATTGTATAAAAGGGAACAAATCTATGAAAACATATATGACACATATTTAAACCTGGATAAGATATGCATGACTGTTAACTTCATTTTTCTAGAACTGTTTCAAAGTACATTGTTAGAATATTCTATGATTTTAAAAAATATGACAAAAGAAATTATGGACAAATAGAAGTTATACAAGATAATTATCACAAAATATTTCTCCATGAAAACGAATGACTACTTGTCCAAAAGACAAGTTCCCTTTAAGACTGGCTTATATCATTGGCTGGAATAAAGGTCATTGAGATTGGATCAAAATACCAATGTGGGAAGAATTCTTGACACTTGGACAAGCAGTTCTTCTGGAATTAAAGAGTCAATTATTCTTCAATCAAAAGATCTGAGCTACTCTTTGGAAATTAATTTGGCTAGAAATGTGAGGTGAGTGTTACTAAGCAGGTAGTAAGGAGACAGATGAGGCAAATGGAGCTGAGAATTGAAGAAAAGCAATCTAAAGGCCATTGGCATTTTACAAATACACATGAGATTGAAATCTGTTGTTGTTCAGTAGTGATGCCAATTTATTTGCTTTCATAATTTCTCCATAATTACTTAAGCATGAAATAGATTAGCATTGATCTAAAATTTTAAATAGTGGATGAAATATCCTGGGCGCCAGTTGCTGACACCTATAATCCTAGCTACTCAGGAGGCTGAGATCTGAGGATAGTGGTTCAAAGCCAGCGTGGGCAGGAAACCCCATGAGACATTTATCTCCAATAAAGTACTCAAAAAAGCCAGAAATTGTGCTGTGGCTCAAAAATGGTAGAGCACTAGCCTTGAGCAAAAGAGCTCAGGAATAGTGTCCTAGCTCTGAGTTCAAGCCCTACCACGACCACCACCACCAACAAAACAATCACAGAAAAAGAATTGGACAATTCTTATGCTGGTATATATCATCAAATTATATATATTGTATTGTTAAAATGCTTAAAGTTTTTACTCACTATTGAATGTGGCTTAGTTTGGTAAATTGTTTTCCTAATAGAATGTCCTGAAAGTGCTGGTGTGCTAGGTCTGAACTGAATCCTTCATAGACCTGAACCCTTCATAATCCTCTATGCACTTCAGATTGCTGTTTAAGAACTTCCACCAAGTGAGCAAGCCACAGTACAACATACAATATTTCTGTGAGATCAGCTGTTCTAGCTGAAGCCCTAAATTTGTCCAAGGTCACCAACAGAAACTGTCAGAGGACCCGAGAGTGCTTGCAGAAGTGTGAGTTTGCTTTAAATTGTTAAGTTTAGGCTTCATTTATTAATCTGCAACAGCCAACTATCATTTCCATAAAGAGGAGAGTGTATGAGTGACAGTTTCTCCACACTAAATCAATAATGCAGTTTTCCAGTATATTTATTGTTTGGATTTGAAGGTTTTTTTTTTTCTTTTTCGTTTTGATGGTCATGGAGCTTGAACTCTGGGCTTGGGTGATGTCCCTGAGCTCTTTTGCTCAGGGCTAGCACTTTACCACTTTGAGACACAGCACCTTTTCTGATTTTGTTTTTGTTTTTTGGTGGATAACTGGAGATAAGAGCCTTACTGCCTGGGCTGGCTTTGAACTGTGATTCTCAGACCTCAGCCTCCTGAGTAGTTAGGATTACAGGTGTGAACCACTAGAACCTGACTGGATTTGAATTTCTCTAGCAAAACAACGATCCTCTTAACACATACTTATTGGTTGCTCATGCTGCTTTTTCTTTTTTTGGAAAAAAAACCAAACCAGACTCTTTGTGTCTGTTCTCCTTTCAAAAATATCCTTTGAAAGTCATAAAATCTAATTGAAAGGCAAGAGAGTCCTAACTTCAAATTTGAATTACAGCTTATTACTAAGCTTTTAAGGTCATGTAAGTTCTTGAGTCAAAACCAGTTGGATTGCACCTATGTACAGTATAGTGGATGATGATAATGTTATTGCAAAAATGTATGCTAGAATGATGTTGGTAAAATTTTAATAGTAAAGCTGGGTGTTGGTGGCTCACACCTGTAATCCTAGCTACTCAGGAGGCTGAGATCTGAGGATCACAGTTCAAAACCAGCCCTGGCAATTCATTGTATTTTCATTTGGGTTTCTGAAGATTTGTTCTTTAATTTTATTGAAGAAATTCTTGTACAAATTTGATCAACCACTATAATCCTCTTTCATCATTTCCCCTTGGCATTAATGATTATTGCTTTAATCTATTGGGTTGGAATATAACATGCTATAAATGATGTTATTTTGGTAAGAATATTCAATTTTAACCTCATACATGACAAGAAAAAAGTGTAGAACACCCTCAACTGTTCTTTTCACACTTGCACTATTTAAGATCACAGCAGTTTATTTTTGAATTTCAAGTTCTTAAAAGACCACTTAACATATGGCAAAATGAAGTGGTAGTCTGTAATTGTTTTAATTTTAGTGTTAGACTAATTTCTGGCATTTGTTGGATGTATTTTTACTTTTTTGAATTTTATATTCTCCTGGCAGCCAGTGAGTTTGAGAAGATATTGAGTTAACTTTTTTTTTGTCTCGATTATTTGATTGCTCATTATTTTTATTTTGCCAAAGAAATATTTCTGTTTTTTTTGGGGGGGTCTGGTTGTGGGGCCTGAACTCTGGCCCTGGGTGCTGTCCCTCAGCTCTTCAACTCGAGGCAAGTACTCTACCACTGAGCCACCTTCCCAGCCCTCCAGAGAAATATTTCTTAAGGTCTGGGATGGAAATAACAATACTGGTGTCATATATTGGCATGTCCAAAATATAGCTGTTGAATCTGAAGCTGACAGTTCAGAGATCTATGAAATATCCATGGCAAGAGCAGAGCCAGGTATTATAGTGTGTTGAAGACCCTCTAAAGCTGAAATAGTCATAGAATGCTCTTGTCTGTTTTAGATCATATTAGCTTGTATAGAAGAACAATGGTAGAACATGAAGTAGGACTAGAAAACTAATTAATCCTGAAATGCTGCTTATGATTATAAACCCATAAAACATTTCTCTCTGAATATTGTGCAGAATAATCACCAAAGCTTTCATAGAGGATTGATGAGCAAGCTAAATAAAAGAATCCTGGAGATTGAGTTAGCAGTTAGCCAGAAACCATAGGAAATAAAAAGGAAACCCAGTCGGGTGCTGGTGGCTCATGCCACCAGTAATCCTAGCTACTCAGGAGGCTGAGATCTCAGGAGTGCAGTTCAAAGCCAGTCTGAGCAGGAAAGTCCATGACACTCTTATCTCCAATAAACCACCACAAAACCGGAAGTGGCTCAGTTGCTCTAGCGGTAGAACTCACCTTGAGCTGAAGAGCTGAGGGACAGACAGTGCCCAGGCCCAGAGTTCAAGCCCCATGACCAACCAAAATTTAAAAAAAGGAAACCTAAATATGAAGGATAAGATCATAGAATCTCTGAGAAAAAGTTGTAATTAAGCTTTTCAACTGATAGGTGACCAGCCTATGTTGCTACCAAGGTCATAAAATGTCACAGATTGCAGTTTTTCAGTATCTTACTCAGGATTAATGATATGATTCATTCCAGCCAAAGTGGGTCAGTAATTCTAAAACAATAGTTCTAGTTCTTTATTTAGCCACCTAGACAAGTAAGATGTACCCTAGGGGCAAATGTAATTTAGGAAACCCCCTCTACCTATGGTACAGTGACTCTCCCATGGGGTGGGAAACATAATGCAGCTATCCTGGAATCCAGAGATAGACCACAGAATGCCCACCAGGTACTGGTGACTTATTATAGCCAGGCCTCACTGGTCAACTTTGAGGAAATGGACTATCAGACTCTGCCTTGGACTGCTTCAACTATGCATATTTCTCACACACTGTGTTCAGTTTTCCTATTTAAGTGTAGGTCTATATTTATACCCAAGAAAACAGCTAATAATGGAAAGAGGTGACTAGACATAGGCAAAAGGTTGTCTTCCTGGGCATATCTGTGCTACACATTTTTTCTCTTTCATACTTCTGGCTTACTAAACTTGTTTATTACTTTTACGATGTTTGCATCTTAACCTGAATTCTCCTTATGCCAGATTCAAATACCACAGTTGATTATCTACAATGAATTTACTATAACATTGGGAATACACACATACGCATACACACAAAGGGGCTTCTTCACTTTGTCAACATTTGCACTTACCAAGAAAAATCTATAAAATCTATAAGTATAACCAATAAGAAATATGCATAAAGCAATACATTTTACTTTCCAAATTATTATGGGTATACTAAAGAAAAGCATTTGTTTGAGAATTTGAATCAGTATGTTCACTAGCTTCCTATTTTTGGAACACCATTTTTTTTTTACTTAAAAATGTCTAAGATACATATGGTTATTCCAACTTGAATATTTGATGGTCATTTTCTTAAAAATGAACAAATAAAACTTCTCACACCAAAGAAAGCAATGAATAGGTATTTGGGTGAAGATAAAAATTCAACCTTTCACTGGGGAGGCGACAAGATGGCGGAGGAGAAGCTGGAATCTGAACAAGCTCTCGCATAGAAGGCAGTTTTAGAGTTCCAGTGAACAGTCCTAAGCCAGAGAAACACACCAAGTGTGCCATCACAGGACAGAGAGTTAGACAAGTGAGAGAAAGCCAAGGCAAGAATACACATCTGAGCACTAGCCAGCAGCCGCCAGCGGCGGCGGCGGCGGCAGGGTCGCGGTGGAGACCGCAGCCGGGCGATACCTGAGCGCTCACACAGAGAGTCCGGGACGAAGGAGCCAGACGCAGTGGGCGAGTGGATTCTACTCAACACCAGCAAGAACCGACAAGCAGCAGACAGCTTCATCCTACAGTTTGCAGACCAGAGACGACCCAGGATCCAAGACTCGGCGTGAGTAGAAGCCCGACATCCTAACTCCTTCTCAGGGAGCAGAGGAGGGAAGGCCACCCCTCCCCCCCAGCACCGGTGATCTCCATCTTGGATACCGACAAAGCTCGGAGGAGCTGCTAGCTCCAACTCAGGCCTTGGAA
>NW_012267311.1:1418294-1419695 GCF_000151885.1 Dipodomys ordii | reverse complement strand
AAAAAAAAAAAAAATGAATTCAATGACAATAGGTGATTATGTGTATAATGAAAAACATCAACACTTAGATGACATGTGTAACTCAGTGAACCATTGTTTTCCAATGACCAAATAATGATGACATAACATTTTTATTCAAAATGCAAAGGGAAAAAGATATTTTAATGTAGCAGAATGTGGAAACATCACTAAGATGCGTTCAGCTTTTATTTTGTAACTAAACATTTAAGAAACTACCATTTTAGACAATGAGATGGAAGTTTGGAGGGAGAATGTGATCATCATATTCAATACATATGCTGTGAAATTAGGAAAATTGAGAGGACAGGTAGGTTTGGGAAGGATGGGGGAGAAGGATGAAAGGGATGATATGACTCAAGATGCATTGTACTTCCTAAGTTTTGCTTTAATTTCCGTTTCAGCACATTGTCTTATTGCTCTAGCTAATCATTATAATACTAAGTTGAAGAGAAGTGGAGAGAGTGGACAGCCTTGCCTCATTCCTGGATTTAGAGGAAATGGCTTTAGCTTTTTGCCATTAAGTATAATGCTACCTGTAAGTTTGTCATACACAGCCTTCATTATGTTCCATGGTTTCCTAGTTTCTCCAAAGCTTTCATCATAAAGGGGTGTTGGACATTTTCAAATACTCTTTCTTTATCTATTGAGATGATTAAGTAGTTCTTATCCTTGTTAATGTGATGAAATACATTAAATGACTTGAGTTTATTGAACTACCTTTGCATTCCTGAAATGAAACCAGTTTGATCATAGTGTATGGTGTTTTTTTTTGATGAATTGTTGAAGCCTATTGGCCAGAATTTTGAGAAGTTTTACATCGATGTTCATCAAAGAAATGGGTCTATAGTTCTCTTTCTTTAATGAGTCCCTGCCTGTTTTGGGATGAGGGTTATTTTGGCTTCATAGAAAGAGTTTGGTAGTGAACTTTCATTTTCAATTTCATTGAAGAGTTGGAGGAGTATTGGTGTGAGTTCTGCTTTGAAGGACTTGTAGAATTCATCTGTGAATCCATCTGGTCCTGTGCTTTTCTTGGGTGGGAGGCCTCTTATTGCTTTTTCTATTTTGATGCTTAATATGGGTCTGTTAAGTTGGTTTAAATCATCTTGGTTTAGTTTGGGCATTCAATATTTACTAGAAATTCTTACATTTTTTTCCAAGTTGTCAAATTTGGTAGCATGAAATTTTGAGAAATATTCCCTTATAATGTTCTGAATCTTGGTTGTTTCTGTGGTGATGTTTCCGTTCTCATCTCTGATTTTATTTGGGTGTATTCCCTTGTTTTTTGGTAAGATTTGCTGATGGTCTGCCAACCAAACCAGATGTGCCCCTCAGTAGATGAATAGATCAAGAAAATGTGATATATATATATATATATATATA
>NW_012267311.1:1396943-1418244 GCF_000151885.1 Dipodomys ordii | reverse complement strand
ATATATATATATATATATATATATATATATATATGAATGAATTCTATACTTCCATCAGAAAAAATGGCACTGTCCCATTTTAAGGAAATGGAAAGACTTGGAAAAAATCATATTAAGTGAAGTAAGTCAGACCCAAAGAAACATAGGTCCCATGGTTTCCCTTATTTGCAATAATTAGTGTATGTCTAGGATAATCTTAGTAGATGAGCAGAATAGCTCAATAGCTATGTACATATGACCATATAAGATAATGCTAAGTGAAATGAACTCCAAGATATGGATACAAGAGATTTTTTTTATTTCTTTTTTCTTTGTCCCCCTAGGTTGTATTCCTTGTTGTCACTCTATTTGATTTTGGTTCCCTGGTATTGCATATACACTTATTTGAATTAAGGAAAGGAAGGGGAACAACAGAATGGAAAGATAAAGGACAAGGGGGAAACCAATTCAATAACGATATACACAAGGTAATATGTTGGAAATGATTTGTGCAAGTTGGGAGGTGGGGTGGGGGAAGGGAAAAAAGGAGAAAAATGAGGGAAGGCATAACCAGTTTGTCGAGAAATGTACTTATTACTTTACTTATGTAACTCTAATCCCTCTGTACATTACCTTGACAATAAAAAAGAAAAAAAAAGATGCATTGTATCCATAAACTGACATGTTGAGCAGTAACTAAATTCTTTGTACAACTACTTAAAGATAAAAATAAAAATAAAAGAAGCGTGGCTGGGAAAGTGGCTCAGTGGTAAAGCGCTTGCCTTACATGCATGAGGCCCTGGGTTCGATTCCTCAGCACCACATAAGCAAAAAGGAAAAAGCCGAGAAAGTGGCGCTGTGGCTCAAGTGGTAGAGCGCTATCCTTGAGCTGAAGAGCTGAGGGACAGCGCCCAGGCCAAGAGTTCAGGCCCCATGACTGGAACCCCCAAAAAACAAGAAAAAAATATGATAAAAGAAGCTGCCAAGCTGGTCGCTGGTGGCTCACACCTGTAATCCCAGTTACTATGGAGGCTGAGATCTGAGGATCATGGTTCGAAGCCAGCCTGGGCAGGAAATTCCATGAGACTCATCTCCAATAAACCACTAGAAAACCGGAACTGGAACTGTGGCTCACGCAGTAGAGTGCTTGCCTTGACCTGAAAAGCTAAGGGACAGCTCCCAAGCTCAGAGTTCCAATCCATGACTGACCCCAAAAAAATAAATTAAAAAATGCAGCCATTTCCCAAACCTTACCATAAAATAAATAATAATTTTAAATATACTTATTTAAACGTATTTATCTCTTTTCCCAACTAAATGCATGAAACTGGATTTTCTTTATATATTAACCAACATTTGGAAATACATTGAATATAAAAGCTGAGATATTAGCATTCTAGTAAGTTAGATATTAAAAGATCATTGGAAAACATATAAACAATGTTACTCTTTGGCTAATTATTTTAAACTATTTGCTTTTAAAATATGTTACGTACGGTAACTTTACATGTTTTTATATAGATATTTATCAACAAATCTGCTCATAAACATAACAAAAACTCCATTCTAATTTAAATGCAGATACAAGTTACAGGAATAGGTTCTCACTATTTTTGGCTGTTCTGTATTCTGTCAAGGTACAGACAACAACATTTGATATTATTCAGATAATAGTGGTCAAGCATATGGGGTCTAGTTGAATACACATAGACATACACACGTATACATAAACACAAAAGAAAATAAAATTTAGAGAAGAGAATGTAGTTTTTTTTTTAATTCAAAGAAAGCAGTACTAGCTCTACTGTTTGTGCCAATATGTAATTTGCTTGTGATAGGTGAGGGTGTAATATAATTGCTTTAGTCATAGTGTCAATTTTTTTTCACAATGAAATGGACACTTCCAGAGACATTAAATCAGCAACTGCAATGATACCAGCATAATCTGAGAATTATATGCTTCATGAATAAAGAAAGTTTTACTAACATCATGACAACTAAAAGAGCTAGTACAACTATAAATGTTGGGAGACTAACAGATATGTCATATATGATTCCGCATTGTAAAGGGCTTAGCATTTATACCATTAACTCTGTGAACAAATTTTTATTTTCTTTTACATCTCCTTTAATACACATATTTTGTGTGCTGATAGTGGGGATTAAACTGTTAGTATAGTTTCTTTAAAAGCAAATAAGACAAAAATGAACATACAAATTACCAGCTCCTCTGGGACACAGCAAAGGAAGTACTCAGAGGAAAATTCAAAGCTCTGAATTCTTACATCAACAAATTGAAGAGATTTTTTTTTTTTTTTGTCGGTCGTGGGGCTTGAACTCTGGGCCTGGGCGCTGTCCCTCAGCTCTTCAGCTCAAGGCGAGTTCTCTATCACTTGAGCTACAGTGCCACTTCCGGTTTTCTGTTGGTTTATTGGAGATAGGAGTCTCACGGTCTCTCCTGCCCGGGCTGGCTTTGAACCGCGATCCTCAGATCTCAGCCTCCTGAGTAGCTAGGATTACAGGCGTGAGCCACCAGCGCCCGGCTAAATTGAAGAGATTTTAAATGAACAATTTAATGATGCACCTGAAGCTCCTTGAAAAAGAGCAACAAGCTAAACCCCAGTCCAGCTGGATGAATAGCAATATCAGACCTCAAACTCTACTACAAGGCCACAGTAATCAAAACAGCTTGGTACTGACACAAGAACAGACCTGAGAACCAAAGACCCAAAAATAAACCCACAGACCTATAGCCACCTAATCATCGATAAGTGAACAACAACAACAAAAAAGAATGGAAGAAAGACAGACTCTTCAGTAAATGGTGCTGGCAAAATTGGTTAAACACCTGTTGAAAATTAAAGCTAGATCTTTATATATCACCCTGCACCAGAATCACCTCCAAATGGATCAAAGACCTTGAAGTAAAAGCAGAAACCCTGAAAACATTGCAGGAAGGGATAGGAGATACTCCAGAGTTCCTTTGCACAGGCCTAAGTTTTTTTTCTTTTTGTATATATTTTTTATTGTAAAAATATTGTACAGAGGAATTACAGTTACGTGAGTAATGAGTACATTTTCTATCGAGTGTTGTTACCTCCTCTTATGCTCTCCCCCTACCATCCCTTCCCTCCCCACCTCCCCAACTCTGGTGCCCTGAATCTTGTATTTACATTTTTTATAATTTGGGGAGGGGAAGGGAAATAACAAAATGCTGAAATAAGGTTACAGGATAACCCATTGTAACAACAAGATGTACAAGGCACTATGTTGAAATTGAACTTTACAATTTCAAACTTTTCTTAATAAAGACCCAGAAACACAACTCAAAGAAAGGTTGGACAAATGCTATTACATGAAACTGCAGAGCTTCTACATGGCAAAAGACATAGAAAGCAAGATCAATAGAAAGCCCACAGACTGGGAGAAGATCTTCACTAGCTATAGAACAGACAAGGGCTTCATATCTAAAATATACTTAGAACTCAAAAAATTAAATCTCCCAACAACAAATCTTCAAAGAATAAATACGTGGGTTAAAGACTTACAAAGAAACTTCTCTGAAGAGGAAAGAAGGATGGCCATTAGACACATGAAGAAATGCTCAATTTCTCTAGCTATAAAAGAAATGCAAATCAAAACAACATTGAGATTCCACCTCACCCCAGTCAGAATGGCTGTAATCAAGAAATCGAATAACAACAGATGCTGGAGGGGATGTAGCCAAAAGGGAACCTTACTGCATTGTTAGTGGGAGTATAAAGTTGTTCAGCCACTCTGGAAATCAGTATGGAGGTTCCTCAAAGACTCCACATAGAGTTCCTCCATGACCCAGCAATCCCACTTTTGGGCATTTACCCAAATGTTTACAAACAAGACCATACTAAAGCTACCAGCATGACTATGTTTATTGCAGCATTATTCACCATAGCTAAGATATGCAACCAACCCAGATGCCCCTCAGTAGATGAATGGATCAAGAAAATGTGATATATATATATATATATGTATATATATATATATATATATATATATATATATATATATATATATATATATATATATATATATATATATATATAGTAGAATTTTATGCCTCCATCAGAAAGAATGACACCGCCCCATTTGTTTGGAAATGGAAAGACTTGGATGAAATCATATTAAGTGAAGTAAGCCAGTCTGAAAAAAATTTAGGTCCCATGGTTTCCCTTTTTTGCAACAATTAGTATACATATAATCTTATCAGATGAACCGAAAAGCTCAAAAGCTATGTACATATGACCATATATGGATGATGCTAAGTGGAATGAATCCCAAGATGTAGACACAAGAGGTCTGTCTTTGTTGTTGTTTTAAAGGTACTATGTGATTTTTTTTGTTTTCTTTGTATCTTCTTTCCCCTGTGGTATACCCTCTGTTGTCACTGTACTGATTTTGGTGCCCTGCATCTTGTATATACATTTGTCTGATCTGGGGAGGAGAAGGGGAATAACACAAAGTTGAAGAGACTAAAGAGGCAGAAACGCCAGAAGTGGCACTGTGGTTCAAGTAGTAGAGTGCTAGCCTTGAGCAAGAGATGCTCAGGGACATTGCCCAGGCCCTGAATTTAAGCCCTAGGATTGACAGAAACAAACAAACAAACAAATATGTGCTTTAAAAATACTTTAGTAAATGAAAAGCTCAGGGACAGTGCCTGGGCCCTGAGTTCAAGCCCCATGACTGGTGAAAAAAATACATAGAGACAAAGATAAATGAGTACAGGGATACAAATTATATAAAACCTAACAATTATTTCTGGTATATGAATTCTAGTATATACCAATTCCAAATCTACAGACTTCTTTTGCACATTATATGCATTATTGTAAATGCAAAAGCATAGCTAGGGTTCTCTCAGTTTGACTCAACAGTAAAATGTATGGTCTTTCTGTAAGTGTCTTTCTGGCCAAGTTCTCATAAAATTAAATGTAGTTTCATTGAGAGGCTTCTGTATACATTTATTGGGCTATCAATTTTCTGGATAATTGATCTTGTATTGGATTCCAAACATGTTTAGCTACATTAAATTTCAATGTCATTTTTTCTAAATGATTTCAGTGTCCATAAAAGGACTGTTGTAAAGAAATATTTTTCCATACACATTAAAAAAGAGAGAGAAATTTTTCATATAGTTTAATTTGACACAAAGGCTACACATTATAGAGGGAACATCCAATCATTCACTAAGGCATACATACACATGTTAAATAAAATAATCAGGAAAAATGGAGTGACAAGATGTTTTAAATAGTCTCATAATCCTTGAATAAATTCGAATATTACCTATGAAAGAAAATTTGGAGACATTTAAATAAAAATATTAACAAAGATAACTGTGAAAAGAAGAACTTAGAAACATTTATTTTGACTTCTGATACTTGTGCAATTGTAGCAAACCATTTGTATTATTTTGTAATAAAGATCTATTTTAAAATTGTGAACCTGTTTTGCTCTCTAATTGAGTTTATCTCTCCCATTTAATAAAATAAGAAAATAAATCTAACATGCTTTCATTTTATGTTTTGGTGTGATTCTTCTTCAGGGGGTATGTTTAACTGTGAACATTTTTATTGGGTTTCATACACCTTGAGGTGCCTAACATTTCTTCATATTTATCTATTGTAGGAACATGTTGTTTGCTTGCTCTAGTTGAAGATCTCAGTAGTTCAGCTGGTTTTGTAGCAGGTCTCTAGAGAAAATGTGTGGAGTAAGAGAATAAATAGAGTAATGTTCCCGTGGATGAAGACAATGACTACATTTCTTTCCTAGGAGGTGAAGATAGATCACAGACCATAGTTCGGAGGCCAGCTATCTTCAGGAAAATGTACTTCACATATATACCAAATGGATCTCTGAATGACAAGGAGAATCATTTGGAAACATTATTCATAGCTGAGAAATCTATCCTGTAACTTGGCAGGATTCTGCCATGTAGTAGCAGTAGACATGTCCTCATGGAGTAGTGAAGACATAGCTTAAGGAGTATGTTATATGAGTCTGTGCATGAAGGTAGTGAGTTGCATTAGAACAGTCATTAGAGATGAGAAATGAGTGGAAAATAAAATATGGTGTGAGCTGGAGAGGGCACAAAGATTCTATTAGAGCATATGTACACTGGGGTAACAACTCTTGGAGAATCACTCACATCTGCAGAATGAGGCTCAGTTTCTTTCCCTCATATTTACAGTAATGATGTTTACTTTAAGGGTAAATACTTATAAGGGAACAAGTTATATATTTATTTTTTCAGCAATGATTTGTAATTTTCATTGTCCAAGATTTGTACTTTGTAAAATTAAATTTATTCCTCGCTATGGTGAATAATGCTGCGATAAACATAGTTGTGCTGGTAGCTTTAGTATGGCCTTGTTTGTGATATTTTGGGTAAATGCCCAGAAGTGGGATTATTGGATCCAACCCAGATGTCCCTCAGTAGCTGAATGGATCAAGAAAATTTTGTATATATATATTGGAATTCTATGCCTCTATCAGAAAGAATAACACCACCCCATTTGTTAGGAAATGAAAAGACATGGAAAAAATTATATTAACTGAAGTAAGCCAGGCCCAAAGAAACATAGGTACCATGGTTTCCTTTATTTGAAATAACTAGTATATGTCTAGGATAATTTTACCAGACAAGCGGAAAGGGTGAAAAGCTATGTTCATATGACCATATAAGATGATGCTAAGTGAAATGAACCCCAAGACAGGGACACAAGAGAGTTTTTTTCACTGTGGCTGCTGTTTTTAATGTTCTATGTGATTTTTGTTTCTTTTGTATGTTCTTCCCCTTATTGTATAACCCCTGTTGGCACTGTGTTTGATTCTGGTTCCCTGCATCCTGTATATACATTTCTCTATTTGGGGGAGGGGAAGGGAAATAACAAAATGCTGAAACAAGGATATAGGTTGACCCATTGTAACAGTGAGATATACAAGACACTATGTTGAAAATAAACTTTACTTTTCCTCCCTGGAGGTGGGGGAAGGAAGGAGTTGCAGAAGTGAAGAGGGAAGGGATAGTAGGGAAAAACAAAGAAGGGGTAACAATGCTGGATAGGAAATGTACTCATTACCTTACTCATGTAACTGTAACCTCTCTGCAGTATTCTTACAATAAAAATATTTTTAAAAATAGAAAATAAAAAATAAAAGAATAAAAAATAAACTTATTCCTAGGCATTGTATTTGTTTTATACTACTAGAAGTAGGTTGTTAAATCTTCATATTGTAGATGCTCATTGCTCTTAAATAACAGTTTTAAGTTGTTTTAAGTTATGATCATGAGTTCTAAAACTTTATTGTTTTTTAGTTTATGTCATGGGTTTCTTAAAACTTTGTCTATACAACTTGTACCATCTCCTTTTGTTCAATCATATTGATTTTAATCTCCATGTCTTGAATAATTGTCCTGGCTTCAACTTTCAATGGGATAGCATTAAAAAGAATTGACATATTTTTTTCTTATAAATCTGGCAGAAAAAGTTAAATACAAAAGTATATTTATATTGTGTTATCTACCTGTGCTTTTTTCTGATGATGTTGATAATATTTTACTAATGATGTTTTTCTATTTATGTGTATTTGAGTTATCATTTAAAGTCATTTTATTTCTGTGTGAATGACTGTTTTCAGTATTCCTTAAAGTGAATAAATATTTCTTAACATGAAGAGTTATTTTAGTTTTTGGTTACTGAAAATATGTTAATGTCCTCTTCATTACTGCAGAGTAGTTTTGCCAGATATAAAATTCTTAGTTGACAATTTCAGCACTTCAAACAAGTCATTTGCTGTATGATTTCTAGAGAATAGCTGTTAAACTTACTGAAACTATGCTATGATGAGTGGACTTTCCCTTTTATATTCACTATTCTATATCTAGATGAGATTTTCATTGGCATATTACCATGAGAATCAGTATGGATTTCTTTTATCACTTGAAAGCGCTAGCATTAGTAAGACCTACTTATGCGAAAGAATTACAAGAACAAAATCCTTCATAAAATGTACCCTGTTAGGGAGACTTCCTGGAAATCTTTAGGTTTGTTCCAAACTTGGGTCATATTCTTCTTTCAGAAAAAAAATATTTCAATTATTTCAGACAGAAGTCCTGCTTTTCAACAACACTTGAAAAAATTTAACCATGAACTCTTATCTTTTTTGTAAGGAACAATAAAAATGTTAGCTACTCAAGACTATTGATGAGCTTTAATCTTTTTGCTGCTAACACATAGGAGTATACTAAACCTGGATATATATGGAAAGATTATCTCTAGAATTACTGACTGCATCTATTGATAACATTTCAAAATCATTTTGTAAAGGGGTCTTAGCAATTCCACTCATTTGATCAAAATTCATACCTTTTTTTGATTCCAGCCCTTAGTTTAGAACATGTTACTAATTAAATAAGTTTACTACTTCACACTATTCCAAATTACTAGTGTGCTTTTTAAAAGTAACAAAGATGAAAAAATTCCTAAAATAAATCACATAGAAGAACTTACTTTACTATAATTTTGATAACATGTCATTATTTTTGGGTCCAGTCGTGGGGCCTGAACTCTGGGCCTGGGCGCTGTCCCTCAGCTCTTCAGCTCAAAGCTAGCGTTCTATCACTTGAGCCACAGCACCACTTCCGGCTTTTTTCTTTTTGCTTATGTGGTGCTGAGGAATCGAACCCAGGGCCTCATGCATGCAAGGCAAGCACTATACCACTGAGCCACCTTCCCAGCCCCATGTCATTATTTTCAAGGACTCAGTTGTGGATTTAGTTTAACAAGAAAAAAATTGTTTGCATTGTACCTAGCATTATTGATGATAATAAAAGAAAAAAATGGTGCTGGGTACTGTAATACTAGCTATTCAAGAAGTTGAAATTTAGAGGACTGTATTTCAAAGCCAAGTAGAAGCAAAAAATCTATGAAATTCCCTCTCAAAAATAAAAGTGGAGTGGGGGCATAGTTTAGGTGGTAGAACACCAACAAAGGAAACAAATGTTCTGAATTCAAGACCCAGTAATGACAAAAAAAGGAAAGAAAAATAATTTAAAATAGAAAGTAGTTATGTCAAAAAATGAACTTTACCACTTTGGTGCGGAGGTGGGGGGGTAAGTGGGGAGGATTGGGTGGGGGGTGGGGAGAGGATGGGAAGGGATGGGAAGGGGAAACAATGCTTGATAAGAAATGTACTCATTATTTTGCCCATGTAATTGTAACCCCTCTGTACAGTATTTTCACAATAAAAAATAAATAAATAAAAAAGTAGTTAGGTCAACTTCATTTAAATGTGATGTTTATAACACATTTAAATTATTTTTACTGAATTAAGATTGTTGACTTAAGATCTATAACTACACATATGGGAATATGTAAGCAAGTAGGGAGCTATGAAAATACAAATAATCTATGAAGTATTTAATGTAGCCAAAAATGCACAGGAACATATTATATATGATCACAATCTTAGAAAATGCAAAATCTATTCTGTGAACACTCTGTTGTATTTTGTGTGTGTGTGTGTGTGTATAAATATGTGTTCACATACATCTATATACACACAAAAAATCTAGAAAAACTAACAACAAATTGATTTAATGTAGGAAGTAAGATAGAAGCTTGGGAGTTAGAGGGATGATTTTTTTTATCTTTTTATGGTCAAATACATGATTTTTTAAATATTTTTATTGTATAAGATACTGTACAGAGGGGTTACAGTTACATGAATAAAGCAATGAGGACATTTCCTATTGAGCATTCTAACCCCCTATTTTTTTCCATCCCTTTCCTCTCCACCTCCCCATCTCCTCCCTCTCCAAACCCCCTACTGAAGTTGTAAAATTCATTTTCAATATAGTGTCTTGTACATCTCATTGTTACAATGGGTCAACCTGTATCCTTATTTCAGCATTTTGTTATTTCCCTTCCCATCCTCAAATTAGAAAAATGTATATATGAGATGCAGGCACCAGAATCAAATACAGTGCCAACAGGGGTTGTACCATAAGGGGAGAACATACAAAAGAAACAAAAAAAATCACATAGCGCATTATAAGTACATTAAAAAACAACAGTAAGAAAGGTAAGACCTACTGTGACCCTCTCTTTGGGGCGCATTTCACTTAGCATCAACTTATATGGCCATATGTAAATAGCTTTTGATCTTTTCTGCTTTCCTAGACATATACTAGTTATTGAAAATAAGGAAAACAATGAGAACTATGTTCCTTTGGGCCTGGCTTACTTCAGTTAATATAATTTTTTCCATGTCTTTCTATTTCCTAACAAATAGGGTGGTGTCATTCTTTCTGATGGAGGCATAGAATTCCATTATATAATATATCTCTATCTATCTATCTATCTATCTATCTATCTATCTATCTATCTATCTATCTATCTATCTATCTGTCTGTCTGTCTGTCTGTCTGTCTGTCTGTCTGTCTGTCTGTCTGTCTGTCTGTCTGTCTGTCTGCCTGCCTGTCTGTCTATCTAACATTTTCTTGATCCATTCTTCTACTGAGGGACATCTAGGCTGGTTCCATATCTTAGCTATGTTGACTAATGCTCCGATAAAAATAATTGTGCTAGTAGTTATAGTATGGCCTTGTTAGTGATCGTTTAGGTAAATGCCCAAGAATGGGATTGCTGGGTCATAGGGGAGCTCTATGTGGAGACTTTGAGGAGCCTCCATATTAATTTCCAGAGTGGCTTAACAACTTTACACTCCCACCAATAATGCAATAGAGTTCCCTTTTGACCATATCCCTTCCAGTATCTGTTATTCTATTTCTTGATTATAGCCATTCTGACTGGGGTGAGGTGGAATCTCAGTGTTGTTTTGATTTGCATTTCTTTTATGGACAGAGAACTTGAACATTTCTTCATGTGTCTATTGGCCATTCTTATTTCCTCTTCAGAGAAGTCTCTAAGTCTTTAGCCCACTTGTTGATGGGGCGGTTGTTTCTTTGAAGATTTGTTGTTGAAGGATTTAATTTTTTGAGTTCTAAGTATATTTTAGGTATGAGACCCTTCTCCATTGTATGTCTAGTGAAGATCTCCCAGTCTGTGGACTTTCTATTGATTATGCTAGCTATGTCCTTTGCCATGTAGAAGCTCTGCAGTTTCATGCAATCCCATTTGTCTGACCTTTCTTTGAGTTGTTGTATTTCTGGGTCTTTATTATTAAGTAAATTTTGCCTCTGCCAAGGAACGCTAGAGTTTCTCCTATTCTTCCTGTAATGTTTTCAGGGTGTCTGTTTTGACTTGGAGGTCTTTGATGTATTTGGAGTTGATTCTGGTGCAGAGTGATATAAAAGGATCTAGCTTTAGTTTTCTACAGATGTTTAACGGATTTTACCAGCACCATTTACTGAATAGTCTGTCTTTCTTCCATTCTATTTTTTTAGCTCCCAATGAGAAGTACAAGTTGTCATTTCGAAAGTGAGCTTTACAATGTTGGTGGGGGGGGAGAAGGATTGGGACTGGGGGGGAGGGGGGAAGCTGGGAAGGGATGTGAAGGATAAACAAAGGAGGAGGCTGCAATGCTTGGTAAGAAATGTACGCATTATCCTGCTCATGTAATTGTAACCCCTCTGTACAGTATGTTCACAAATAAAATAAAATAAATTTAAAAAAAAGATTAGATGGCTATAGTTCTGTGGGTTTATTTGTGGGTCTTCGGTTCTATTCCATTGGTTCTCAGGTCTTTTCTTGTGCCAGCTGTTTTGATTACTATTGCTTTGTGGTAGAGTTTGAAATTTGGTATTGATATTCCTCCAGCACAGTTCTTTCTGCTAAAGACTGCCTTTGCTATTTGGCATCTTTTATTGTTCCATATGAATTTTTGAGTTGCTTCTATTTCATTGAAAAATGAGGTTGGGATATTGATAGGTATTGCATTGAATTTTTAGATAGCCTTTGGCAGTATTGCCATTTTCATGATGATAATCCTCCCAATCCAGGAGCATGGGAGGTTTTTCCACTTGCTTAGTTCTGCTTTAATTTCCTTTTTCAGGTTTTGAAAGTTTTCATCATAGAGGTCCTTCACTTCTTTAGTTAACTCCTAGGTGTTTTATTTTTTGTGAGGCTATTACAAAAGGAGTTACTTTCCTGATTTCAGTCATGCTCTTTTCATTATTGGCATGCAGAAAAATCACTGAATTTTTATACCCTGCAGCTTTGCCAAAGTTTCAAATCCACTCAAGTAACTTGGGAATGGGGTTTATGGGGTTGTTCAAATACAAGATCATGTCATCTGCCAAAGGGGAGAGTTTTACTTCATCTTTCCCTTTTTGGATCCCTTTTATGTTTGCATCTTGCCTTATTGCTCTAGCTATTCTAATACTAAATTGAAGAGACGCGGAGAGACTGGACATTCTTGTCTTGTTCCTGAATTTAGGGCAAATGGCCTTAGCTTTTTGCCATTAAGTATAATGTTGGCTGTAGATTTGTCATACACAGCCTTTATTATATTGTGGAATGTTCCATGGATTCCTAGTTTTTCCAGAGGTTTTCATCATAAAAAGGTGTTGGATCTTGTCAAATGCCTTTTCTGCATCTATTGAGGTAATAATAGTTCATATCCTTGTTCTTGTTGATGTGATGAATTATATTTGTTGATTTGCATATATTGAACCAGCTTTTTATCCCTGAAATGAATCCTGTTTGATTGTGGTGTATGATTTTTTTGATGAGTTTTTGAAGTCGATTTGCCACATTTTTTGGTGAAGTTTTGCATTGTTGTTCATCAAAGAAATGGGTCTATAGTTTACTTTCTTTGATGAGTCTCTGCCTGTTTTGGGATGAGGGTTATTCTGACATCAAGAAAGAGTTTGATAGTGAACTTTCACTTTCAATTTCAATGAAGGGTTGGAGGAGTATTGGTGTGAGTTCTGCTTTGAAGGCCTTGTAGAATTTCGCTGTAAATCCATCTGGTCCTGGGTTTCTTGGGTGGGAGGTCTCATTGCTATTTCTATTTTGATGCTTGATATGGGTGTATTAAGTTGGCTTAAATCATCTTGGTTTAGTTTGAGCATGTCAATATTTGCTAGAAACTCATCCATTTCTTCCAAATTCTCAGACTTATTAGCATAAAGTTTTGAAAAGTATTCCCTTATAATGTTCTGAATCTTGGTTGTTTCTGTGGTGATGTTTCCATTCTCAATTCTGAGTTTATTTGGATATTTCTTTTCTGATAAGATTTGCTAAGGGTCTGTCAATTTTGTTAATTTTTTCGAAGAACCAACTCTGTTTTTTTGGTTCTTTCTATGGTATTTTTGGACTCTAATTTATTTAATTCTGACTTAATATTAATTATTTATTTCCATCTACTAGATTAGGGTTCGGCTTGTTGCTCTTTTTCAGATCTCTCCAATTTGTTGATGTAGGAACTCAGAGCTATAAACTTGCCTGTGAGTACTGCCTTTGCTGTGTCCCACAGGAACTGGTCATTTGTGTGTTCATTTTTGTTAAATATCATGAACATTTGAATTTCTTTCCTAATCTCTTGCATGACCCACTGGTGATTCAACACTGTGTTGTTCAGCTCCATGTGTTACAGGATTTTCTTTGGTAGCTTTTGGTGTTAAATTCTAATTCTATTCCCTTGTGGTCTGAGAGAATACAGGGTATAATTTCAATGTTTCTAAATTTGGCCAAATTTTCTTTGTGACATAAACTGTGGTCTATTTTGGAGAAGGTTCCATGTGCTGCTGAAAAGAATGTGTATTCTGCTTCTGGGTGAAATATTCTGTAGATGTCTGTTAAGTCTACTTGATCTATGCAGTTGTTTAGATACGAGGTTTCTCTGTTGGGCTATTGCCAGGTTGATCTATATGGTGGGGATAGTGGTGTGTTAAAGTCCCCAACAATTAATATCTTTGAATCTATTTGAGATTTGAGGGAGCAGTGTTTCTTGGATAAATTTGGATGCTCATTATTTGGTGAATAGATATTTAGAATTGTAATATCCTCCTGGAAGAGAGATCCCTTGATTATATGTAATGGCCTTTTAAAAAAATATCTTCTCACTAATTTTAAAGTCTATTTTATCTGACATTAGTATTGCAACTCCTGCCTGTTTATGGAGGCCATTTGCTTGGTAGATTTTATTCCAGCCTTTCACTTTCAGAATATGTTTGTTTTTGTGGGCAAGGTGTGTCCATTGAAGGCAGCAGATGGAAGGATCTTACTTTTTGATCCAACTACACAATCTATGTCGCTTAATTGGAGAGTTAAGTCCATTAATATTGAGACTTAGGACTGAGAGTTGTTTGGTAGTTCCTGCCATGTTATCTATCTTCTTGGGGGCTGTGACAACTAGGTTATTCCTATGATTCTTGGATTCTCTGTTTGAGAACTGTTTCTTGGCCTTTATCATGTTCTTGTTGGTTTTTTATGTGTAGGGTATATTTAAGTATCTTTTGTAGGATTGGTTTGGTGGAGATATATTGTTTCAATTTTTCTTTGTCTTTCTATTATGAAGGAGAGTTTAGCTGGGTACAGTATTCTTGGTTGATAGTTGTTTGTTTTTAGGGTGTGGCATACATCATTCCAGGCTCTTCTTGCTTCCAATGTCTCTGCTGAGAAATCTGGAGTTATTCTGATTGGTTTCCCTTTATAGGTGATTGATCTTTTCTTCCTGACAGCTTTAAGCCCCCAGCTTCTCCTTTGCTATCTTCCTCCATACTCCAAATAAATGATTTTAATTGATTTCTAACATCAATGATTTGCTTTTATTTTTAAGGAGTAAAAGTATATGCAATAAACTTGTGTTTTTAAGACCTAATAGTAAAGTTATGTCATAGAGGCAATGTCATATGTTATACTTGAAAATGTAGTCTGTAGATGAGTGTCTAGTGAGAAATATTAATAAAATGGGATATTGAATCTTACTAGGGCATTTATAGATTAGAAATTTCAATGTGAATATGAATATAGTTCTAGGCATACCATTGGTATATTGGACAGGAAGTGCTTAAAATCCCTAGTTATTTCACTCTTTTTTAAAGAGAGAAAATAGTAGCCTAAATGATGCAAGTACTTGGTTAGAAATTTAAATTCAAATTAAGGATACACTGGATACAGAATCATAAATATTCAGTACAGTGTTATGTAGTCAAATGAAACAACTGTAACATTCTAAATTTTCTCTAGTAGGCAGATGGTTACATAAATTTTAGCTAAGTTCCTGCAACCAGTATTTAATAACATGGGACTGAAATCATGCAAAGATGATTTTTTAAAAACAGACTTACAAATGGTATTTGCAAAATGTTATCATCCCCGTTATAAATATGTACCCATATGTGGGCAATATGAAGAGTAAATATAGTAAGTTGTTATTAGCTTTTATCCTTCAGTGTTGAAGAATGTATGCATGCTTTTTGAAAATGTCTTTCAACAACTGGCCTACAGTCTCAAATTACAGAGACAAAATATTTCCTTTATAAATACAAATCAGAAAATAATAATTTTTTATAAATCATATACTTTTTAAATCTATTTATTTTTAGTTATAATGTTGGACATTGCTTTAGGTATTTGTGGGTAGTGAGCTTCCTTCTTTTCATGAAAGTCTTAAAGGCAAATAACCTTTACTTCCCAGGTGATATATACTATGACTAACAAAAGTGATCTTTCATGTACTTTAGCAGAAAGAAACTTTACTCATCTTCCAAAGAAGAGAAGACAGTAAGTCTCCAGTATTTTACAGCTATCAGGTCACTGCAGCACATTTTTCTATCAAAGGATGCACCAAACTGTGAGAATGTGTAATCCCTGCAAATGCTTCTATAGAAGGATGCCAATAGTTCTACCCATAAAATGAGAGAAAATGAAGTTTTGTCATGAATGATGACAAGAGAAGCTCTAGGTCAATAGAATGACATTTACAGAATTTCGACAGCATGAAAAGAGGAGGCAGGGTCAATTTCTTGAAGTAGAATTCACAGTCATTTCTACTCTCATATGATGATATATACTATTTTTATGATCATACATTTCTGATTTCATAATCAGAAATCTGAAATGTGTCAGGATATATTCTAAATCTTAGGAATGCAAACTCAATAAGTACTTCTGGTCTCTTGAGAAATTTACAGTGAGGGAGATTTTATTGTACTAATGTCCCTTAAGAATTTAAAACAAGTACAGAAGAAAACAGAAAGCTATTGCAATATCTATGCTTGCCTTTGTTACTGGGGGGAAATCAGATTTAAAACTCCATAAATACACCTGTTATTCTGGATTAGTTTCTGTTCTTTCTCCTTTGGTCTAATCTTCACAGTATCTTGGCATCTTGACACAAGCAGATTCATTTGACCAAAACAATAAGCAAGATAAAACTTAATTCAGTGGCTGATGTGGAAAGCAGGTAATCTCTACTTCTTTGTGAATCCAATTATTGGAATGCCCATCACTTCCAGTACAAAAGCTACAAATGGGAGTGGGTTTCATGGGAGACTTGTTGACTCAGCAATGTGCCCCCCTGAGACCTGTCCTAGGAGCATCATAAAGTTTTTCTTAATGTTCTTGCTATCATTGAAATATCTGTTTTCAAATCTTTGATATCCACGGGTAGACACAGATTGAAAATCAAGATGAAAATATACCTTTAGTGCCATACTATAAATGTAATGTTTGCATACCAGTAATCAACACAAAACAATCTAGCACATATTATAAGTGAGGGTAGAGGAGAACTCTTTACTTTCATATACCATTATTTTATACATTGATACGATTATTTGGATCAGGGCAAATTTGACAGTAAGTGTCCACATGTTAAGGTGAAACTTCCTGGCCTACCATGTCATCCCAATATGGTAAGCCTTCCACATGTAAGATGAAGTTATCCATCCACAAGTTATCTGACTCCCCCATCCTGATGTAAGAACTTTCTTAAAAAGAGAGAACACTAGGGGTAGAATGAATTTTAACATTTTCCCAGAATCTTTCTGTCTTTGTGTCTAGCTTGTAGAAAGAAAGTCATCATTTCAAGGAAATGAAATCTTATCAGACTCCTGAAGGTCAGAAATTACTCAAGGGAAAGAGGAAGAATACAGTTCTGTACATTTGCTGAGGCAGGTCCCAGAGCATCACTGGGAGAGAATGTGATCATTTATGTCCACACGGGGACACAGAGCACATATGTGTGTATATCTGTATATGTACATATATCTGTATATATACATATGTACATATACATATATACATATGGGTGTATATATATATATTTATAAATTATATGTACATAAAAGATAGGGATTTATATGCATGTATATATATATATATATATATTTATAAAACCAAATGTAACTTGGAGTAGTGATGGCAGAAATGAAATTAGGAATGTTTCCCTCAATGTGTTTCAGGCACCAGTCCTTGAGACATGAGGATGTGGGCCCTGGGGGTCACATAACGAAAATGAATGCAATTAGTGGAGATGCAGGTATAAATTTGACAATGGCTGAGTTGTTTCAAAGATAAAAGCATTGCACCTTATCATGTTGATGTTTATTTTTAAATTCTGTATCTTGGAAATGTGGCCAATAAAAAAAATAAGCTATCAGGAGAGTTGGCTATTTTTAGTCTCAGTTAACTGATTCCTTTCATCTCTAGGATAACTCAGGACTCCTACAGGAGTCCTGTGCTCTTACAGGTTGCACCAAATACAGACCCAGAGCTGGGCAATGTATTACTTAAAGCACACTGACATATCAGTGCATGTTTCTAAGAGGCATGTCTGGAAAAATAGGTGCCAGTCTAGATGATGTGGCAAATAATCAGTTATGGGATAAAGAAGTTTGCTTTAATAGCTACAGAGAAGTCAATGTGATACATTAAGGGCTAATTGCAGGGCTCATCCCTATAATCTCAGGCACACAGTAGAGAGAGGTAAGGACTATCACTGTTTGATCTCAACCCTCCTAAAAAGTTATTGAGACTCCATGTCAACAAGAGATGAGCACTTATCAGCCCATCTACAGGGAAGTTATAGTGAGGAGGAACATAGTCCAGGGAGCCAAAGCAAAACTCATGAAGCTCCATGTGAAAAGTAATAAAACAATAAGATCTGGAGGTGTGGATAAAATGTTAGAATTTGCCTAGAAAACACTATGTCCTGAATTCATTTTTAATTACCTCTGGTTGTACAAAGGAGTTGCAGTTTGTGAATACAATCCATCTTGCTCAATGTCACATTTTCACTCATTATTCCCAAACCAACCCTTCCCCCACTTCTTAAGCTTGTAGGTTATGCATTGAATGCTTGACTGCATTCCCCCCTCTTCTCCTCTCTGTTCATCTACTCCTTTCCCTTTGATCTCACCCTACCTAAAACTCACTTTACATTTTCTTAATTGTGTAGGATACTCACTGATTTTTTTTACTGCATCCTCCCTTCCCTTCTCCTTTTCACCTAACACTACCACAGAAACACACACAAACTATTGAAGTGATTTTTTCTCCCTCCAGATGACATAAGAATAACACTAGAATGAACCATTTTCCAAAATCTGAAATTTTATGACTTAAGTCTTTATCAGCCTTTTTCCCCCCTTAGAAACAATGTTATAATGTTTTTGTTAAATTTGCCAGCTTATTGACCTACATTTTATGAAAAGCTTATTTTCGTTTTGGCTTTTTCATGCTTATTTCTAAAGTTTCTATTCTCTTACATTAACCAAGTCTAAATAATTTCCCTGGAGTGGAATGCCTCAAGGCCAGTTGTTACAGAGGTTAGAACTATACTGGGCTTCATTTAATAGTTGGCAAAATTAGCCTTTTAAAGTGCCATTTAATCCAGTTTTCAATATACTTCTCAAGAAGATAATTAATGAGCTAACCATAATTACATATGAGTGATAAAGCATAAGGAAACTTGAAATTAAATCATTGTTGAGATTTTGGTGCACTCTCATATATGGTATTCAGGTGTTATTGGGCTTTGAACCCATTGAGATACATCACTACATTCTTATACCAACCCTCTCCACCAGGCCAGTTATGTAGCTACCTAGTAACATGTAAAGTGCATTATCTAAATTAATTTCTTAATTGGAACAATGATATTTCTTATTATTTTCACAGTTTATAGGCTTCTGAACTGTATTCTAAAAGAGCTGGGAAAAAATATGTTTTTCTATGGTATGAAATTCCCATGACTCTGGACCTCCTACCTCTGGTGTGGAGAATTTGTCCCAAAGTCTGAAAACATGTTTGAGATGTAATTACCTCATATAAAAAAAAGCTTCTCTCCTAAACAGTACTGAATATTCCATTGAAAAGTGTCTTGCATCTCATTCTTGGAAGGACTACAGAAACGTAAAGTGTTTCCATCTGAGGTATCTTAACAATGTTATTTATTATTCTTGGGTTTTTATTAATCCTTCAGTGGCTGCAATTTTAGCATTGATGAATATAGAAAAATGAAGTAGAAAAAAGTTTAATAGCCTATCACCGATGTATCCTATCACCAGAGTTAACATTTATTAACGGTTTGAAATAGAAGTTATTTTGTGGTACCAAAAATGTGGTATCTATATCCAAAAAATGTGGTACTGAATCACAATGGAATTTTTCAGAGCCATTAAGAAGAACAAAATTATATCATTTGCAGGGAAATGGATGGCTAGAACAAACCATGTTAAATGAGGAAAGTTATACTCAGAGAGCTTGTATCTCTGATATGTGGAAATTAGATCTAAACTACACTGGGACATGATAAATTATACAGTATTCTAGATACTCACACACAAAGATCAAAAGAGGATAATCTTAGGAGAGAAACAAAATGATGCAATGCCTATGTGCCTCTTTATAGTTATATAAATTATATATACCTAAATGAACTCCAAGATATGGAAACAAGAGAGCTCTCTTTTCTATAAAATTTATTATTGACAATTCTGTCTTCTTTTCTTTATGTATGGGGTATTTGCATGGAAAAAGACATGATTTTGTGTATATGATATATACACACATATATATGCACAAATATATGTATACATAATATATACAGACATAAAATACTATATTAATTTAGATTTAACCATGATCTTGTTTGTACTCACTTTTTAACAAGTACAGAATATTTCAACATCCAGAGATGCTGTAAGTGATACAATCCATTTCTCACTACTGGATGTGGAGATATTTAACTTTATTATTTTGAAAAATTCGAACTGAATATTACACATTTGCCTACACCTCCAATTCTTTTCCAAGTCTCAATTTGCCAAGCTAGTACACGAGAGTGCTATTTTTCTGTCAGCATGTAAAATAATCACACGTTTGTCAGCTTGAGGTTTGAGAACCCTGTTCTTCCACAACTCATCTAGCTCTCCTCCTTAACATTGTTTGCCTCTTGACCTTCTCAACCTGAAAACCTCAAATGGAGAGCTTTCCCAAAATGAGTCTTCCTGGACTGCCATTGCCAAATCCTGAAGCTTGGATGTTTTAAGGAGGAAACGTGTTCTTGTCAGTGCTAGGCTCCAGGAGTCATTATGAAGGAACGGTAAGAGTGGTTCCTAGTGAGGCTACTCTTTGACTTGTCCAGGACTGATTGCTATCTTGTTGTGCCATCATCTCACCCTCTTCTGTGAGCTCATAGAGATGGGAGGGTCTTCCTCTCTTCTTGTAAAGACACTAAATTAACTAGATTAGGAAGCCTTTGTGGGTCATTTATTCTTCATCATATCCTCATAGACTTATTTCCAAAACACAGTCACAGTAAGAGTAATGATTTCCCTCTAAGACTTTTCAGCAGATCCACTTTCAGTCCAACTTCCTCTGTCCATCTCCCTTTGTGATTTGGCAATCTCTCTAAGAAAAGTCCAGCACCCTTGAAGGGCTCCTTGAAGTAAGCCAGGCCCACAAAGGGTAATCTTCCTCTCTGTCAGTAGATTGAGATCTTAATTACACTTGTTAAATCTATTCACTGTCGCATCTAATTAGTAAGTGTCTGAAGAGTCACAAGAAGATGTATTACATTGGATGTGAGAAGTTTGAGACCATCCTGAAATCTGGCCAAGGATGCCAGTCAAAGAATGTGATATATATATATATATATATATATATATATATATATATATTGTTATATGGCATTGTGATGATGTCTCAAAACCAGGAGCAATACTAGCTGATCCTGCAAGTCATGCCCCTCGCTGGATTTAGTTTCCCTTTCCAAAAAGTGAATCTATAATCTATTCTGATTTCCTCACCTGATAAGTTTCTTCTTCCAGGAATATATGGAGGTATATGTGCATATATATATATATATA
>NW_012267311.1:1346311-1396893 GCF_000151885.1 Dipodomys ordii | reverse complement strand
TATATATAACCAGTGCTGTTTCTGTAGTTGTCTAGTCTGTCTTTGCACTCTTAATGCCCTAACAGCAGTGACAATTTCCTCAAAATTTAAAGTAGAAAAACTACACAAATGCAAAAATAAAATACAAAACTTAATTCTCCCCTTCTAAGAAGCGCCAGGATGGTGAAATTCCCTGGGTCATTTAGATTGCTTCAGGATTATAATAAACCCTCTACTTCTTTCGATGGTAGGAGCTCTTGTCTGTGACAGGCTGTATTTCAACAGGAGATGACAGGCATTTGATGGGAGATTTTAGTATTTTTCCATGTTTCCTTTGTCATTTAATAAGCTCCTTCAAAAGTGGAGAGCACAGCATGGGGGTGCACATTCCTGTGCTGTGAATGTCTGATCTCTTTGCCTTCACACCGAATCAGGACTGCTTGCCTCTGGGGGGCACCATGATGCGGTTTGCCATTCTAATTTCCAAGCATCACCTCTGATTTTTCTCTCAAGTGCTGCCACCCCACACAGTGATCACCAAAGGCATTGTCAAAAGTTGCTGTTGAGTTTACACAGCACACTGCCAGTTCCTGACTTCCCAAAGCAACAGGAAAAAGAAACAAAAAAAGGCGAATTTGTCTCCATCTTCATTGCTTATCAGATTGTTAGTGGTTCCTGCTAGAACAAAAATCTTCCGCCTTCTGAACAAAAGAAGCCTAAACTATTCATCCCACCTAGTTCTGGAAACTTCTTTAGGAAGATAGGGCAGTTACCCAAGATTTCAACAGACCATCATCAGTACTTACCTGTGATGGGAGAACACTGTGATTGTGTTTGGATACAATGCAGTGAATAATATGTCTGTTGATTGGTTCAGTCAGTCAGTGATTGATTGAAAGTGGCACTTAATTGTTTCAAAGTCAAAATTTCTGTCTTAAAACTTTCACTGCAACTCTTCATCTCATTCATGCAAAATAGCAGGTCACAATCATAGCCACAGTGTCTTTTTAATGATAGCAACTTTTATTGTGCTTGTACCATGTGTCAGGGATTGGAATAAGCATTTCACATTGTTTCATTTACCCCTTATGAAAGCACAAGTAAATAGGGGCTATAATTCTGTTAGTTTATAGACATATAAATTGAGCACAAGGATCCTGAAAATAATTATTACAAAGATAACATACCAACCATTCTGTCTGAATCGGAGACTATTTTCTGTTGGAGCTCTCATGAAATACTGGGATTTTAATAGATTGTGCTGTTATTATTACTATTTTACCTAGAAACACAATATGATAGGGTAGACAAAACAAAAGCTTAAAAACTAGCCCAGGCATAGTGGCTTATATCCATGGTCCTTAATACTCAAGAGGCAGAGTTGAAGACAATCACAGTACAAGACCAGCCTGGAGAAGTTAGCAAGATCTCATCTCATCACAAACAAGCCCTGTGTGGTTGGGGAACATCTGTAATTCCAGCTACATGGGGGATGTAGGTATGAAGGCTGTATTCCAAGGCCAGCTTTGAGAAAAAAAGAATGTATATCTGACTTACCTGAAGAATAAACAAAAAGCCAGAAAGTCTGGAGGCATGACAAAAGTGGTAGCGTGCTTACTCCATTTCCTTTCCTCTTCTTCCATATCACTGTCTCTTCCGCTTTCCTCTTTTGCTTTTAAGGACCCTTGTAAAATCCAAGTAACTTCTCGATTTAAAGGTCAGCTGATGGGCAGCCTTATTCTCATTGACGAAGTTCCTCAGCAGTATCTACTTTAGTGTTTTATTGACTAACTAGGGAATCAGAACTGGTTGACATCAGAATCCTACTTAAAAATCTTCTTGACATTTTCAAAGGTCTCTTTTGAGACAGTGGTCTGACTCATAGCATACCAAAATATTTATAATGAGAAGTAACTCATTCTGTTTTATTTATTCATTGCTATTTTTCAATCATTAGTAAGCATCTGAGATGCCCTCTTATATTTACTTACAACAAACTTAACAATAATGGAATTGTCACAATAAACTTATTCTTCTATTTATTCAGCTCTCAGTAATAACAGTGAGTAATGAATGACAGTGAGTCAGTTTTCCCAAAGTTGAAAGATAATGAATAGGAAGAATACAATTGTCTATAAAGTGATGCCTGACTTAGCTTGTTGTATTGTTTCCAAAAGGTTTTAAAGGAAAACTTTGTCTGAATTTGAACTAAGACTATCTGGAGACTGAAACAAATTGAGTCATTGGATAAAATATTTAGCACATACTTGCAGATATTCCTGATCTGAAATATTTCATGGGACAGAAGTTAGAAGTCTGTACATACACTTGTGTCTAATGGGAAACATTATAGAGTTACCATAAAATTATAAGGCAAAAGTTGTTGTATTAAAATTTTTTATAATGGTTCAGTTAAATGAATGGTTCAGCCTTTCGACACATTTAGGTCAGTTTCCACAGAAAATAATACCCATTCTGATAAAGTCCATTTTGTTTTAAAATAGTCTTGATTCTGTGAATATTTTCCCCTCTGCTAAATTCTAATAAAATTTTATATGAAAAAATAGGTTTGGCTGGGTGCCGGTGGCTCAAGCCTGTAAACCTAGCTACTGAGGAGGCTGAGATCTGAGGATCTCGGTTCAAAGCCAGCCCAGGCAGGAAAGTCCATGAGACTCTTATCTCCAATAAACCACTAGAAAACCAGAAGTGGTGCTGTGGCTCAAGCGGTAGAGCGCTTGCCTTGAGCTGAAGAACACAGGGACAGTGCTCAAACCCAGAGTTTAAGCCCATTGACGGACCAAAAAAAGTAAGTTTTATAAATCAATAAAATAGATTATTCTTTTCAAATATTTCCAATATTGATATTCATAGTGAAGAAAGACCAGTCTCTTGAAATTATCAAAGAATTAAACCTGAGGCTGTCATTTTATCTTGATGTATACAGAAACGAACCTTTCTATATATGTATACATGTGTTTATGCATGCATATGTTGGGGAGGTGGAAAGGTGAAATGTGGACAGGTGAGGACAAACCTAATAGTTAAAATCAGGTTTATTAACATTAAACACTTAAAATAATTAAGTGAGTGCATACAATGTACTTAACCTGGAAGGCTAGAGGACATAATTTTTAAGAGAGATGGAATCATTCCTGCTCCTTGAGAATTAAAATTTAATTGGTCAAAATTATGGTTTCAAATTGAAAAATCTGGATCACAGAGAGGATCAGGCTGATTTACCTCATGTGCCAAGGAGGATGCACTCCATTGGCATCAGATGAATCACACGTTGATGTCATGGCCATCCATGATTTTTACTGTCAAGAATTACTACTGTATCTCTTGACAGTATTTCTGTCTTCTGGAGAAAGTAGAGGATGGAGTAAAGGCTTCCTTTTATTTATTTATATTACTTATTTATTTTTAAAGGTAGAATGATCTTCTGTAGAATTCTTCACTCTACACTCTGACTAGAAATGTTATACTCAGCTCCCTATGTACCTCCAAGGATAATATAGACTTTAAGCACTATCACCCAAAATAAAAATCTCATTTCATCTTAAAGAAAAATTAAAGAACAGGGAATGAATTTTAGAAGGGCAAATAAACAACTTTGTTATTCATGGTGACTGTATTTTGACCAAGATGAGAAAGAAATGAGACGATGGGCCTTTCTCAACAAGTACTGAATCAAGCAAGCCCTTAGTATAAAGCTGGTCTTGTATAGTCATTTCGGTTGAAAATATTAAGGTGTCACACAAATTGAGCATAGAATATGAATGTAAAATAATAACATATAAGAGAAGTTTCTGGCTGGGGCATGCAGTAGGACTTATTTCCCTTTGTTCTTGAGATACATTCTCAGAAAACACATAAGATGTGGAAGGTATGATATCAGGCTGGAAGCTTTGAAAAATCTCACATTCTTACTGCTTCCTTTGGTAGCTTGGGCTCATTCTGGATGGCTTGTAGCCTGGAAGGTGGTTACTGAGGGAGCCTGTGTCCTGAATGTTGGGTGCTGTACTAACTTGTGTTTTGGATTGTAGGTACCATGTAATCCTCTGTCTTGGCTGCTGAGTAATGAGTGAGCTTCTGTCCTAGAAATAGGAGCATCAGTTGTCCATTTCTACCATGACTGAAAAACAACTTGTGGTTTAAGCTGTGGAGCTTTTGCTGTTATTTATTGAGCATAGCACAGTTCCCTCTGACCCATAGTATAGCCCAACCTATTCTGATGGACACACTTATTTAATTAATTTGTATTTCACTGAACAGGTCTTCCTACTACTGTTACACTTTACGACTGAGTTGATAGAGAGTCAGAGGTTAATGATCTGCCTACTGTCACACAACTAGTGAGCAACAGGGTCCATCCAGAATTGTGCCCTGATTTTATGTTTCCACAAGTCATCCTTCGGAGCTCCCTGGTGGGCTACCGTACAGTCATAGACAAGGAAAAGGCAGCTTTACTATGTGAATTCTCATTCTCTCTTCTTCTTTTTTTAAATGACTCCACTGTCCTGAAGTCAATGATTCATTTCCTTACTGATAATTTTATGATGAGAAGGACCTTTAATATCACACAGAATGATAAAACTAATGGGAAGTAAGACAGCTTAGGATTTATTATTATTTTAACCTGTCTATATTTTTTACCTGTACAGAAAGGTCTAGACTTCTGAGTACGATTTTCACCAAGCACCTTCAGAATATCATGATAATAATTTATAGCACACAAATGATTTTACCTTCACATATCATATTCTCATTTGAAGTGATACTCAAGCAGTAACCTAGCCAGGAAATTATGTGAAGTAATATACATTATATTCTAAATCATTCTTTGGCTGCGGGGGGGGCACATAGGCCTTTAAACTAATGGACTCACACTTACTAGGAAAGTGCTCTCCACTTCAGCTATGCTACTGTCTTTCTTTGGCTTAGGTTAGTTTTTAGTGGCCTTAGACTGTGATCCTCTTATTTTCATGAGTTGTATACAGATGTGGCCAACATATCGAAATTTCTTGTTGAAAGAGGGTTTTCATAATCTTTCATTCCCCATACTGGTTTCAAGTTGTGCTCTTTCTCTTTTCAGCCTTTTCTTCTACAAGAATAAAGAACAAGAAATAAAATAATATGATTCATTGTATTCATATACTACTTTGTTGAATGGCAACTCTGTTGTAAAGCTTCTTAAAGCTATAAATAAAACTTAAAAAAGAAAGCAGCTATAGCAAAAAAAAAAGTATAAAGAAAAGAATCTCTAGGGAAATTATAACCCAACAGCTGATCATTCATTTAACCAACATCATTGAGAACCTTTTACATGAAAGGCATTGTTCAAGAGACTAAGAATGCATACACATTTATGAGCTTGCCTGTGCTCACAAATGACTGAACATTGTGTAATGTGCTTGGGAGAGGAAGAACATTCTTCAAGACTTGTTGAGCCATGGAAGGTTCTAGATGAGTGGAGAATTGAGCCAGCCATTCCAGTATTTGTGGATCATTGCTCAGATCTGGAAAGGAAGGAAATGTAAGGAAGATATCATGTAATGGATTAAATATGGAAGCAACTGAAAGTGTCATGCTCAGGACTTTGGCATTGAGATAGAATTGTTAGTAATGAGATTTGAGAATGAGATTGGCAGTATAGATGTTTAGGTTATGAAAAGATATGAACGTGATATGCTGTGCTATGAGAATGGATTCAGTCAGCTTTTACACAGTGATCTCATACACACAGCACTGTCCTCAGGCATCAATCACATGATTTGCGGGAGCATTGAAAAGTTCAGAGAGTAAACATGAGGGGTCCAGGAACATCTGGATTTCAGAATCTCAGTTGAGGCCAAATAAGGATAGAAGCAGTGAATGTGGTGAGGAAACATAGATTGCAAATCTTCACAAGGAACTATCTGGGTTAGTTGACAAGGGGAATGAAGGAGAAAGAGTGATGAAGGGTGATTCTCTGGTGTGAGGTTTCAAAGTGACCGGAACATTGGAAATGTGACTGACAGTCATATTTGTGTAAAAGTGGTCTTCACCTTGAGCTTCTGGAACTCAGGAGTTCAGTATCTGAACTTAGTGGGCACAATTCAGTCTATCTCCTGGGAATGGGGAGTAGGCAGAGGGCTTGCATAGAGACAGAAGGAAATTGAGGGGAATATTTTTTCCCTTAATATTTTTCAGAGTAGGACTGCAATTGATTAGGGATAAATAGAAACTGTGGGAAGTTAATTGACATATAAGGAGATCTATACTTAATATATCATGTTGTGAAGACATTGCTTAGTAATCAGTCCACAGGAAAATGGCAAGATTATTACTGAGAAGATTGATGTTTTAAATTATCGTTAAGTAGTTGTACAAAGGGTTTAGAATTCAGCAATCAATTTATAAGTGCAATACATCTTGATTAATATTATCCTTTTATCATTCTCCTTCAACTCACCCAATACAACCAAGACTGACTGATTTTTTTTTTTTTTGGTGCAGGTCCAGATCATGGGTCTTGGGTTCTGGATGCTGTCACTGAGGTGTTTTTTTTCTTTTCCCTCAAGGCTACTATTTGAACCACAGCTCCATTCCTAGCATTTTGGTGGATAGTTGTAGATAATAGTCTCTTGTATTTGTCTGCCTAAGTTGGCTTTGAACCACAGTCCTCAGATCTCAGCCTCCTGAGTAGTGAAGATGACAGATTTGAGTGACCAGCTAAGACTGATTATTCTCTAGCTGACAATTTGGGAACAAGACATAAAACAGAGGAAAGAAGATAGGAACAGTCATTTCTAGATAGCATTTGCTACTTAGATTATTTAAGGGGCAGGATTTATTTTCTATTATTTACTGTGTATTATCTTGGTCTCTCATTGTTTCTTGTGGGAGTATACACTGCATGTGTCCAACACTAGATGGTATTGTACTCCTTCAGTTCCACTGGACTCTGGAAGAAGGGGCCTTTCTGTTTGTGTGTAATCTGTGAGCTGAACATGCTTTAAATGTGAGATGAGTAAGTCTTAGGAAAAACAAATTTTTTATGTGTGAAATATGGTTTTAGGAGCTATGAATCAAACTTGTTTCTCAATTTTAAATTTCAGTGCAAGTGTTCATGATGACCATGGCATGTATCCTTAAATATGGACATAGTTATTTGAATGTCATCAATAAAATATCCTTCAGAATATAATAAAAATAGGGGAAATTAGGAAAGGAATTATACTGTCTTTAAGACACTGCTGTAGCTGCTTATCAATCTTTCTTTGTACCTTGGATTAATTTAATACTATGGATCAAATTTTTATCTTAAAATAGTCTAATTGGCTCTTCAATCACAATGAATATCTGAAATTTAAACTGAATGCTGACATTTGAATGTAAGACTGACAACAATTTTTATTATTGGACTGGATATTATCAGTGATATCACTTGCAATTGCATGCTCACAGAGGCTTAATGATAGCAAAAGGATGAATCTGTAGTAAGGGTAATTTGGCTCATGTGTTCCTTTTATTTGGAAAACTCCTCTCTTACATTTCCATTTCAGAAAATATTTCAAGTAATTCATGTTCCAGCCAATGTCACAGTTACTTTTATAACTATATATGCTCTCTATAAACGGACCAATGTCTTAGAGTGGAGGGCATATTTCTCACTTTGACTCTGCATTTTTTCAAAGCAAGGTAAGGAGTAATCCTTTAATAAACTTTCTGTTCTTTCAGAGCATTTTCATTACCATAAATTGGTAATACAAGAGGGCTTCATTGTGATATATCCACACATTTATACAACATCCAATGTCAGTGGGTACCAGAGGGAGTGGGGAGGACTAATGGAGAGGTTGAAAGAGATTGAATATGGTGGAAATATTTCATATGCATGTATGAGAATAGATTAATGAATCTCATCCAAATTGCTTTAAGAAGAGGGGAACAGAGAAAGAGGGCAAATGATAAAGGGAGTACATTTGATTAGGGTAAATTGTATGCATGCATGGAAAAAATGCTTGTCAACTGACATAATTTATTTATTTTTGTTGGTCATTGGGCTTGAACTCTGGGCTTGGGCGCTGTCCCTGAACTCTTCAGCTCAAGGCGAATGTTCTACTGTTTAAGTCATAGCACCACTTCTGGTTTTCTAGTGGTTTATTGGAGATAAGAGTATCATGGACTTTCCTACCTGAGCTGGCTTTGAATCATGATCCTCAGATCTCAGCCTCCTGAGTAGCTAGGATTTTAGGCATGAAACACTTGTTCACTGCTGTTGAGCAGGTTTTTCTCAAAGGTAATTAAAAGTTGTTATTTTCGAAGTGTTTCCAGGACAACATATAGGATAGAGAGGGAACTAATTAGGCTTTGGCTATAAATTAGTTCAGGCAGCTAAAATCTGAGAGGAAAGGGGAGCACCTCCACCATGTTTAATATGCATATGTATATGAGATAATTGTTCTTATTTCCTGAGACAATTCAAGGAGAGAGGGGTAAAGAAAGAGATGCTGTGAGAACCAGGACTGAGCTGTGAGGACAAGTAGGAGTTTCTATGAACACTTCAGAAATGCATTATGCAACATAACTAAAATGTGCTCATCACTTTCCTGAGAACTAGAGAAAAAATAGTTTCAGATTTGCATACCAGAATTTTGCTTATACTACTCAAAGTCATCTCTCTTGAAAGATAGTCACAGATGGTAAATAAATAAGGTAACTGGATATGGCAATTGAGCTAGAGGCTACCAATCTTTAATTATTAAAATACAAATTATGTGTAATTAAATTAGGTGTGATTATATGCCATTAAAAATAAACATTTGTGATATTTACCAGGTCATATTTAAAAGGTCAGATTTAAATATGTTCAGAGATGCTGAAGTTTAGTAGGAAACTGACTAAATTTGAATCTAAATAGCATGTTTTACATTTATTTCAACTCCAAAAAAACCTATGAAGTTTGTAGAGCTCAAAAAATTAAACCCATCAAAAACAAACCCTCAGAAAAACAATGATCCAATTAAAAAATGGCCTAAAGACTTAAAGAAAGACTTCTCAGAAGAAGAAGGAGTAAAAATTGCCAATAGACAAAGAAGAAATGTTCAACATTTCTAGCCATAAAAGAAATGCAAATCAAAACAGCATTGAGATTCTACCTCACCCCAGTTAGAATGGCCATTGTCAAGAAAACTAACAATAACAGATGCTAGCAGGGATGTGACCAAAAGGGAACACTGCTACACCATTAGGGGGACTGTAACTTATTGAACCACTCTGGAAAGCACTATGGGAGTTGCTCAAAACACTAAACATACAGCTTCCCTATAATCTGGCTATTCTACTCCTGGGCATTTATCCAATTGACCACAAATTAGGCCACACTAAAGCCACCAGCACAACCATATTCACTGAAGCTTTGTTTACCATAGCCAAGATATGTAATCTAACCATCTGCCCCTCGATGAATGAATGAATTGAGAAAATGTGGTATATAGACACAATACAATTCAATGCTTCTATCAGAAAGAATGACATTGCCCCATTTGTAAGGACATGGAAAGACTCGGAAAAAATGATATTAAGCAAAGTAAGCCAGATAGAAAGAAACATAGGTTGCAGGATTTCCCTCATTTGTAACCATTAGAAAGAATTTATAAGTAAACACATTGGATGGTAAAAGACAAAAAAATCCACTTAGACATGATTAATTGTTTAGGACTCTAAACATTCACATGGGAGACAAAAAGAGGATATTCACAGGAGAGGATCACAAAGGCTCAATAGCTATGTGTACACGATTATATAAAATGATGTTTATCAAAATGAACTTCAAAAGTGGAAATAAGATTTTTTTGTTATTTTTGTTTTTTGTTTTATTTTAACAATATTTTCTCCTTTGTCACTGTTTTTGATTTGTGTACTTTTTGTTTTGTATGTAAGTTTATCTGTTTTGGGGAGGTTAAGAGAGAGCACAAAAATGGTGGGACAAAGAGTGAACAAATGCAGCAGTGATACTCCCTAGACACTGTGTTGAAAACAAACTATACAACGTGTGCAGGAGGAGTATGGGTGGGGAAAAACTGGTACAAAATGAGGTGACACTGTTCAAAGAGAAATGTACTCATTACTTGACTTATGTAATCACCTTTACAATAAAAATTAATTAATTAAATATGGTAAAAAATTGAAGAATAACAGGAGTGGATCTGATTTAAAAAAACTGAAATTTGAAGCTTTTAAAAATTACTCCAAAGTGGGTTAATTTCCTCTTCTCTGAATCTCAACCCACACCTGCACTGCAGCAGCATGCATTATCCTCGTAGGCACTTCACACATACCTCTCCTTTCACTAAAATGTAAACTCCTTGAAATCAGGGATTACTTATTATTCATCATTGTTTCAACACGTTGACAAAATTTAATATTACAATATTCTATGTGATCCAAATGCATGTAATTATGTTTTAACATCCATTGAAGATTGCATAATAGCAAAAGCTATAAATTTAGCAATGCTTTCAATGAACTGCATACCTAATTAGATATAATATCTGAAATAATAGAAAATAGAGAGGAACAATTATCTGGGAGAAAGCACTAACACATTTTATAGATAATATTTGATGTAATTTTGTTTATGCATAATTTGCAAAATCTGTAAAATGACACAATTTCTCTGTTAATTTTAAATGCAGTGTTTTTTAATAAACATACTGGTAAAGATAAAAATTCCTTTTGTAAGCCAGGCACTGGTGGCTCACACCAGTAATCCTAGCTACTCAGGAGGCTGAGATATGAGGATTGCAGTTCAAAGCCAGCCAGGGTAGGAAAGTCCATGAGACTCTTATCTTCAATATACCACCAGAAAACCAAAAGTGGCACTGTGGCTCAAGTGGTAGAGTGCTCTCCTTGAGCTGAAGAGCACAGGGACAGTGCCCAAGCCCGACTTCAAGCCCCACAACTGACCAAAAAATAAAAAAAATTCCTTTTGCAGCAAAATTTCCTACAATATTTCTATCTGGAGTGTGACATCATGACTATTTCTGTTATTAGGGATCCAACAAAAAAGAATTGTAAGGTAAATACAGGCACAAGTTTGTTTTTGCTTGTTTGTTTTGGTCTTAGGACATGGCAGCTCCTTTCAATTATAAAAAAGTAATAATAAAAGTAGTAACAATAATAATATAGGTGCCACGTAACAGTATGCAGATGCCTTAGCTATCTCATTAAAACAAGAACATAGTGAGTACTGAAACAGAAAAACACAGACCCACATGCGAATGTCACAAGTCATGGTTCAATTTCAAGCAGATCCAACAAGCTATACAGTATCCAGTCCTGTAGCTGAACACTATGCAGAGTTGTAGAATAGCATTCAATAAAATCATTCATCCACTCCTGGATTGTTAAGAGTGGACACTTTTAATCTACAGTTGTAACAATTGAAGAAAATGTTCAGTGAGTCTGTCAAGCACTGCTTCCCCCTCATCCTGAGTGGGAATAACTCAGGGTAAGTACGGTACTCTGGGACTCAGTGAGGCTTGTCATGGAGTGATGTCTTCCAAGTTCTGGGTAGACTAGAATAGTCCTGACAGGAGCAAGGCCTCCAGAAGCAGGAGGTGTGGCTTCAGTTGAAGTTCTCCTTACAGCTGAAGTAGAGTTTCCTCAGGCATCCATGGATTGTTCAAAGAAGTCCAATTTGACAGCTGATCAACAAAAGAATTACTGCTTAGTTGTCAGCTTTCTGCCCAAGGCAGCCAGACACAAGGGAAGGATCTGTTAAATAGGTAAATTGGCCTAGCCTCCAATGGCTTAGCTTATTTAAGGAAAAAGGATATAACTAATGGTACTTCCAACAAAGTCCTATCATTAAACTTAACAGTGTTTAATAATGTCTAAGTCTTAGTCAAATACCTTCAGGTAGAGTTAGGCTATTCTTATCAACATGAGGATTGGATATGAACAGTGGTTCAAATGTTAAGATAATTTCAGTCCATTTCAGGTACTGCTTCTGTTTTTTATCTAAATAAGTAATTCATCTACTCAAAGAAGATAAAAATTTGAATGTAAAATGGGTAAGATAAGCCAATATTAACTTGACATAAATTCATTGTAATCTATATTTCTGTTCATTTTTTTCTCAGAAAATTAAGCATTTTCATCTTGAAAGTCCAATTTCAAAAATGTGCTTTATTAAAAAAATTCAATTTTATTTTGTTGGTCATGGGGCTTCAACTCTGGGTCTGGGCACGGTCCCCAAGCTCTTTAGCTCAAGGCACAAACCAGCAGCACCCAGCAAAAATTTCAACTTTAAAATAGAAAATACAAGGAAGGATGAATAAATTCATAAGTTATCCTCATGTGTAAAATAAATTAATGTTTAATTTATTGGATTTATAAGACTTACTGAAGAGCTTCTACATTTAGGGTGAAGGGAAGTACTGAGATTTGAACTCACATCTTCATGCTTGCCAGGCAGGTCTTCTATTACTGAATGATGCTTCCAACCCTTTTTTGCACTGATTATTATTAATGTGTCAAAGCAAGGAGTTTGGTAGAAGAAAGATAGAGAAAGTGTGTGCCATTAAGAGAAACCCAGAACTCTAGCTAGATGGTTAAAAACAAAGTTAAAGTAGGGAAGAAGGATCCATTTCCTGTTCCTAGGAAGGAAATGGGAGTTAAAGTTTGCATTTATTTTTCAGAGCTGAGGATCCAAATGCATTGCTTATTCTTATGAAAATGACTCTTGCTTTTTGTCTTGGCTTATTTGGACCACAATATTTTTATTGCTATTTTCTGCCTATGTTAGTTAGCTGGATGACAAGCCAGATCTTCATGTCCAACCTTTTTTGTGGAGATAATGTCTCATGAAATCTTTGTCTTGCTCACAGCTGGTCTCCTAATCTCTACCTCCTGACTAGCTAGGATTACAGACATGAGGCACTGGTGTTCAGCAGTATTTTATAGCTTAACAAATACAGTAGAAGTAAATTTTCATACACATGCTCAAAATATCCCATTTATACATCCACGGTGTGTATGTATATGTGTTCAAACTCAGCACATGAAAATAATGCAATGATGTCTCATGATAATTTGGCATAAGTAGTTAGTGTTCTGAGTAGCCACAAAATAACAATATTTGTGTTGGCTTACTGATTTAGTCTTCTTAGTCTTATATTTGTAAAACCTATGATGAGATACATGAACTATTTGTAGGCATTTACATCATCCCCCACATTTTCTAATGAAAGCCATAAAGAACAAGTAACCTGACTGAGTATAGACGAATACCCAACTTCATCAAAAACTCAATATGGATCATATAGGGAAGGTTATTCATTAAAATAAGTTTAAATTTTTTCACATTGTGAACAACAAATTGTGGAAGTCACTTTCTCCTTCATCTCACCTTCAGCAGTTCATATACACGGAGAAATATCATAATGAATCTGCACACATACAAAAACATGAAGTATTCGTGTCCTAATACATTTATCTTTAAAATAGATTTGTAAACACTACACAAAGGAAAAGGCACTGCATAGTTCCACGAATAAATGTGATATATAGCAGTTGTTGGACTCCCCAGAGATAGGAGAAGTTTGAGTCATCCATCAACAAGTGTTTATTGAGCATCCAGTGTTCCTTTACAAATGTAAGAAAGAAAAGTCAATAACATCACCCAGCCCACTCCTATTGCACAAGAAAAAATGTTCTAAAGACACATACTTTTGTTACATAGACTTTTAACAAGGAAATTCTTTTTTTTCAAAACATCAGTTATACTTCAAAATGTTCTAAAGTGAGCATACATTTTAATGATTTCTGTGAAAACAAATTATGCAAATCCCATGAATATTGTACTTTAAATAAGACAAATAAGTTTAATATGATTAGTGAATGTTAAATGTGACTCTAGAAATGATAAATGGATAGAGTTGTACAGATGTATGTCAAGAGTATTGTTCAATGGGAGCAGTTTAGCCACTGAGGTTTTGTTATATTGATTTTTAATGTATATTTTTTATTGTAAGGATACTGTATGGAGGGGTTACAGGTACATGAGTAAGGTAATGAATACTATTCCTATTGAACATTGTTACCCCTGCCTTGGTTTTTCCCTACCATCCCTTCCCTACCCACCTACTATACAACTCCCTCCCCCTACCTCCTCCCCCTGCCTCCTGAAGTTATAAAGTTCATTTCCAACGTAGTGTCTTGTACATCTCATTGTTACAATGGGTCAAACGGTTTCCCTATTTCAGCATATTGTTATTTCCCTTCCTCTCCCCAAATTAGAAAAATGTATATACAAGATTCAGGACACTGGAATCAAATACACTGAAAGCAGGAGTTATTCCATGGAGTAAGAACATACAAAAGAAACAAAAAATGTCACATAGGACATTATAAGTACATTACAAACAACATCAAGAAAGATAAAACCTCTTGTGTCCCTATCTTGGGATTCATTTTGCTTAGCATCATCTTATATGGTCATATGTGCATAGCTTTTGACCTTTTCTACTTGCCTGGTAAGATTATCCTAGACACATACTAGTTATTGCAAATAAGGGAAACCATGGGACCTATGTTTCTTTAGGTCTGGCTTACTTCACTTACTACATTTTTTTTCCAAGTCTTTCCATTTCCTAACAAATGGGGAGGTCATTCTTTCTGATGGAGGCATAGAATTCCAGTGTGTGTGTGTGTGTGTGTGTGTGTGTGTGTGTGTGTGTGTGTATCACATTTTCTTGATCCATTCATCTACTGAGGTGCATTTGGGTTAGTTCTCTATCTTAGCTATAGTGAATAATGCTGCAATAAACATAGCTGTGCTGGTGGCTTTAATATGGCTTTCTCCTTGTTTGTTTTCATTTGGGTAAATGCCCAAAAGTGGGATTGCTGGGTCATAGGGGAGCTCTATGTGTAGTCTTTTGAGGAACCTCCATACTGCTTTCCAAAGTGGTTGAACAAGTTTACAGTCCCACCAACAATGCTGTAGGGTTCCCTTTTGGCCATATTCCCACCAGCATCTGTTGTTATTGGATTTGTTGATTATATTCTAACTGGGGTGAGGTGAAATATCTCAGCAAAATCAATAGAAAGCCCATGGACTGGGAGAAGATCTTCACTAGCCATAGAATAGACAAGGGCCTCATATCTAAAATATACTTAGAAAGCAAAAAATTAAATCCCCCAACAACAAAGCCTCAAAAAAACAACTGTCCGAGTAATAAGTGGGCTAAAGACTTAAAGAAAGACTTCTCTGAAGAGGAAATAGGAATGGCCAATAGACACATGAAGAAATGCTCAACTTTTCTAGCCATAAAAGAAATGCAAATCAAAACAACATTGAGATACCACCTCCCCCCAGTTAGAATGGCTATAATCAAGAACTCTAATAACAACAGATGCTGGAGGGGATGTGGACAGAAGGGAACCTTACTGCATTGTTGGTGGGAGTGTAAATTTGTTCAACTATCTGGAAAGCAGTATGGAGACTCCTCAAAAGACTCCACATAGAGCTCCCCTATGACCCAGCAATCCCTCCGGGGCATTTACCCAAATGAAAACAAACAAGGAGAAAGCCATACTAAAGCTACCAGCACAAGTATGTTTATTGCAGCATTGTTCACTCTAGCTAAGACATGGAACTAACCCAGATGCCCCTTAGTAGATGAATGGATCTATCTATCTATCTATCTATCTATCTATCTATCTATCTATCTATCTATCTATCTAATCTATCTATGTACATACACACATACACACATACACACACACACACACACACACACACACACACACCATGGAATTCTATGCCTTCATCAGAAAGAATGACACAACCCCATTTGTTAGGAAATGGAAAGACTTGGAAAAAATTATATTAATTGAAGTAAGCCAGACTCAAAGAATCATAGGTCCCATAGTTTTCCTTATCTGCAGTAACTGGTATATGTCTAAAACAAGCAGAAAAGGTCAAAAGCTATGTACATATGACCATATAACCTGATGCTAAGCGAAATGAACCCCAAGATAAGGACAAAAGAGATTTTATCTTTTTAATGTATTTATGATGTACTATGTGATTTTTTTGTTTCTCTTGTATGTTCTTCCCCCTTTGTATAATCCCTGTTGTCACAGTATTTGATTTGGTTGTCCTGCATCTTGTATATACATTTTTCTAATTTGGGGAGGGGAAGGGAATTAACATAATGCTAAAATAAAGATACAGGATAACCCATTCTAACAGTGAGACGTATAAGACACTATGTTGAAAATGAACTTTACAACTTTGTTGGGGTAGGGAGGGTTTGGGGAGGGGTAGGAGGAGTTGGGAAGGTGGGGAAAGGGATGGTAGGGAAAAAAGAAAGGAGGGGTAACAATGTTATACAGGAAATGGAATCATTACCTTGCTCATGTAACTGTAACTCCTCTGTACAGTGTCTTTACAATAAAAAATACATATTAAAAATTATTGTACAGGTGGGGGATGGGGCTCATGCCTGTAATCCTAGCTACTCAGAAAGCTGAGTGAGATCTGAGGATCATGATTGAAAGCCAGCCAAGACAGGAAAGTTCATGAGACTCTTATATACAATTAACTACTTGAAAACTGGCAGTAGCACTGTGGCTCAACTGGTAGAGCACTAGCCTTGAGCTGAAGAGCTCAGGTACAGAGCCCAGGCCCAAAGTTCAAGCCCATGACCGACAAAAAAATTGTAGCACATAGCATAGAACATTTCTATTTTAAAAGAAATAGAATGACAAGAATCTGACTCATAAAAGGTTTAATGTACATCTGTACTGAAAAACAAGAAGATTATAGATTACTATATCCTGAATTGAAATCTTCACATTTGAATTCACTGCCCTTTCTACTATTTAACAAAAGACATAAATGTATTATGAATAATAATGCCATAGTCTGTATGTTTTTATTTTTATTTATTATACATAATAAAATCTATATATAGAATAAACATATATAGAATAAATACATTCTATATAATATATATATAAATTTATTATATATATATAAATATATATATATATTATATATATAATATATATATATAATATATATAATATATTATATATATATATAAATATATATATATATATATATAAATTTATTATCTTACGGCATGCACAAGTCAGACTAAAAATAAACTGCACAGGTTAAGTAAGGTCTGTGCAGTTTACTTTTAGTATTGTCCCATATACTTACTTTAAAAATTTGAAATCCCGCAAGTAATAGATGTATTTATAGTTATACCCATTATAGCGTATTAATAAAGAAATCTGTAATTAATACTGATTCATACTTATAGTGAAACAAAATTTTCCACATAACTGTTTAAGTGTTTCTTCTGAGGGAGTGGGGGTTGAATGACCCTTTGACATTTGCCATGTTTGCTATACCTCTTTCTACCAGCTCTAACCCTTAAGTAATTCCATTGCAAATCTTCATGCCATCTCATTGCTTTGTGACTAAGGTCCAGATTCTGTCACAGAAAAGTCTATTGACTCTGGCCTAACATCTTGTGCAGTGTTTCCATGAATTGACTCATCCCATCACAGGAGGCTTCTTTGCCCTAACTGCAGTGGCTAAAAGGGTAGTAGGGAAAACATCTACCACCTTAAGGTGAAATAAAGATGATGATACATGCTTGCGTATGGACAGGTGTGCTGAGGGTCTTGAGGCAGTCTGGAAAGTGAACACATCTGTTACTCTGGCAACTATCTGCTTCCATTGGGGTAAAGGACCCATTGCTAAATTATGTTGACTGTAACAGCTGACAAGCACACACATGCCCATTCTGCTGCCTCCAGCTTGTAGCCTTGTAAAGAGCCTCAGATTGCAGAGCCTAACTGGGGACTAGTCAGCCAAACAGAGTCTTAAATCAACATCACAAACAAGAATGTGAAATGATGCCATTGTGTCTCTGACACCTACCATTTTCTTTTAGTGTTGAAATTATCCACACTCCATGAACTAAATACAAAATTACATTTTTAGCAATTTCATAGTTTTTAATTTTAGAGATAATGATCTGGTATTTTCCCCCTGAGCAAGCTTAAAACTTTTCTCGTATAAAAGTGTTTTATGTAGCTCACATATTATATTCATGAACTCATATAATGGTGCTCATAATAAAAGTGTAAACAAACAATCATATTTTAAGATTTTAATTTTTAAAAGTTATTTATTTAAATATATGAAGAAGTTAAAAGTTCTTAGATTTCCCCAGGCCTCACCTGAAACCTGTTGAGAATCTGTCAATAACATGAGAAATAGAGGAACAGTCTTTGGTAATTGCTCTGATTTAAAAATTATGAAAAAGAAGTATTATATTCTAGAGTGAAAGACATAGTTATCCCTCCCTAGTAACTATATTCCCAGCAAGGGTCATTTAACCAGGATGTAGCTAGGTGAGGCTGTCCACCAGAATATGGGGTTGAGGAAGACCAAGAGGGACTATCTGGATTAATAACAGAAAGCCCACAAGATAAAAATTGCCCACCTGGCCTGGAGTTGATGTCACCCCCCCCCACCCACCCAGCCTTTGCCTTTGTAAGTAATGACCTGTTGTGTGTGTGTGTGTGTGTGTGTGTGAGACCAGCTTATATAAAACACGGGATCTAACCTCCCTCATCATCAGAATTTCTTTCTGGCCCTATCCGGGATCTTGATTCTTGGTCTTGCTCTTCTGCCCCTGTTGCAACAAGAGAAGATCAAATGGCTACAGCCCAAATAAGATTCCTAGGATAAATCCACGGGACCCATAAGACCGTAGCAACTGCATTTCTGGTTAGTTCATATCTAAAAATTATGTATCCCAACATTTAGAGACATGTCTAAGTCATGAAAGGTGGAGTCATATAGCCTACTTGGACCACAGTGAGATTTTATTATACTCCAGAGGGAAAGTATAAGGACTGCAGGATGAGAGGAAATGGTTCTCCTTGTGAGTTGAGAAGGCCATCTTTTCTTTTTGACTCACCTGTGGGGATTCCAGCTCCTCTCACTGGACACTTCTTCTACTACTTACCATGTCTTTCTAGGGATAATACAGAGGGAATAAGGGGCCACCCATGTGTATCATATATCATAGTGTATTTAATCCAACAAGTTCCTCTGAGTTAGAATACCTGAAATCCACCTGTAGTATAAAATGAACAACTAGCATTAAAAACCTAGCAATATTATCTACTATTCAGACTCATTCTTCTACCACCCAACTTAACCATCCAACAGAGGTAGAGGCCAAATATTTATTCAGCTTTACTCCCTGTCTTGCTTTGTTTGTAAAATTAATACTTGATTGAAATTTTCTTTCATTTTATCTTTTGACACTGCTAAGTGTGGCTTTGACACTTAACTGCATTAGGATTTATTGTGATTGGTGTTTTTCCTCTAATATTAAATTATTTGTAAGTTGTTTAGTTGACTTCAGTGTTTGGGGAAGAAAATCTGTACTTGTTGATGATCTTACTTAGTGGATGGAGAAGCCAAGATATGATCAGATGATCAATCTAGGCCAGGGATATGCATAGCAATAGATTATATATTTGCAACATTTCCATGTATATAATTTAAATATTTTAAAAGAGCCTCTGTTTATGCATTTTAATAAAAGTATTGATTTTTATTCTTTCAGTAAGTATTTTTCAAGCTTTGTACTATCTTCTGAGATTTGTACAAGATACCGAACTGTTGCTGTGAATGCAACAGATAAAGTCTCCCCTGTACAGTAATGAGATCACAGATGTGGCATGAAGCAATGACTTACAAAGTTTAAAAGAAAACTGAATATGGTGGTCAGGGAAGGCATTTTTCATGAGGTTACATTTGCAGAGTCTCCTGAAGCAAGAAAGAAAATGTGCAAAGTTATCCATAGTAAAAACAAGGTTTAGAAAAGCCCAGGTTTTTGCCTATGAGATAAGACAAATATGTCTTCTGAATTTGTTTCTCACTCATTCTTCCTTCTGTGAGATGATAATTGTCTCCACAGGTCTTTTCCAGGCTCCTCTGTGTGGTAAGATGGCTGCAGCAGATTTGGGGATCTGACTCCTCATGAACTAATATAACAGACTTATCCAGGGAATGAGGTTCTGACTGGTTTAGGATTAAGCACCTTGGTACTTTCCTTAACACAAGGGTAGAGGAATGCTACTTGTCCTCAAAACATAGTCATTAACAGGAAAATATAAGATCTCATGCAAATTCTACTAAAAAACACCTTCCCAAATTATTTTCAACAGAATAAGAGACTGTTTAGTACAAATACAGATTTTTCAGATTATAATGGGAATTTAGTATATGGTGAATCCAAGAAGATGCTCTGAATCATGAGAATAAAACAGCAAACAGCTGGTATAAAATAGGTGTATGCAATCATATTCATAACTGACAAAAGGGTCAGTTGATCAGAAAAGCCATATAAACATTTTGATAACTATGGAAGTAGATATAAGCATTTTTACACACACACACACATATACATATACATACATGTATCCTTGCTCATGTGCAACCATTAATACATGGACATGCAAACTCAAAGCACACACATAGAGCCCAGATAACCTTCCATCATATATTTTAGCTTCAAGGATTTGGTTCTTCTTATATCTTACAATTTTTCACTCATCAAAGAGAAGCTTTGCTAAGCCATTTCTCTATAGATCTAACCTCAAGCTATCAGGGGCATTTTTCTTGGAATGAATAAGGTCAATAAGAGATTGTGAAATTAAAAGTATTTTTGCTGCCTTTGGCAAATAAATTGCTTTGTAAAGACCTACTCTTCTCTTTTCCTATTTCTATCCCTCTGACCATAAAGTAGGAGTTTCAGACTATTAGGAAATATGAAAGAGAAAGCTTGTAACACATTTTTTTTTCAAATCAGATTCATTTCTTCTACAGGAGAACAGGTAATTATTGGGAAATAATTGGAAAAATGGGAAAAAATTTTTCAACAAGAGAAAGTCAATCTGCTTCCCTCACAGCTTTGGCTCCTTCTGAATTCTTTTTTCTTAATTTAATTTTATTGTCAAGGTGATAAACAGAGGAGTTACAGTTACATACATAAGGTAGTGAGTACATTTCTTGTCGAACTTGTTACACCCTCCCTCATTTTTCTTCCTCATCCCTTCCTTCCCAATTCTCCCCTTCCCAACCTATACACTTTATTTCCAACATATTGTCTTGTAAGTATCACTGTTGCATTGGTTTGCCCTCTGTCCTTTGTCTCACTGTTTTGTTATTCACCTTCCCCTTCCTTATTCAGATAAACATACAATACACAGGGTACCAAAATCAAATAAAATGACAACTGGGGATAAGGGAAAAAAACTCAAAAGTAAAAAGAAATCACATAGTGCATTTAAAACAACAACAGAGAAAAACCTCTTGTTTCCATATCTTGGAGTTCATTTTGCTTAGCATCACCTAACATCTTCTGCATAGCAAAGGACCTAGCTAGCAAGATAAATAGAAAGCCCACAGATTGGGACAGCTTCACTAGCCATACAACAGACAAGGGCCTCATATCAAAAATACACTAAGAACTCAAAAAATTAAATCCCCCCAAAACAAATCCTCAAAGAAACAGCTGCCTCATTAATAAGTGGTCTGAAGACTTAAAAAGACACTTTTCTGAAGAGGAAATAAGAATGCCAATAGACACATGAAGAAATGCTCAACCTCTCTAGCCATAAAAGAAATGCAAATCAAAGCAACATTGAGCTTCTACTTCACCCCATTATCAATCTAATAACATAAGATGTTGGAAGGGATGTTGCCAAAAGGGAACACTACTACCCTGTTGGTGAGAGTGTAAACTTGTTCAACCACTCTGGAAAACAGTGTGGAGGTTCCTCAAAAGACTAGAGCTCCCCTATGACCCAGATATTCCACTTCTGGACATTTACCCAAATGAAAACAAACAAGGCCATGCTAAAGCTACCAGCACAACTATGTTTATCACCGCATTATTTACCATAGCTAAGATATGGAACCAACTCAGATTCCCTTCAGTAGATGAATAGATCGAGAATATATATATATATATATATATATATAAAATTTGGAATTATATTCTTCTATCAGAAAGAATGACATCGCCCCATTCATATGGAAATGGACAGACTTGGAAAAAATCATATTAAGTGAAGTAAGCCAGACCCAAAGAAACATAGATCTCATGCTTTCTAGGATAGTTCTAGCAGATGAGCAGAATAGCTCAATATTTATGTACATATGACCATATAGGATGATGCTAAGCAAAATGAACTCCTTCCTAATTCTTCTATGTGACTTGTCATAGCTTGAATGTGTGTGTGTGTGTGTGTGTGTGTGTGTGTGTGTGTGTGTGTGTGTGCTGCTTCTATGATACTGGGAACTAAAGTAAGTGAGTTTTCTATTTTGGAGAAACAAGTTCATTGTCCAATGCATAGCCAAGGATGACTGCAGAAGACAACTGAGGAAACAGAAATAAAAAAAAAGATTACTGATTCAAAGTGCTTAAGATAGGTCTTCCATGATTAAACTGTACTATCAACCATTAGGTTTCATAAAATTACAGTTTACCTTTGGTGGTTTGTATTTTAATAATACAGTACAATTGCTGGTTTCATTTTTAATTTATTTTTGTGTTATTTATAATACTTGTCTCAGGAGTATGGCACATACTATTAGCAGAAATCCTTGTAGTAGCAGTAAAGATTACTGAAGAAAGTCTTCGTACCTTCTATATGTTGTCATATTTTAGAAGCATTTCATTCATTCTTAATTATAATCCCTGAAATGTGCACATCAGAATTAAAGTTAATTTCACTACTACTATGGCTTAGACAAGTTGTCCATGTGTTCAAGGCTTGGCAGCATCTTGTAATGCCATTGGGAAATGACGGATTGCCTTAGAAGTTGGTTTCCAGCAGAAGGAAGTTCAATGATCAGAAGCAGGCTTCATTCTTTTTCTCACTTAGTTCCTTTGTCAAAAGATTGAGCCATCATGTACTTAGTTGGTCTTGTCATAGTGTTAGGCTTTGATGAAGGGCCAAAGGTGATGTTGCCAATTTGAATGGGACTGAAACTTCAAAAAAAACCCAAAAAACAAAAAAACCTCTGGCCAACTTTTAACATATATTATTTTGTTACAGTATCAGAAAAAAAAAACAAAAAAAACTAACACAATTGCATTCACTGATAGTTATTTCTTTTACATACTGTGGTGTTTATAGGCTTACTAACCCATAAAGATGAAGGGTTTGTTTGTTTGTTTATTTTTTTTGTCTGCCATGGGACATTGAACTCTTGTCCTGGGCACTGTTCCTGAGCTTTTGGTTAGTCTTCTATTACTTTGAGCCACAACTCAACTTCCATTTTTCTGTTTTTTGAAGATAAGGGTCTCATGGACTTTCCTGTCCAGGCTGGCTTCAAACTGTGGTTTTCAGATTTCAGTTTCCTGAGTAGCTAGGACTAAGATGTGAGCCATTGGCTGAGAGTATGGTTTTGACTGAAGTAAATAAGCACCAGAATCGTAAAATAAGTGTCAAAATATCATGTCATAAAGTAATCAGGCATTATGTGCTAAAAGTAGGAAGGTGACTTAAAATTTACTAGAAAATTTGAGGCAATGTGCATGTGTGTGTATGTGTGTGTGTGTTTGTGTGTGTGTGACAGAGACAGAAAGAAAGACAGACTAACTGAGAGAGACCGTGTTAGAAAATTGAATGCAAAGAAGTGAAACAAAGGGCTGAACTAGATAAGAAGTAAACACAGAATTATTTGAGAAAATAAAATTGAGAGAAAAGGAAGTGTTTAAGTGAACTAAGGCATAATGTGTCTTTTAGTAAATGATTATGTCCACTGTACTAAACACTATGTTGAAAATGAACTATACAACTTGTCCAAGGAGCAAGAGGGAAAAAGCTTGGAGAAAATGAGGGAAGAGGTGACACTGTTCTAAAAGAAATGTACTCAATACCTGACTGACTTATATATCTGTAACCCCTTTGTACATCACTTTTACAATAAAAATTTTAAATAAAGGAAAGTGAAGGAAGGATGAGTTGGGAGGAGTGGGTAAGAATGTTAAAAGGAGTGACATTGATCAAGATGCATTGTATTCATAAACTGCTTTGTTTGATACCAACTCCTTTGTATATCTACTTCAAGATTATAATAAAGGGCTGGGAAGGTGCTTCAGTGGTAGAGCGCTTGCCTTGCATGCCAGAGGCCCTGGGTTTGATTCCTCAGCACCACATAAGCAAAAAGAAAAAAGCCAGAAGTGGCGCTGTGGCTCAAGTGGTAGAGTGCTAGCCTTGAGCTGAAGAGCTGAGGGACAGCGCCCAGGCCCAGAGTTCAGGCCCCACGACCGGACCAAAAAAAAAAAAATAAGATTATAATAAAGTAAAATAAATACTAAAAGTGTTCTTTTTTAATGCACACATCAGTCACAGGATATATATATAGATAGATAGATAGATAGATAGATACACATATATATATATACATATATATGTGTATCTATCTATCTATCTGATACACATATGTATATATACATATATATGTGTATCTATCTATCTATCTATCTATCTATCTATCTATCTATCTATCTATCTATCTATATATGGTTGGTTGTGAGGCTTGAACTCTGGGCCTGGGTACTGTCCCCGAGCTCTTCAGCTCAAGGCAAGCACTCTACCACTTGAGCCACAGCTCTGCTTCTGGTTTTCTCATGGTTAGTTGGAGATAAGAGTCTCAGGGGGGGATTTCCTGCCCCAGATGGGGTTAAACCACAATCTCAGCCTCCTGTGTAGCTAGGATTATAGGCGTGAGCCACCAGCGCCCAGCAGGAAGAATACATTTTTGAACCTTTTAAACTCACTGTCTACTGATCCAATAATTTTATGTGAGGATGAATGAAGGGTCCTGTGATTAAACCATTCCTGGGTTTGGTACAGCCAGGAAGGAGGGTTTTGGAATGTGCTTCAGCTGTCAAAACAAATGTGGGTTGTTTAAGCCACCATATCAATGATATTCTGGCGAGCCTTCCAAGCACACTAATGCAACACATTTGAGTAATGGCCTCTCCAGTGCCTGGTGGCTTAAATTATTAAATTGTTTTGAATAAGCATAGCATTCTAATTTTAGAGCTACAATCCACCCACCTATCATTCAGCTGCAGAGGTGGAAATGCTTCTTAAAAGCAATGCCACCTCTTACTTTGTACTTTGAGGTGATGGGATTCAGGCACCTATTTTCTTCTCCTTACTACTCACCACTGACTGATTCTCCATGCTGACTGGATTCATGAGCCATGATGACCATGTGATAGTGTCCCTAGTGCACTGGCTCTTGTCCCTGCCTCCCTGGACCCATCCACCAAGCCCCTGAAACATCCTCATGTAAAGAGTCACTCACAGATGCTCTCAGACCAGCCTAGTCAGCACCATATGGCATTTGTCAGACACTGCCTTTGTTACCTATGCTGGGAAATCTCTGTCCACCAGGCAACGCTGCCTCTTGTGGGCACAAGTGTCACAGCCACTTCTGAACTGTTGCATTGGATAGGTGTCAGTGTGATGGCTAGTCTTCTCAGCTACTTTCACTGCACACTGCCATGTCTGCCAAACCCTGCTGGCATCGCCTGCCAGGCACGGCAGAGGACCATCTGGCACTGTGGCTTCTGCCATCTCTCTCCAGGAGCTGTTGGAAAAGGACATACACACACACACACACACACACACACACACACACACACACACACACACAGAGTTTCAACCCAGAAAGTGGTCTTTAATAGGAGATTTTGACAGAGAGGACCTAAAATACCCCCCCCTCCCTGTTTCTGATTGTCATCTTACGGAGATTCGTTTATTCTTACTCCAAAGTCTACTCTCATAGAGGACCCTGAGATGTATTCATAGGTTTGGAGATGGTCAGAAGTGAATGAAAAAAAAAACACAAAACACCATTATAAGAATGATTTGATGCATCAAGTGTTGTGTTTAAAGGATGAACGTGTTCTTTCATTGCTAATTTTGGTCAGGTTTCCTCAGCAGACCTGAGAGAAGGAGAAAATAATGTCTGAAGGGCCTTTGAGGAAATTAGGAAGTGTGGAGAGGTAAAACTGGGATCCTAGCCTGATCCTCCTGACCCCCTGGGGATCTCTGATGTCAGATCTGTGAAAACTGTGCCTGTTCTGTGTCTTTTAGAAGGGATGGAGCTTTTTACAAAAGATTTATTTTGAATTAAAAAAGAGAAACTATACATGCCAATAAAGAACGCGTCGTATCTTTTCCACAAGAGTCAGAAGGGTAATTCATTGCCCAGATGGTCTGTGGTTTATGTAAATTACTTTTTCTGGAAGAATGCTCATTTCTAACCAATCAGTCATTCATGAATTAGAATAGTGAAGTGGATGGTGCTGCTGTGAAGTCACTCTCCTGTATCTCTTCTTCTGACACTGATTCTGGAAATGATTCCATGTTATTAAAATAATTCTAATTTTAAAATAAGGCCAATATTTGATATTACACAGGCTCAGAATGCCTCTTCTCGGGAAAGGGGAGTTTACATTGAAAATTAAATAAACTCACCAATTTGGTATGATTTGGCCACCAATGACAAATTCATAGGTTAGCAGTGATGGAAAAGACTTTCAGCCAGCAATATTCTAGGTGACTGCCTATTGTTTTATTTTCCCATCAATTCCTAACAGTAAACCAATGGCTCAGATCTAATCCTCCCTGTTTTGGAAACAAAGAAATGACAGAGGAATAGTTGGAGAGAGAGAGAGTATGAGTGGTGGAAAATGAGGAGAGAATTACAGTAAGATGAATTCAAAAGAATGGAAGAGTAAAAACCTTCTTGAAAGAAGAAGTGGCCCATAAAGTGAACTATTAAAGAAAAAAAAGCAAGATAAGAGACCTCCAGTAATTTGATGATTTTGGGAAAGGCAGGGTTGAAGATCAGGGAACTAGAGGTGGGGAAATAATGGAGTGAGGATGGTTTAGTAGTATATTTATTATTAACTGGTGCATATATATGTCTCTCTCTATACGTTATACACACATATGCATTGAGTGCTTACTATGTTCTAGGCATAGTAATGAGTTCCAGAGGATTGAGCAACAAGGCTATTCTTATACTCATAGAGGTTGGAAGAAACACTGATGAAATAACATACATATTAAATGCAAAAAGAGGAAAGAAACACAAAAAATCACTCAGAGCCAGACTGGGTGGGGGCTCTTTATATGTCAATGTCTCCATTGGGAGGGGCACATTCTGGATGTTGTGTGGGAAGACATGGGTAGGAAAGAAGTTTAAAATTCCTTAGCTTGGGAATTTGATTAGCTCTTTCATTTTCAGAGAAAAATAAATGTAGTGGTAACTAAAGTAATGTGAAAGAAATCAGAATGAAAAAGATAGTATGTAACACATACACCATCCAGTCCAAGGGAATATACTTTGAATAATCCTTATTGAAATTAACCATTTTTCACACTGTGGCATATGGAAATATTTTACACCTTTTCTCACTCATTGAATTTCAGTGTGTTCTTTTGTTTAATCACTGCTACCATATGAAATCAAAACACCATTCTTCGCATGTGAATTGAATAACACATGGGAGGCTAACATATTTGAGCATACTTCATAACCTTTCTGTTTTTTAGAGTAACAAAGATGATTTTGTAGCTCTTCACAGAATTATAATAATAATTTTCAAAACCCCTATGGTAAACACTTCCTACTCAATTGAAAGCAATTAAGGGATATATAAATAGGATGTAAGAAATCATCTAGAGCTTTTCACATTGAATTACTGTCTTGTTTAAATACTTTTTGATATAGACACCCATTAATGACATTCCTCTTTCCTCGAGCACCTGTTCCTGGTAAAAACAAGGGCTGTATTGATTTGCTGCAATTTATCTTCTCCTAGGATTTTTGTCTTGACAGTGTGAGAAGATTAATTGGAATTAATGGCATTTGCACAGCTAATTAAAGTCACTCTTCCTAAAGTCAAATCAATTCCTTTAATCAGAGGAGTGACAAAGCCTTGCTTACTTGTTATAGTCTGCATGTAAATATTCCCTGGATGGATCGGAATCTCTATAAGCATTAGGCACAGAATACCATAATGACTTGGGTTGGCCAGGAGTCTTTCTGGCACTTAGTAATTTACAAAATGTCATTTGTGCCATTAGTGTACACTCTATGAATGTTTTAATTAACTGTAATTAAAACAAAATTTACACCAATTTTACACATGGCTCATGTTTAATACTCCTTACAGCAGTTGATATAACATGCAAAAACCTCAATATAATTCATAGGCAAAGTTCACATCATACAGGAGGAAACAGAGGGTTCAATAATCACTGGCCTATTTAGTCATAACACTGAGGTTTATAGAATCTGATTTTATTATGTTCTGCCAATTCTTTTCTGTACATGGGCTATAGGTCTCTAGGGAAATTGTTCATCAAAGCCTAATCAATTCAGGCAAAACTCATGCATATTGGGGGATATTTGTGATAGATCCATGAGAGTTTTTATGCATATTGCTATTGAGTGTCAAGGCAGTGGTGATGTGGCATTGAGTGGTACCATAGAGAACCTAGATATTCTCTTCCTCTGTCAATTCAGAAACAAGATCATGACATCCAAGACTGATAGGAGCAGAGTCAGTATGTAAGAAATAAAGCAAGGTAGCATTTGAAATGAACTAACAACATTTTACAATGTAGGTGGAGTATTTGCTCTCCTACGGTGTAAACATCAACATCTATCAAATGTCCAGGGCTTTGTTTTTCCATACTGGAAATCTCTTCTTCACTGTTTTTCCCTCTCAGCCTGGCCATTGAACCCAGCCTCAGTTTCTGTATTGTGTGTAAGCTTTGACCTCTTTGGCACTAAACTTCTCCTCTCAAATATTTCTATAGCTCTTATTTCCTTTCCAGAAACGTTTCTGACTCTGACAATGAAACCAAAATATGTGTAACCCTCAAATGAAAGGAGGTAATGCCTCGTGGACCAGCCAGGCAGTGGTAGGGGCAGGAGTGATAGATGCGCTTGTGGTATATCTTTCATCCCTCAGAAAAATGGCCTGATTGTATCAAACACTATAGTTGCTAAAAAATATAGCCAAGTTAATATGTTTACACACTTGCCTACCCTGGGTCTTTCTCTTATTTCCTAATCTATGCTCATGGACTACAGGTATGGTAGTTGTGATGCATGCATACAATGTCATAATACTGCCATCATGGAAAAAAGCATTGATAAACAGGGCAAAGAGGCAAATGTTTAATAACTGACTGAGTAAAATAACCCAATATTTTAGAATCATTAAAAAAACCTTTGTGAAAGTAATTGATGACTATAAAAATGTGGAAAAAATAATTGGGTAAAATAGGTTCCTGGGATAACCTGAATAAATGACTTTAATGTTATTATTCTTTAGTAAGTACTAAAGGCTAGGGATGAAAGTCTTTTCTTATTTTGGGCAGTACTGGGGTTTAAATCCAGAGCTTCATGCTTTTTGCAAAGTAGACACTTTATCACTGAATCACATGTTCAGCCATTACTTTGGTGCTAGCTATTTTTTGAAATATCACCTTGCTTTCTTATGGATACACTATTACCTGAAGGTATGCTTTCCCTCACAGCTAGATAACAGATGTGCACCATCATACCATCCAGTCCTGTCACTCTTTTGCCTGGGATTGCCTGAAAGTGTAAGCCCACCAACCTCAGCCTCCCTACCAAGCTAGGATGACAGGTACATGTCACTTTGCTAAACTAGTGGTCTTATATACTTTTCTGCTCAGACTGTCTTTAAACTGCTATCTTCCTAATAGCCTCTCAAATAGCTAAGATTACAGGTAATAAGCCTCCAGCACACAGCTCATGAACTGTTTTTCTTTTAATGGATAAACACTAGGAAAAAAAAAGCTTCCTCCCACAAATGTGATTATGAGCAGGCCAGGCATTGACACTCTTATTTGTGGTAGCAGCAGAGAAAGATTTTTTTCTCATCATATTCCCACCCACATTTCCACCATATTGGAAAGAACATTTTCCTAAGAGAGATGGTCTATTTCCATAAGAAATTCTTCTCCATAGCAGACTCAGAGAGTGGAGAGTGGCAGATGCGACAGGGCAGGCTTTGATCCATGTGCCATGTCTTGTAAAGGCCATTGGACTCCTTTGGCTGAGAATCACCATTGAACAGTACACAGAGAATAGCACTGCTTTTTTTGACAGCTACATGAAACTTAAACAAAAGGGTTGGAATATAATCATGACTTCCTTTCCCAGACATCACTGTAACAGTGCATGAGACATAGTTCCACTGTATAACCAATTAATTAATTGATATATATATATATTATATATATATATATGGGTTTCTTTTGGCTTTGGGTGAATGGGATATAAATTCTGAACTGGCTTCAATGTATCATGACAGAAGGCATTGAGGCAGAGATGTTACTTCTCCACCCTTCTTCACGTGCCAGCTCAGGCAACCTGAGATCTGTTGAGAGGGTAAGGATTTCAGTAAAGATAAGATTGTATTAAACCTCTCCCTGATCTAGGTCTGTTGTGTATATCTTGCAGTTTACAACATCATTTTAAAGATATGACTTGCCTGTAAATTATATTGCCACCTACTACAGTAGGATATGGGAGACATATAGAAGAGGCAGGAACATAGTAACCACTTACTAATTTTTAGTTGCTGCTGTGCATTAAACTTATCTCTTGAATTAAATCTTTTCCTGGATATCTAGAAATGAGTTGTTGTGGTCAATGTTTCTCGTTCACTATTTTTTACCTAGAAAGTGTTTTACTTATTTTTTATTATTATCTTTAAGTAGTTGTGTTAAGGAGTTGCCACTTAACAAAGCAGGTTTTTTTTTAATATATTGTCAAGGTGTATAGAGGGGTTACAGTTACATAATTAAGGTAATGAGTACATTTCTTTTTTTAATTTTTAAATTTTATTTTATTTTTTTGTGAACATACTGTATAGAGGTGTTACAATTACATGGACAGGACAATGCGTACATTTCTTATCAAGCATTGCAGCCTCCTCCTTTGTTTACCCTTCACATCCCTTCCCAGCCTCCCCCCAACCCCCCACCCAATCACCCAACCCCCCACCCCCACCAACATTGTAAAGCTCGTTTTCCACGTGACAACTTGCACTTCTCATTGTTGCAAAAGGTCCACCTGTATCCTTAAACGACTTGTTTTTCCCCATCTCCTCCACAAGTTATACTGACATCAAATATAGTGAAAGCAGGGGTTATACTGTCGGGAAGGGACATACAAAGCAACAAAGAGATAATCTTATAAATGTGTTAGAAACAAATGCATGAAAGAAAAAAGCATAAAATACATATCTAAGGGTTCATTTTCCTAACATCACCTTATCTGACCTTTTCCGCTTGACTCATACATATACTAGATATTTCAAATAAGGGAAACCATGGGACCTATGTTTCTTTGCGCCTGGCTTACTTCACTTAATATAATTTTTTCCAAGTTTTTCCATTTCCTAACAAATGGGGTAATGTCATTCTTTCTGATGGAGGCATAGAATTCCATTGTATATATATACCACATTTTCTTGATCCATTCATCTACTGAGGGGCATCTGGGTTGGTTCCATATCTTAGCTATGGAAAATAATGCTGCAATAAACATAGTTGTGGTGGTAGCTTTAGTGTGGTCTTGTTTGTGATCATTTGGGTAAATGCCCAAAAGTGGGATTGCTGGGTCATAGGGGAGCTCTATGTGAAGTCTTTTGAGGAACCTCCACACTGCTTTCCAAAGTGGTTGAACAAGTTTACATTCCCACCAACAATACAAGTACATTTCTTGTCAAACTTGTTACTCTCTCCTTCATTATTCTCCTTTTTGAGTACAATATATCTAGGGAATGTGTCTATGCTCAGTTCTTCAGGGTCACCAAGATTTAAGCAGCTAACATTCCTGAAAATACCTGCCAACAGCAAGCGCTTACAGAATATTGATAAAGATCTGAGAAAGATTAATCCCATATTTTATATAAGAGGAAATAGGATTACTGCACATACTTTTACAATCAGCGATATGGTGCCCTATCTTGCTGCTGTTGTTCAGAGTAATGGCAATAGAAATACCATACTTCTCAGAGTTGGTTACCAAGAGGTTTGCTGATGTTTGCAGGAAATACCTTGATTGATAGGTGTTATTCCCACCAGAAACATTTAATTCATATCCATGGTTTTGTGTGAATATCTGGTTTTACACTTAAGAAGCAGGTACCTAGGATAGAAATTTAGGCTGAAGTCCAAGTGGCTCAGTGACTAGACACTTTGATCCTGACCAATCTGGTTATGAATTATCATTTCAAAAGTATCTAGGACAGATAAAAGAGAGGAGTGTATTGCAGATTAAGGAAATAAGTAAGATCTGACAAGGGGAAATGGAACAAAGTAGCTTCATCTTCACTTTGGAAGATAATCACCAAAAGAGAAGCCAGTGCTCTAAGGATGTGCTGGGCCACAGGGTAAGAGGCCACATGCTGCATGGACCTGATTCAGCAAGCACAGTGAATGCTGATGTGCGTGGAGAGTGTGAAGTACCAGCGAGGAGCTAGGATTATTAAAATGAATTATTAATGACTCTCACCCTTCATGCCTTCACATTTTGAGGAACACAGACATGGCATAAAGCATTTCATTTATTTTTGATATTCATATTACCATTATGGAGATAGGACTTCCAGCACTATGAACAGCCTTCAAAAGTATAGCTTTGAAGACAATTAATCTTTTCTAAAATATTCAGATACATGGATAAAAAATGAATTTAAGATACTCATTTTCTGTCTGGGTCTGATAGTCAAAAAAGAAATCCATATTTCATTTTAATGAGAATTACCTATTTTTCTTTTGAGTAATGGATGCCTCAAGATTATACAATTCACAGAATGCAATTTGTGCAATTATCTCAAAGTTAATATATACATGTGATGACACTCAAATTATAATAATCTAATAATCTAATAAAAGATGTCCTTGTGCCTCATACAATCTCTACATTTAAAAAATTCTCCAAAAGAATTTAGAACAGAGATTTAGCTTCTTGTTTGTGTGTGTGAATAAATATATGCACATATATAACCCTACAAATGAACATATACATATAATATGTAGTATTTGTGATCTACATTTTACTTCATTTAAATACATTTGATCACATTAAAGTATAGGTTTTTATTGAGTGTAGCACAATGTTTTGAAGAATATATATTGCATATATATAGTATATACTATATATGTAGTATATATGTGGTATATATACTATATAAATATATATACTATATAGTATAATCTATAATAATATATACATATAGTATACTATATAATACATGTATTTAGACTGTTCATGGTACAGATATACACACACATAATATACATTATAGTTATGTATATGGGAACAGTTACATCTCACTAATTAACAAACTTATTGTTTTACACAGTTATCACCAGGTATCTTGCTATACCTGGTTTCTGTTGCTAGAATTGCTTGGAGAATCATCCATATTTTTTGCAAGTTTACGTTATGTGTTTAATTTTAGTGCTCATGGCATATCATATATCAATACATCAGAATGAATTTATATATTCTATTGTTGAGGGACATTAATGTTGTTTCCAGTTGGTTATTGTGAGTAATCTTATTATAAGTATTTCCCCATATCTTCTATTGCACATGTGCATGAAAATTGATTTTGTGTGAAATTTAATCTGCAAGACATAAGGTTTGATAATAGATAATGCCAGACAATTTTCTAAGTGTGTGAACCAATTTATATCTTTACAATGGATAAGAATTTCCATTGTCTGTATCTTTGTCAATGTCTTTAATCCATCATGATGTTTAATGTAAGAAAATACTGTAAATGTAGGTGGCTTATAAACAAAAAAATTATACCTTAGAGTTTTAGAAGCTGAGATGTCTAAGATCCAGGCATTACTAAATTCAATATCTAGTGATGGCCTAGCTGTGCTGGATCATGTGTATTCATTGTGCTGCATCTGCTCTTGGCAGAAAAGGGGTGAAAGGTCCCTTTAGGGCCTCCTGTACAAAGGCACTAATCCCATCATGAGTGCTACTCGAAGCATCAAAGTAAAAAGAAGTGAGCTAAAAAGACAGCTTTATCTAACTGTGCTGGGAGGTAGGGTAGCCCAATGGAAATTACTTGTAAGGCTTTGTGTTTGATCTTAACACTCAAAAAATGCAGAAACAAACACACTAAAACAATGCAATTTTAAGCTAAAAATTTGTACTTTGGTGTTTATAAGAAACCATGACCTATCTATAAAACTCAATCTACCTAAATAGACCATTGTCACCTTTTGTCCAAGTTATCTGTTATTTTCTATCAGATCTGGTATTTACTCTCCGACTTTTCTCTCAGATAATAAACCTGTATGTGTATGCAACTGCTAACCTCAAGTGTGTGTATTCTTAAGGTAATTTACATGCCAGTGGAGGAATTTTTCCCTGCTTCTCTCTTGGTAACCTGGGGATATGCATGGGGATTAATTTTATCATAATGGCAAGCTGTCTGTAGCTCTTCCTTTGCAGGAAAAATTGCTTGGGACTCAAACAACTGAAGCGTTAAAAGACCTGAATACATCTACCGACGAATACTCCCTTTCTTGTTTCTCCTTGTACAAAAAAAATCTTTCAATTTAAAGATGAAATTTTATATGACCTGATGATAGTTTCATCTCTGGGTGTTGGTTTCTTCCTTGGAAATGATAATCCCTGAAATGGATATAGATGAATTCACAAAATGCAGTCTCTATCGCGGTTTTTGGATCATCTAAATTCTCTACTATTTTCTACTTTGTAGGGAAATAGTTTCCCCTCATTTTAAGGATGAAGTCCCTGATATCTAAGATATATGATTGACAAGAATGTGATCATTTCCCACTACCATCCTTTTAATCTTACAGTCCTGAAGTAAACTTGATGTTTTATGTACTGAAAATATTCTAGAGGTTTCACAGATATCTGTACTGATGATATTTTCAATCCCTCCATTAAAAGGAATTCCTAAATGGAAGATCAGATCAAATTTAGTAAGCCTTGAAAATTTAATACACATCTTATCTGGAAACACAACTTTGCTATATACTGCATTTCCTTTTGAGCACAATGAAATTATTATCTGATGTCCATTCCACAGCTGGTACATGAAACAATGTGGGATTCCTGTGTCACGGAGAAAGCACAGGAAACTAACTATAAAGATATACTCTTCCAGTGTCCAGATACTCTCCCATATAGTAAGTACTTCTAGCATTTGATGTAGGTCTTGCATGAGGATGAATGTTTGTTTGAAAACACAGAATCAAAGTCCACAAAACACACAAAATCATACTTTACTGAATTTCTAAGCATTTATTCTTTCTGGAATTTTCCCCCTGAACTTTGCCATTTTAGTGTTAAGTGCTTCTTGATCAACATCACCTCTTCCATCATTCTTCCCCTCCAATCCATCTATGTGATACTTTTTCCTTCTTTGAAGGTAATGGGGAAGTATCAACAGATTTCTAATAGAAAAGTAATTAAAGTCTGCAAATCAGGACATGTTTAATAACCTATATTGGAATCAGGAAACATTAAAGGAAACTTGAATAAGCATAAAACAATGCAAACTACTTGGTTTAGGTGGGGTCTCTGTCTTGGAAAAATGGACGAAAACAATACTAAATAGTGAAATGAAAAAAGTTCACTTTTGTGAACTTTGTGAAGAAAGCAAAGTCAGTTTTTCTTGCTTGTTGATTAACTGTTATATCTCCGAAGTCCAATACTGCCATCTCTAAAATGATCAAGCCTATGATTATAAAACAGCTTATTATAATGTATGCCATTTTCTTTGAGTTTTTATGGATTGTGTATCTTATAAAGCATTTTAGAAAACATTTTCCTGGCAGAGTTCTCTGGATATTTCCAACAAATTATAAACACGTACAGTGCACGAATTTGTATTTCTTCCCTTGGAGAGCTAGATAGACTAGTCAAGTAAGTTTCTTTCGATAAGTCATCCAAATTTTCTTTCCCATAAACACACTGTCTCATCTCTGTCATAATCTTTTCTCTTTCAACAAGAGTTTCTTGCTATTCTCCCAGTGAAAATATTGGTCAATGAGTACATCGTATTTCTAACAGCCCCTCTCTCCCCCGGTCCCCTATGAAAAGAATCAAACTCATGGAATTCCTATATGGATACTTGTCCAGAAAACAGATGTGTCCATACATAATCACATAATCATGGATCCAATAGTTGTTTTCAAAGAGAAACAAGTACTTCGCTGTTATTAAGCCTTTAGCATTTCACATTATTCTTTGTAGCTCTTATGTTTTAATATAAATTCACATTTAATTTGTTTCACATTAACACTCCCTGAAATCATTCAGCAACAATGTTTTCTGTCTTCTCTGCTCATTGAATATCTATTACTATTTATGCACCCCTGGAGACAGTAGTTTGCATTCTTTTTGGCAGAATTACATTTTGTTACTTTGGACTCAGAGTTCTAAGACTTTTGCATTTATTTAGTTGTACTTCTCATAATTAAAGTTTTTTTCAACAGTTTCAGATTTGGTATTGTTTGAGAATATAATTTTGCATGTCATGTATTGCCTCCTATCAGATCAACCTACTGCTGACAGAAGAATAGAGGGAGTATGAAAAAGAGACAGATAGAGAGATAAATGTAGTATTTTAGCTTGATGATTGCTCATAATGATGATAATGCTAATAGCATAGATTTATTGAGGTCATTATACATGTCCTGCCATGTTACAAGGGCTTTGATGTATTACTTAGTAAAGCCCACACTAACTTCACATTAGTAGCTCTTCTTATTCTCACTTTTGCAGATAGTTAAATTGAGCTCTTGAGAGATTCACTCACTTTTCAAAGGTGACAAAGCCAGCAAATGGAAAATCAGTGAAACCTATTTTTAAACCAATGTGTCATTGTTTACTCATCACACTATATGCTATTATTGTATATATGTATAAGAAATAAAAAGTATTCAAAATTCAAAATAATTTCCCATGCTACCTTATTAATGAAGAATAACAAAAAAATCAATGTGATCTAGTCTCAAGAAGGTATTATTTACATACTCTGCTTATCAACAACAAAATAAGACAAAAAAGTATTTGTAGTTGATGCTCCCTTTGTCTCTGAATACAACTCTTGCTTGTTTGTGTGGATCTTTGTGTATCTTTTTTGACAATTTATAAAATTTATTTATTTTCTTTCTTTTTTATTTTATTTTATTGTTAAAATGTTATACAGAGGGATTACAGTTACATGTGTAAGGCAATGAGTACATTACTTGTTAACCATGGTTACCCCTTTCCCTTATTGTTGTCCCACTATCCCTTTCTTCCCTCATCTTCCACACTCCTCCCCACTCCACTCCATTACCCCCACCCCAAAGTTGTAAAGTTCATTTCCTATCTACTGTCCTGTGGGTATCCTTGTTGCAATTGGTCATGTTGCGTCTTTGTTTGAACGTTTTGTTAGTCTCCTTCCCCTCCCCAGCTTAGACAAATATATATATATATATATATATATATATATATGAAAGCTGCAGGGTACCAAAATCAAGTACAGTGACAATATGCCATAAGGGAAAGAACATACAAAGGAAACAACAACAAAATAAAATCACATAGTACATTTAAAACAATATCAATAACGACAGACTGCTTGTGTCCATATCTTGGGGGTTCATTTCACTTAGCATTATCTTATATGGTCATATTACATAGCTTTTGAGCTTTTCAGCTCCTCTGATAATATTATCCTATATGTATACTAATTATTGCAAATAAGAGAAAACGTGGGACCTAAATTTCTTTGAAACTGGGTTACTTCACTTAATGGGAATTTTTTCCAAGTCTCTCCATTGTGTGTGTGTGTGGGGGGGTGTCGTTCTTTCTGATGGAAGCATAGAATTCCATTATTACTGATGGATGAAATATTCTGTAGAGGTCTGTTAAGTCTAGTTTTTCTATGCAGTTGTTTAGATCTGAGTTTTCTCTGTTGACTTTTTGCCAAATTCATCTACCCAGTGGGGAAAGTTGTGTGTTAAAGTCCCCAACAATTAATGCCTTTGGGTCTTTGTGTGATTTTAGGGAAAGTAGTGTTTCTTGGATAAATTTGGGTGCTCCAGTATTTGGTGAATAGATAGTTAGAATTGTTATATCCTCCTGTAGGAGAGATCCTTTTATTAGTATATAGTGTTCATCTTTATCTCTTCTCAATATTTTTAATTTGAAGTCTGTTTTACTTGGTATTAGGATTGCTACTCCAGGCTCTTTGTGGGTGCTCTTTGCTTGGTAGATTTTATTCCAGCCTTTAACATTCAGAATATGTTTATTTCTGTGGGGAAGGTTTGTCTCTTGAAGACACAAAATAGATGGATCCTGTTTTTTGATCCAACTTGAGATTCTATGTTGTTTGATTCGAGAGTTAAGTTCATTTATATTGAGAGGATTGAGAGGAGTTTGGAAATTCCCATCATGTTATCTACCTTCTTAGGGGCTGTGTCACCTAGGTTCTGCCTATGTTTATCTGATTCTTTGTTTGGGGGATGTTTCTCTGCCTTCATCAAGATCTAGTTGGTTCTCTATGTGTAGGACATCTTTAAATATCTTTTCTAGTGCTGGTTTGGTGTAGACATATTGTTTCATTGTTTCAATTTTTCTTTGCTATGGAAGGTTTTTATTTTCCCTCAGGTATAAAGGATAGTTTAGCTGGGTACACTATTCTTGGCTGATTATTGTTTTTCTTTAGGGTGTGGCATACTTTATTCCAGGCTCTTCTTGCTTTCATTGTCTCTGCTGAGAAATCTGTAGTTATCATGATTGGTTTTCCTTTTTAGATGATTGATCTTTTCTCCCTGTCAGCTTTAAGGTTCCTTTCCTTAGTTTCTATTGATCCTGTGGGGATTACAATGGGGCGGTGGGATGTCCTGTTCTGGTCTGGTCTGTTTGAAGTTCTAAAAGTTTCTTGTATCTGAATGGGCCTATCTTTTTGCATGTTTGGGAAGTTCTCTGCTAGGATTCTGTTATATAAATTTCCAAGACCTTTGGCTTCTGTTTCTAGGTTCTCTTCTACACACATTCACCTTAATTTAGGCCTTCTGATGGTGTCTTCTGTATGCTGAATAGACTTTATCATATTTTTTAATTTGTTTTGAATAATTGTTTGTTCTTTCTCTGTAATGTCTAGGGTGTCTTCTATCCCAGAGATACAGTCTTCTGCATTGTCTAGACAACTGTCCAGACTTTCTTCTTTATTTTTTAATTTCCCTTCCTTCTAATTGCTCAGTTTTAATGGCTTCAATTTCTTTGTTGAAGCTTTGTTTTAGATCTTGTATGGATTTCTTTGCCTCCTTGATTTGGTTTTTCCTGTTCACTCTCAAATCCCTTAGTTGAGTGGCTATACTTTCACTAGACTCCCTTTTTTTTTTGGAATTCATTCAGCTTTCTGGTTGCAGATTCCACAAATTCATCTATTAATCTTTTCTTTGCCTCATCATGCTAACGCATCGCCTTATGTAAGCATTCAATTTTTTCATTCAGCATGTTTACCAGCAGTGCTTGTGAACTCTTTTTTTTTGGGGGGGGTCTGGTCATGGGGCCTGAACTCTGAGCCTGGGCACTATCCCTCAGCTCTTCAGTTCAAGGTTAGCGCTCTACCACTTGAGCCACAGTGCCACTTCTGGCTTTTTTCTTTTTTCTTATGTGGTGCTGGGGAATCGAACCCAGGGCCTCATGCATGCAAGGCAAGCATTCTACCACTGAGCCACCTTCCCAGCCCTGCTTGTGAACATTTTGAGAGGTATCCTCTGGAGTCTTTATTAACTACTCTGTTGCCTGTTTATCCTGGGTGGGAATTCAAATTGCTTTGACTTGCCATTTTTCCTGTGTTTCTGGGGCTTGCTCTGCCCATTTGGGAGGGAAAAGAAATCCAATTCCTTACTAGAACACAAGTACCAACCCAGAGCCCTGTAGTTGCACTGAATTTGGAGGTTTATAATTAACGATGGGTATTTTCACTCTATCTCACCTTTTTGGGGAGTGAGTGTAGGTCCAATTACACACCAGAACACAATTCTTTTTTTTTTTTTGGGTCCGATCATGGGGCCTGAACTCTGGGCCTGGGCGCTGTCCCTGAGCTCTTCAGCTCAAGGCTAGTGCTCTACCACTTGAGCCACAGCACCACTTCCGGCTTTTTTCTTTTTTTTTTGCTTATGTGGTGCTGGGGAATTGAACCCAGGGCCTCTGGCATGCAAGGCATGCGCTCTACCACTGAGCCACCTTCCCAGCCCACCAGAACACAATTCTAAGACAAGCACCTACCCGGAACCCTGTAGTTGCACAGACTTTGCACAATGAACAATGGGTATTTTCATTCTATCTCACTTTTTTGGGAGTGTGATTATATTCTATTACACATCAGAACACACAACTAAGACTAGCACTTACCCAGAACACAGTAGTAGAACAAATTTGGGGGGTTTAAAATCAACAATGGGAGTTTTCACAGTATCTCACCTTTTTGAGGAATGAGATTTTTATCAATTACACACTAAATCTCAATTCTAAGACAAGTTCCCACCTAGAGCCCTGTAGTTACACAGGAATTGTTAGTTCACACTCAAAATGTGTATTTTCACTCTATTTCTCCTTTTGTAATTGAAAACATCTCTACTTCCTCACCAGAACACAATTTTATGGCAAGGCTGACATCAAAGCCCTTCAGTTGCACAGACTTTGGACTTTTTGGAGATGAAAGTATATCCAGTCCCTCACCAGCACACAATTTTAAGATAAGCACCAACTCAGATCCCTGTGGTTGTGTAGACTTTGGAGACACACAATCCAAATAGGTATTTCACTCTATTTCTCCTATATTGGATATTGCAGAACGGTTTTAAGACAAAATTTACACCTGGTCTGATCTTTGCACTGATTTTAGAGGTTCCCAATTGTAGATAGATATTCCCTTATTTATCTCTACTTATCTTTGTCAGGGAAGGGGTATTGTGTTTCAGAAGTTGGGATTATAAACAGTTGTAATCAGTAAGTACCTTTGTTCTGAGGTTTAGGATGGTTTGGGCTGAAGGAATAACACCCTGAGCCACTGTGGCACAGTCTCACTGACTACAGATATAGTTGAATTCAATGTTTCACACTTGAGGATCAACAGAGTAATGAAAGCAAATTGGGAAAGAAGGCATAGAAATATTTGTAAATGGGAGAGGTGGAGTTGTGGAAAGATTAAGATATACAATGAAACTTAGGAGGGGAAAATCAGATTAGAGGGATGTAGCAAAGGAGAGAGGAAAGTTATGACGTAGCTTCTAAGTAAGAAAGAGAAGAAAAATTAAAACAAAAAAGACAAAAAACCAAAACTCAAACAATAAAAGAAAAAGTACATAAAAATTAAAAAATTAAAATTATGTACGTGTGAAATAATAATACTAAAATTAAGAATAATACTGTGCAGTAGGGAATTGGGTAATCAATTTATACTCTGAATTAAGTCTATACACAGTTATGGAGGAATCTTAGTGGTTATCGTAGGCTGTGAAGCCAGTTGTGAACAGAACCACAATGACTAAGGAATAAACAACAGCAACAACAACAGAATTGTTGCAAAAATAAAAAACAAGAAAAAACAACTAAAAAGCAAAAACACAAAAAGAAAAACTGACCGGCAAAAGTAACAGAGTTAAACTAGTTGCAAAAAAAAATAAAAAGAGGAGAAGGAGCAAAAAAAATTTTTAAAGAAGTTTAAAAAATGAAAAAATAAAACAAATACTTGGGGCAAAGGAAAATGAGAGGAAAAAAGTATCTTCTATTTATTTGGGGGCTCTTATGTCTCCCCTAAGTCCGTGTTCCAGTCCCTTGATTTGCTTGTAGTTATCGGTTTTCCCGCTTGCTTGGTTGGTTTCTCAAATCAGCCTGTTTGGGTGTGCAGAAAAAACTTCTGCTTTACAGGCTTGGGGACTTTTTGACCTTCCCAGGCTAAAAAGGATGATCTGTTGTTTTTATGTTTTTGTTTCTGTTTTTTTTTTTTTTCTTTTCTTTGTGCTGCCTGTAGGAGGTGGCTGGAGACTGTAGTTTGTTGCTGCTGGGACTGAGCCTGGGGTGGTTGAGGTTTTGGCCTGTCTGGAGTCAGGGGCTTTTTCCAAATTGGGGAGCCCCCTTTGGGCCACTAACCTGTATCCTCTCTTGGCTTTTGTAGCCTGTCCAGTTTTTATTTATTATTTTTAGTGAATTGTAATGAGATTCATGCAGTGGCTGAGCTGCCAGTTCAGCTGAGGTATGGGTGGAATTACTTTGTTGCCTGCAGTGGGTACTGGGGGCCTCTCCTTGCTCAATACCTTCACCTGGTAGTGAAGGCTGATCTGCCCTGGGGGTGAAGAGTTCCTCTCTTCTGGGTAAGGCGCCTTCCCCTGGGTGGAGCTTACTCTCACAGGTCTAATTCCTTGTCCTGAAGAAAAATGGTGCTGCCTGCTACTTCTGTGTCCTGAGTTATCTGCTAGCCATTATGGCAGAGTCTATGCCAGTATCCAATATGGCGTCATTCTCTGATGGCAGAGTAGGGGATGAGGGGCTGCCTTGGCTGAGCTGTTCTGTGGGAAGGAATGGGGATATTGAGGAAACTCATGGTTTCCCTTGGCTTTTCGGCCTGTCTCAATCTGTGCCGGTGGTCAACAGGATGTAGAATTCTGCTCCTGAGCATCCAGTCTATGCTGTAGGTGGGTATAAAGAGATGTGGCCCTCAGTCTCTGGCCTTTTGCTTTGGCCTTGTCTGGCTGGTTCCACGGCAGCTGCTTGTGCACAAATCTTTCTTCTGGTGCAAACTGCGTGAATTTTTCCTCACTAGGCAGAATCTCTGTACTATTACTGATCACTTGGTGTGATTTTTCCTGTAGTGAATTATCCTTCTAGCTGGGAAAACTGGTTTCTTGGAGAGAACTCACATATAGCCCAGCTGTATCTCTGCCATCTTCCTCTGGTCTCTAAATGTTTATTTTTCTTAGGCTTAAATTTGAAAAAGTTATTCATAATTAGTACATTACAGTGATCTTTCTAATGATGCCATTAAGTGTGAACACAAAGTTTTATGAATAAGAAAATTTTAGATGGCTCATTTATTACAATATAGCAATCATAAACAGCAAGATACTTTCCTTGTATTGTTGAATATGAATATAAATTTTGTGAATGAGAGTTTTATTATGATTTAACATTTATGAAATGCAATAAAGTTTACATTTATCTCCATTTTCAAATCACTGTGTTTGTTCTGAAGGGGGTCTATAGGCAATACTCCAGATAAAGCTATCATTTCTTTGAGTACTTGTTAAGACACCTGCGATCAAAAGTCACATTAAGCATGAGAAAGATGAATTTTTCTCTAGTGTTTTGTGTTTTATATATATATATAGACCTATATATATATATATATTTCCTAATTTGGACTAAATATTTAAGAATATCATTCATAGTAGGATAGTCTATGGTGGTTTGTTTGCTGCTGTTTAGATAAAATGCCTAATATTTTGCTTTTATCAGGACAAGAACAGCTTGCAGGAAATGAGCACCCATTCTCCAAGAAGAGAAATGGCACAGATTATGATCACTGAACTAAAATTAGATTATGTTAGCATCTGGGCAAATGCCAGCCTCTGATTATCAACATCAAATGCCTTTTAGTTTCCTTGTGATCACTGTCATTTTAAACCAATTTTAAACTCAATTTTGTGATTTAACAAAGTAGACAAGCATGAAATGGATTCTCTCTTTCTCTTTTTCTCTTTCTAATAAAATGGAATTTTCAGTGAATAACAATGCTGAAATAACAATTCTAGATTTCTTCTAATTTGCTATGCAGCACTGTTTCTTTGTGACAGATTTGTATCTTCCATATCTGGGCTCATGCATCTTCAGACACTTGGAGTTAGGTAGAAATATAGGGCTGACCTGTGGCTGGAGGGAAAAATGGGTGTCTATCTACCTCTGAATGAAATATTCACACAACTCTTCCTTTGTACAGACTCCGGAAATCAAGTGTGAAAGGAGGGATATCATCTAGGGGTAGCAGGTCAGTTTCAACTTCCAGGTATAGAATGATGCAGAGGAATAGTGAAGTAAAGTGGCAAGTTTAATTAAAGCAAAAAGTACAGTACACAGTCTTGATGGAGAAGTTCCCAAAGCTGGGGGGCCAATGGAACTCCTTAAGGAATTGGCATTGATATGACTGATTAATTGTCTTCCTGTCTTGGAACATGATTATGTAGTGATGGTCCACTGTTGACTTGGATCACCCATTGGTCTGTGTCACTGAGCTCTAGTGTGGAAGGCTTTCTCCATGAACCTGGAAACATGAGGTGATTGTAATCCGTATTCAGAGACCCAAGCCTGTCTATACGTAGCTTGATGATCTTTTCACATAGCTGATGGGAATCAGAACCAGTCTTTTGTGCACTGTTATCCTCTCCATTTTGAGAGTGCTATCTTTTCATCCTCTTTATCCTATGAACCCTTCTAGCTTTCTCTCAGGAGGTGGGCCTTTTGAAAAAGGTTACTATTTATATCCCCTTCTCTTCCCTTCATAGATGCTCACACATTCACACACACACACTCATGAATTCATACACACGCACACACACACACACTGTCCCGACCCGCAGGACGTCAACGAGGGTAGTGAACCTAAGCTAGAAGGAATGAAGGGACAAGAGACACGAAGAATGACAGCAAGACAAGGGTTCTGATCAAGCTGCAAATTTTTATTTTTCACACAGGGGTATTTATATGCTTGGAATAAGGAAGCTTTCTCATTGGCTGTCAAGGAAGCTTCTTCATTGGCCGTAGCAGCTGCAGGATGTTTGTTTAGGGCAGGGGGAAAGGGTGGTCGTTAGCAGCTGCAGGATGTTTGCTTAGGGCAGGATGAGGGTAGGATTCTGTAAACTCAGCCTCAAGATGTTCCAGTGAGATAGTCAAGCCTATTATGTTGAGACACTCAACTTTTGGCTCCCGACATCTCCCCCTTTCTTATTTAGAAAATTGACCATCAATTGTTGGCTGCTCTTTTGAAGGGGGTGACAGAGGCTCTGTTCCTCTAAGGGCCCAGGGTTTTTCTCCACTCCCGAGCGAGCGTCCTCACTCAGGGAGGGGAATTTTACAGGCCTTGGCATGTTTTTTGAGGAGACGGCTTGTGGGTATGCATGCCAACCGTCATGCACCAGAGCTTGCCACTAAGGGGTCATGAGTTTGGGGATCTCGTGGATCCATCCCCCTGCAGTCTTACCTGCACCCTTGATTAGAGCATTTTTTCTTCCTCCCATAGGTGCATCCTCCCCCAAGCGGAGGGTCCTATAGGAGGAGGGGTGAATCTATCCCTTATGGCAATAGGTCTTGCCCGTTGAATGGTCAGGAGTTATTAATAAGGAGAAGGGTTTTCTAAATAAGAAAAAAAGGGGGTTTCCCACTGGAACAAGCTCATGGCAAAACACTAATTAAAAGCCTGGGGTAAATCCTAAATCCATATCAAGATGATGGTAATGAACCTGTGTGGGCTTAGAAGCCAAGAGATCAATCTGTTGTTTAATAAACTCAAACAGGAGGGTCCACGTCTGGAGTTCTAGCTACATCTGCAAGAGAAAAAGAATCATCCTCAGGGGGAAGGTTTCCCCTGGGTTGTGGTAAGCCATTAACCTGTATTATCAAGCGTTCTGGCAGCCACCTTGGGGCTGATTCTAAAAATCCGAATACCCAAGCCCATGTTTATCTGTTTTTTGGGTAGCTTGGATGGGCTCAACGGTTCCTTGTCCTGATTTTCCAAGACCTATACCAGGGACAAAATCCATACGGAGCATTTGATGTGTAACAGGGAGGTCAGGAAAAACAAAAGGAGAAACAGTTTCCCTATTGCCCTCTTTGTCAGTCCAATAAGAACCCTGGAACTGACCAAAGGGTTTTTTGACTGCCCTATGCCTTTAAGGTCAGTTAGGGACGAGGTAAGGGGCCAACTTGGCGGCCAATATATTTGGGAAATAACTGTGGCATCTGCACCAGTATCCAAAATTCCCTGAAACTCCTTTCCTTCAATTCGCAGGGTGAGGGTGGGTCTTTTTTGAGTGATAGGCTCAACCCAATACGCATCAGAAGACCCCAAAGAAGCAGTTCCTCGCGGTGTGGTCTGAGCAGTGGAAGAACCCCCTGAATTTAATGGGAGCAGTACCAATTGTGCAAGCCTAGTTCCAGCTGGAATAACTGCAATTCCATTAATGGCCGTGGCCAAAATTTTTATTTCTCCTGTATAATCATTATCAATAATACCAGGAAAAACTTGGACACCTTGTAAGGTAGCAGAGGCTCTTCCAAGAATAAGGGCACACATATGAGACAGAGGGGGTCCCAGGGTCCCAGTGGATATTATTTGAGGTCCTTGTATAGAGTCTAGTACTGTGTCGGTGGCGGCACAGAGGTCAGTCCTGCACTGCCTGGGGTTGCCCGCTAGAGGGAGGCAATCCTGGGGAGAGGTGGGGGGCTTGTGTTGGACTGGGAGTTTGGGAGGGAACAAACCCTATCGCCCCTGGGCTTGTCTTGGGGATAGTCCGGGCCAGAGGCTGGCCCCGAGGGAAGTTTCCCGAAACACGAGAGAGGATGGGTTGCCCAAGAGCATTTGTTTTGGATCTACATTCGTTGGCCCAATGATGGCCCTTACCACATTTGGGACAAAGAGTGGCAGGGAGTGGTATACCTGTAGCTTGGGAGGGCATTGCCCCTTGGCTTTGTTTGCCGAAGGGACATTCACGCGCAAAGTGACCAGGTTGTTTACAATTAAAGCAAGTATGCAAGCTGGGGACTGAACTTTGAAATGCCTTGTTCAAAGCAGCGCCTATGGCGAGCCCCATGGCGTGAGCAGTCCCTACTCCAGCACAAAGCCTGACGAACTCAGAGAGGTCACCCTTGTTTTTATGTGGCCGGAGGACATCTTGACATGCCGGGTTAGCACTTTCAAAGGCAAGATGTTTAACAAAGGCACTTTCACTTTCACTAGGCCCAAGAAGCCTTTCTGCAGCCAAGTTAAGCCTCAAGACAGTCACTGTAGGGTTCATCTGGCCCCTGTCTAACTTTTGCCAGGGAAGTAGTAGCCGATCCCTTTTGAGGGAGACGCTTCCAAGCATAAAGGCCAGCATTTTGAATTTGTGCCAAAAGTCCGGTAGGAAAGCGCTCCTGTTTAGCATTGGTATCAAAGGGCACATTACCCAAAAGTTTAGTATAGGTCCAGGTTTTTGAAGATGTTTTAGCCAAATTTTTTTGCGATGTCTCTCTACATTGTTCCTTAAAGTCCTCATTCCATAAAAGAAAATCACTCTCACTAAGGGTGGTGTGGGCCAGGAACTTCCAATCATTAGGGGTGAGCCAGCGCACACTTTGGTTTTCTAACAAGGCTAACGTATAAGGGGCAGTCGAGCCATATTGGGCTCATGCATTTTTAAGCTTTTCAACAAACCGGAGGCTAAGCCTCTTATACTCTTGTTGGCCTTTTCTTTGGGTGGGTTGTTCCTCTTCATCCCCAGTGTCCTGTTCCTAATCCTCCTTTTCCTCCTCTTCTGATTCGTCCTCCTCACCCTTTGAGGTCCTGTCTGTCTGGCTCCGAGTTACTGGAAAGGCAAGGACTGATTGATGGTGTGATCTAACCTTAATTTTATTAGGTGGTTTTGGTGTATTGGCCAAGGCCAGTGTGCGGAGTTCATAATCAAGGGACCGCAGTTCTTTTAAAAGTTGAAGGTGTTCTCACCTATGTTGAAGGGACTCACGTAAAGGGACCAGGTTAGGTAAAGGGGGGAGAGAAAAAACATCTGGAGGGGCAGTGGGCCCTTGAAGGGCCGGGCCACAAAAGGAAGAGGGCACATAGGAGGGATGCAGAATATTTGGGGTAGAGGGTTTAGTCTGAGGTAGGGGGTGACTGAGTAAGGGGGGCCAATCAGGCTGACGATATTGGGCTGCCTCCTCTTCCAGGGTGGCCTCGTCCTCAGGACTTAAATTATCCTGAGAGGAATGGGCAGCCTGGAGTACAGGATAAAGATGTTTATCTACCTTTTGAGAGGGAGTTTCAAGAGCTTTTAGGGAGGTTTTAGATTCTTGAACAGGATTTTCAGTAAATTGACCAGAAGGCATATCTAATACAACCCATGGGCAAGCCAAGGGGGGCCAAGAGGCATGTTGGTGAACCTCCTCTCCCGTTTTTACAAGTTTTAAAATTCCATTATCAAATAGAGAACATTTTAAAATTTCATTAATCAAATTCCAATAGGAAAAGGCAGTAGCAGGAACCTTTTCCAGACCAAAAGTTTTATAATAATTTTTTAAACAATCTCCTACTCTTTGCCATCTTTTTGCGTCTATGGTTCCTTCAAGGGGAAACCAAGGACACAAGTCCTCTATGTACGAGAAAAATTCTAAATCCTTTTTCTTACCCCACATTCCCTGTGTCTTGAAGGCCTCCTTGAGGCCTGACAGAAATAGATTATGTGACGATATTGCTTTTCCCATGGTGGGTCACTCACTGTGCTTCGTCCTCACTCTCCTGGATCTGTCTCTAGGTGGGGTCTGTCGAGGCAATCGTGGACTGTACTTGGCCAAGTTTTCCCGTAGGACGGCGTTCCTTCCTTAGTCAGAGGCTCGGGCCTCACATTAGGCGCCAGTTGTCCCGACCCGCAGGACGTCAACGAGGGTAGTGAACCTAAGCTAGAAGGAATGAAGGGACAAGAGACATGAAGAATGACAGCAAGACAAGGGTTCTGATCAAGCTGCAAATTTTTATTTTTCACACAGGGGTATTTATATGCTTGGAATAAGGAAGCTTTTTCATTGGCTGTCAAGGAAGCTTCTTCATTGGCCGTGGCAGCTGCAGGATGTTTGCTTAGGGCAGGGGGAAAGGGTGGTCCTTAGCAGCCGCAGGATGTTTACTTAGGGCAGGATGAGGGTAGGATTCTGTAAACTCAGCCTCAAGATGTTCCAGTGAGATAGTCAAACCTATTATATTGAAAGACTCAACTTTTGGCTCCTGACACACACACACACACACACACACACACACACAACCATGATATATGCAAAAACTGCTGCACCTTGTTATAAGTAAATCTACCCTGAATAATAGAACTATTGCAGGACTGAAAAGTGTGCATGGAAATTAAATTATTCTAGGTGTGAGGTATGTACAGGAATGAAGTATTTAAATCGATACCCGACCTTCTTTTGCCCATCACGTGACAAATGACTTAACTTCTCTGTTCTTCAGATCCTTCCTAAGTAGTGTGAGAGTGATAGTAGCTTTTTTACAGGTCTTAAGTGTTGACCAGTTACACACATATAGAGTGAGTAAAAGAGACACGGATGAGTTACCTAAAGTAGCCTTTAAATATGTCTATTTTTTGTAGTTGGTACAGTTCCTTTGGTTTGTAATCTGTCTTAAAACATAAAATTTTTTTACCTTCCCTTTTCTCTTCAAAAAAGAAGAAACCTCCAATAATCTTTCAATAATGCTTTAGAAAGAGCTTTAGTGAAAATCACTATTGAGAGTTGGTTGAACTGAAGGCCCCAGTTGGACACTGAACACTTTATTGTATTCTCAGACCTTGTACAAATTATATTTTGACTTAATTCCTCATCATTACAGTGGAACGTTAGATCTCTACCTTTTACACCGTCTTATCTGAGATATCGGTTTCTCTGTCTGAGGCTGTGCCTACAATTTCTTTAGACCTGGGGCAATTTCTAGGTTTTTTCACTGATGAGAAGACCTATTTCCCATGCAGTGCTTGTGCCCTTTCCTTCTCATTCAAGGAAGCACTGTCAGTTCTCTTTGTGGCTACTCCCAGTCTAGAAGGAAGCCTATTTTTTCTCTCTAAGCCTAGAGGCCTGTTCATATTCACTCTCTGTGGAACCACACAATCTCTGATAACTTTTCTCTAACAATATTTCTCCTATTTATCTTCTATTATTTCACACAAAACAAAAGAAATGATAGGTCATGTTAAGTAGATGCAATTTCCATAGGAAGATTTGCTTTTCCAAAATGTGTTCTAGCGAGAGGGGGGACCAAGATGGCGACGGGGCAGTAGGGAAACGCCACAGCTCTCTCCAACCAAAAAGAGAGTTCGAGTTCCAACGCTTAATCTCCCCAAGAGACCGACAACAACAAAAAGACGAACACTCAGAGAAAAACTAGAGGTGAAAAATAATAAAAAAAAGAAAGAGAGGAAAAGAAGAATTTCAGAACAGAGAAGAGCGAAGACCCCTCCCCCAACCTTTACTGGCCGCGCGGCAGAATGCCAAGCCGCCGGCCAGCCGGTGGGGCGGGGGCTGCCGGAGCCCCAGAGACACAGGGGGCCGCTCGCAGATACCAGGTACCAGTTGCAGATACCAGGTACCGGTTCGCAGAACAGCGGATCGCCAG
>NW_012267311.1:1337727-1338808 GCF_000151885.1 Dipodomys ordii | reverse complement strand
AACAATGGAGGGGCTAACAATGTTCAAGAGGAAGTGTACTCATTACCTCACTCATGTAACTGTAACCCTCTGTATAGTATCTTTACAATAAAAAAATAAAAATAAAAAAAAAACAAAAACAAAATGTGTTCTAGCCCATTAGCTGTGGGCTAGTCTCAGGAAGGCTCTTTTGGGTTTTGCTTAGGCAAGCAACATGGTCATCTTTTTGCCCTGGTCAAGCTCAAGGATGACTATGAGATCAAGATTATTATCGTCAACAAATGGCTACACACTCAGGGGTTTTCATTTTGTCATCATGTGTCATCTTTCTTTTTCTTTTTTTTTTACTTTCTTATTTTTTATTTTATTTTATTTTTTTATTGTGAAAATACTGTACAGAGGGTTTACAATTACATGGGCAAGATAATGAGTATATTTCTTTTTTTTCCCAGTATTTTTTTTATTGTGAAAATACTGTACAGAGGGGTTACAATCCCATGGGCAAGATAATGAGTACATTTCTTATCAAGTATTGTATCCTCCTTTGTTTCCCCTTCCCATCCCTTCCCAGCCTCCCACCGTCCCCCACCCAATCCTCACTGTCCCCCCCACCCCGCACCAAAGTTGTAAAGTTCATTTTTGACATAACAACTCATACATCTCATTGTTGCAATGGGTCCACCTGTAACCCTATTTAAATGATTTGTTTTTCCCCTTCCCCTCCACAAATTATACCGACATCAAATACAGTGAAAGCAGGGGTATATCGTGGGGGAAGGACATACAAAGCAACAAAGAAATAATCTTATAAATGTGTTAGAAATAATCACATGAAAGAAAAAAAGCATTTGAATACATATCTTAGGGTTCATTTCCCTAACATCACCTTATCTGACCTTTTCTGCTTGACTCACACATATACTAGATACTGCAAATAAGGGAAATAATGAGACCTATGTTTCTTTGGCCCTGGCTTACTTCACTTAATATATTTTTTTCCAAGACTTTCCATTTCCTAACAAATGGGGCAATGTCATTCTTTCTGATGGAGGCATAGAATTTCATTGTGTATATATACCACATTTTCTTGATCCATTCATCT
>NW_012267311.1:1335714-1337502 GCF_000151885.1 Dipodomys ordii | reverse complement strand
CTCTTCAGAGAAGTTTCTCTTTAAGTGTTTAGCCCACTTATTTATTGGGCAGTTGTTTCTTTGAAGATTTGTTGTTGAGGAATGTCATCTTTCTTTTACTTAAGGTTTTAATTTGGCCTTTTTAAAGTTTATTGCAATTAAATCCAAAGATGGGAGTCTATGAATATGAGAAAATGTAAGCTGCTTAGCATGCAGGAACTTAGTGTAATGGAAAATGAGCTACAAAGAGATAGGTGGGCATATTATAGATACATGATTGGTACTACGTATCATTATTGATAATAATCATAGTTCAGATTCTTAGAATAAACATAATAATTTTTCCCTATGCTGGTGCTGGTCCTGAGGTTTGAACTTGGGGCATGGACACTATTTCTCAGGTTTTTTTCTTTCCTTTTCTTTTTTCCTCCCCTTAGTGCTATCTCTTTACCATTTGAGCCATAGCTCCACCTCTGGATTTTTTGGTTAGTTAATTGGAAACAAGAACAGCATGGAGTCATTTTCACAAAGAAATGTACTCTATTTAGAGTATATGCATACATCACCCTTGTAATAAGAAAAATGCATGAAAAAGCAAAAATGTCTCATTGACTTTCCTGCCCAGGCTGGCTTTGAACCAGGATCCTCAGATCTCAGCCTCCTGAGAAGGTAGGATTACAGGTGTGAGCTACTGCCTCCAGGCTGAAATAGCTTTTAATAGGGGAAGTTTGTGCTCATAATCTATAGAAAGATTATTGTCAATCTTCTTTTAAACATCTATTTGAAGACCCTGTTATCTTAAAATGAGAAGAATGTTGGAGATGTCACTCCTTCCACTTAAATAGGAAGGAATTAAAAGATGATTAATACCTTGCCTCTTTTAGTTCAACTATTTTATTTTATTTATTTATTTATTTTCTGCTTATGTGGTGCTGAGGAATCGAACCCACGGCCTCATGCATGTGAAGCAAGCACTCTACTACTGAGCCAACTTCCCAGCCCCTAGCTCAACTATTTTAAAGGTGAACTGGAAGCAGAAGAAAGCTAAAATGGAGTTCCAGACACACTAATCTGAAGACTTTTCCAAAATTTTCTGAATTTTTCTATATTTTCAAATGTAGAAAAAATAATAGTGTAAATATTGTAATAGGGTTCACTGTAGGATATATTATAATGAATCCAATTAGTCATAGTTAACATAATCTAATAATATATATTATGTGATATCTAATGAATTCAACTTGTCCTAACTTGAATATTTTCAAAATGACCTGAATTAGAAACTATGTGAAGGCACTGATCAAAATTTAGTAGTAGCTGTTATTATTTCTTTCATATACTTATGTCTTTCTATATGAATTCCTTTCAAATATGACCCTTTATATTTCAACATTTCACTTGTTCAGTTATGTACTTTTTATCAGTTAATTTACAACTAATCATTGTGTAAGTTGAATAAATTGTGGTGAAGTTAACTCCTGGATAGTCAGCACTTTCAATTGAGTCTACCTGTAAGTTAGTAATTCAATGAGTAATTTGTTTTAAAGCAGCTGTAGATATTGCCTACAAAATATATGTCTTCAATGAGACTTTTTGGGCTACAAATCAGTTGACACACTTTATTAATTTGAAAACCAATGTTTTAATGATATCTCTAGGACTTGGAAATGTTCTTAAGAATTTCACCCTTGTGGAACTTTACTTCATTGTTGGTGGGAGTGTAAACTTGTTCAACCACTTTGGAAACTAGTATGGAGGTTCCTCAAAAGACTCCACATAGAGCTCCCCTATGACCCAGCAATCCCACTT
>NW_012267311.1:1227445-1334955 GCF_000151885.1 Dipodomys ordii | reverse complement strand
AATGCTTGATAAGAAATGTACTCATTATCTTGCCCATGTAATTGTAACTCCTCTGTACAGTATTTTCACAATAAAAAAATTTAAAAAAAAATAAAAAAAGGAACTTCACCCTTGTGATGAGAATAAAGAAAAAATAACATTGTCAATGATTAACCGTAGATTGAAAAAAAGCCAATATGCAACAGGACAATACTATTTGGGACTATATTCAAGAACAAATATATATATATATATATATATATATATATAATGTATATATATTTTCCATATAATTTATCTATTCAGGAAGCTGATTGGAATCCTCTCAGTTGTAGCTATGGATATTTTCTTGTACCACATCATGGCCAACCTCATAACTACCCAGAGACAAATCCCAAGTCCACATCTGGCCAGATTTCTATTTCCATTTCATTGATGAGTGAGAATTTCCAACTTCTCTTTTATTTGTATTCCTAGACTAGGTTTTAAAAACATTCCTCTCGAGTCAAGTTTCTCAAAAAATACATAAATAATAGGATAAGAGGGAGAGAAGGAAATAGGAAGAACAATGAGGATGACGGAGAGGCAGAGACAGGGTAGGGGAGGGAGAGAGAGAGAGAGAGAGAGAGAGAGAGAGAATGCACCTTACTTACTGACCTTATTGTATAGTCAAGTCCCATATCTACCAAGGCAAAGGAAATCCGGTGATAAAATTCCACCTTAATCTGAAGGATTAATCACGTTTGAACCTAGGAAACTGATGTTTTTTTTTTTTTTAATTTAACTGTCCTAAATGATAAGTTGAGTGAGCTTCTCCACTCAGTTTAGCAATGCAAATGTCAGTATCTCCCAGAAATACCCTCAAAGATACGTCTAAAATAATGTTTAAACTGTATCACTTAGCCCAGTCAAGTTTGTACTTAAGGTTGATCATCATAATTAGTCAGAGGAATTCACTAATGTAAATGCTCAGAAAGCCTTCCTGGACCTATTCATAGGCTAAATCAATTGGAGGAAAGTAAGTGTCAATAACTTAGACCTAACTCTCTCTGTCTTTCACTTACTCCTATATGTGGTTTAGGAGACTAATGACCTCAGGTCTAGCCCACCCCAGAGCTTACCAGTTAGTTGCCTTATCTTCTCAGGTCCTGATATTCATTATGTCTCAAGTTGTTTTATGCAGACAACCAAAGCACCAAAAGAACCTTATACTTCAAGTGGATATTTAGAAAGAGATGATATGCTCAAATTTCATATCTAGTAGAAATCCATTCGAACTTACTACATTCACATACCGAGAGCTTGATCTTATAGCAATTTGTTATTTTGTTTCCAAAATTGACTATTGTTCCTTATATATGTCAGCATCAGTAAGATCAGAGAGAAGAATAAAAGGATAGATGAGACTTGGACTTCTCATGATACTTCTTCTCATTGTAATTAAGATTTCTTTCTTTCTTTCTTTCTTTCTTTCTTTCTTTCTTTCTTTCTTTCTTTCTTTCTTTCTTTCTTTCTTTCTTTCTTTCTTTCTTTCTATTTTTTCAGTCGTGGGGCTTGAACTCTGGGCTTGGGCGCTGTCCTTGAGCTCTTCAGCTCAAGGTGAGTGCTCTACCACTTGAGCCACAGTGCCACTTGGAGATAAGAGCCTCACAGACTTTCCTGCCCTGGCTGGCTTTGAACCGTGATCCTCAGATCTCAGCCTCCTGATTAGCTAGGATTACAGGTGTGAGCCACCACCAGCGCCCGGCTTGTAATTAAGATTTCTAAGTAATATGAGTAGCAATAATACAGAAACTCTGGAGTCATGTAGAATGTGGTCCATAGGCATGGAAGCTTACTGGACAAGTGATTTACAAATGAAAAGCAAAATCTTCACTCCAAGGTTATATTTTTTCTTTCTAAATTGTCATAGTAAAATCCTAGATTGAGAGGGATAATAATAGATTCCTACAATGGTTAGTTTTATGGATCATCTGGTTAGGCGCTCAGGCTCACTGTTTATTTGAAAGTATTTTGTAGATGTGGTTAACATCTACAGTCAGTTGGCTCTTTAACAGAGATAATTCTCATTAATGTGATTGGCTTCATCTAATTAGTTGCAAGCTTGTAAGAGCAAAACTGAGGTTTCCCTGGAGAAAAGGAAATTTGTCTACAGGTCAGCATCTGTTCTGCCTCTACTTGACACAAGACAATTCCTTAACATAGCTAGGTTTGTCTTTCCATCATCTTATTTCCAGGGATTCTTTGCTCTCATACTATTCCAATTTTCTGGTATAAAGGTCTAATTTTATATTTCCAGATTTTGAAATAATTTCAAGCAAATATATTTATGTATTTTGTAAGTAACTTTTTTTTACCATGAAAAATATAGAGTGTGCAGGGTACCATTTAAGGGTTTTTTTTTTGGATAATTTTGATGCTTATATTACCAAGAGGGGTTTAGTGGGAAGAAAATACTAACTACATAGGTTTTCCTCTTTGCTAGTGGCCACTTTCTTTTGTTGTCATTGTAGTGTTGATATACAGAGGGGTTATAGTTACATGAATCAGGTAATGAGTGCAATTCTCTTTGAACCATGTCTCCCCTTCCATTGCCCACTACTGGTTTTTCCCTCCTTTCCCCACCCATAAGATATCTAATTCATTTCCTACATAGTGTCTAGTGAGTACCACTGTTCTATTTGTTCACCCTTGTTACACTTTTTTCTGTGTCCTCTCTTACCCTCACAAATAAAAACAAATGGAATACAAAAAGGAAAATAAAACAAAAACAGCAACAATGGCAGTTAAAAATGTCTCCTTTATCCTTTTCTTAGAGTTCATTTCATAGAATATTATTTTATATGATCCTATGTACATCACTATTGAGCCTTTGTTAACTCCTTTGCATATCCTCCTTTGGCCTCAGTGTGTGCCGTTTCTTACTTAAGCCTAAGAGCAGTGAGTCTCAGTCTCATTTTTTTTAAACTTCTATTGTCTCCATTTCAGGTATCAGTAGAGTCTGAATTCTCTTCTCTATCGACTCCAGTGCTTAACAGGATGCTGGATACACTAAAGGTGATTACAATGATAAACACTTACTGAATAAATGGCAAATAAATTAAATACCTTAGGGTCTAAGCCATAGTGTCTTTGTATGGCATGGCCCATGCTTCTCCAAAATAGCCTTCTCTGTTATATGTAATGCAAATTGCAATACCTCTCTGGGGCCAGCATTTAGTGTATCATAAAGTATGGAAAATGTATTTTATGCTTGTAGTGAACTAGTTTCAGGTGTTCATGATAGTGCTGTTCACTCAGCCAGTTTTTAAATATATTAGAAAATGATTCATGATGAGTTAGGCAAAGAACATTATGCAAATGATATCCCTAAAATATAGTTTAATTCCAAAGACTCAATCTTTCTCACATTTTAAATAGTTAATCATTTGGTTCAACCATCTGACTTCATGTCAAAAAATTCGGAATAAAAGCACCAATTTTCCACTATCCAATTGTATCCTAATGCATTTCTGTCTAGCTGGAATTTTAAATAAATAGCTAAGAAAAGATATGGGGCTACTTTATAAAATGTAATTTGGAGTCTATGAAGATAGTTAATAAAATTTCCATCAGAGAGAAACTGAAGGGAAATATAATCACTTGGTCAAAATTATAATTGTCCATTTAGGCTTTGAAATAGTGAAATTAAATGATGGTATATTTGAATTTTCACACCCAATTCCTTTGGAAGATAAAGGTTCAGAATATTGTAACATCCTGCCAGGATAAGTAACTCTTTTGCAGTTCAGGTATAATGAGGTTTTTACCTTAAATTTTACCAAACTTTTTCTAAGAAATAGTACTTATAGATGAGGAAAGAACAGATTTAAGTAGACTTTTTAAATTCTACATTTAAATTGCAGGAATATTTTATTGCTATGAAACAATCTTTTTTTTTCTGCTCCTGAGGTTTGAACTCAGGGCCTGGATACTGTCCCTAAGCTTTTTTTGTCTCATAGCTAGTGTTCTATCTTTTGAGCCACAGTTTCACTTCTGGGTTTTTGGGGGTAGTTAATTGGAGATAAAAATCTCATGGACTTTTCTGCTAGTCTGATTTTGAACTGTGATCCTCACATTTAGCCTCCTGGGTTACAAGTACCTTTTTTTAAAATACTTAACTATTACCATTTTTTCAAAGTCATTGCTGTTAAATAATAACTCATATCAAGATTTAAGATATATTTTCAAATTCACTGGCACATTTACACATTCTCCCATATTTAGAACATTAAATAGGTTGTAAAAATCTGAAGGTTTAGCACCTGAATTTATCATGAGTGCCATTATTTTATAACTATTAGAAATAAGTAAAATTAAATGGATGTCACTGTAACATATTTTAAAAATAACAGAGAAAGCAACATCATTAAGTATGAAATAAAATTTTTATATGTTGTCTTGGATAAAAGAAGTTGTATGTTATTTAGGGCCCTATTGCAAATTTGAAATTTGTGGGCTTATTCATATCCAAAAATCATATGCTGATTGAAGAACTTACATACTTCCATATGACTCCCAGGAATATAAATATTATTATTAAGGAAAACAAAAAAATTAAAAGTAGGATGACTTCTTTATGTTATTAAATATTAGTTGATGTATTGGACTTCTACTTTGTGAACAAAACTGTATTCATTAAAGGAATTGATTTTTTATACTGGATACTGTTTTCCATTTAAATCATGTGTTTTCTAATGTTAACATAAATACAGAGTATTAAGGTATGTCTATAGCTCATTACTTGTTCATTCAACTGGCATTAAACTTAACATGAATAATTAATATGAGGCTTAAAAGTAAAATGAAGTTTGGAATTCATTGCAATGGAAGATAATTTTTTTTTTAATTTTCTCTACAAGGCAGGTACTCTACTACTTGACCCACACCTCCAGCCAGGAAGTCAGAATTCTTGACTTTGATGTTTGATCTTGACTGAACCACCCTGAAGTTCTCTTTGATCTCAGCTTCTCCATGTTAAATTAAGGCAGTGGACCTTCTCATTGCTGCCTGATCTTTTTTAGTTCTACAACTTGGCTTGGGATTGTGCAGAAGGGAACCCTACCCAAACATTTCCCTACCATCGTTTAGATTTTTATTTCCTTCTCTGTAAGTTTTTGAAAGAAGAATAATTCACCCTTTTGTGAGGGCATCCCTTTCAACCTTCAAACAATTGGAGACAATATTCCTTCTGATCAAAGAAAATGATTTAACCAGTGATGACTGAATTGCTAAAATTACGTGGGCACCTAGTGGCCCTTACATTACCTATTCTCTGCAGTATGTGGATGGAGAAGGCTCTTTCATTGCAGAAATGGCCACTTGCTTTGGCTTTCTCCTTTCAGAAATATTCTCTCCCAGAATTTCTTTCTTTAGTGGCTTCAGGGGCATATTAAATTGAGCTCAACACATTTAACCACATGGACGTTTTCTTTCCTTGTATTTCTTTCCTTCATACACAGTCCTGAATATCTTAAAATCTTTGTAGGTTGAAAAAACTCCACCTCTACTTAACTTTCTAGGAAGATTGTATGCTTTAGTGCCTCAGTGTAGGGTTTTACATACCAAGGAAAAAAGATAAATGTAACTTTTCCCACACCCACTCCTGAGAAAAGACTATCCTGTGAGCTATGAGTCAAATAATGGAAGGCAGGGCAAACAAAATTTCCCAGAAAACTAACAGGCAAAATGATGACAGTTACATAGGAATTGGTTTGTAAAGGGTCTAAAGTCACTCTGCTTTCTTCCCTGGCTACTAGGCTGTCTTTCTTTTTGAAAGTGGATGAGTTTTCCGTGCTTACAATGGCGAGGGTGATTTAAGTGACATCAGGGAAATTAAAATATTACAGCCATTTCTCTTCTTATCAGGTTGTAACCATTTACCTTGAATATACACATTTGACAGTTACAAAAGCTTTTAATTTTTAGATATTTTAAAAAAATATATTAAGTGAAGTAAGCCAGACCCAGAGAAACATAGGTCCCATGGTTTCCCTTACTTGCAATAATTAGTATATATCTAGAATAATCTTAGCAGATGAGCAGAATACCTCAATAGCTATGTACATATGACCATATAAGGTAACGCTAAACAAAATAAACTCCAAGACATGGACAGAGGTTTTTCTTCGTTGTTATTGTTAATGTACTATGTGATTTCTTTTTGTCAGTCGTGGGGCTTGAACTCTGGGCCTGAACGCTGTCCCTCAGCTCTTCAGCTCAAGGCTAGTGCTCTACCACTTGAGCTACAACCCCATTTCCTTTTTGTTTCTTTTGTATGTTCTTCCCCCTATGGTATATCCCGTGTTGTAACTGCTTTTGATTTGGGAATGTGGGCATTGTATATACATTTATCTGAATTAAGGAAGGGAAGGAGAACAACAGAATGGTGAGACAAAGGACAAGGTGGGAAACCAATGAAATAATAATATTCACAAGACAATATGTTGAAAATCTGTACAACTTGAGATGGGGATGGGGGGAGGAGGGAAAGTGGGAGAAAAATGAGGGAAGGGAGTAACAAGTTTGACAAGAAATGTACTTATTACTTATGTAACTGTAACCCTTCTGTACATCACCTTGACAATTAAAAAAATAAAATAGAAATAAATGGGATTTTGCAAAACAACAACAACAAAAATACAACCCAAGCTTACCAAATGCTAATAGGGACTCTATTACTTTACTATCTCCAGCACTTCAGTGCTACTAAAAATGATTTTAACTATATCTTTTTTCTGGTGTTTTCATTGGTTTTTATGGGAGGAAAAGATTCTTGAAAGCCCGTGGCTTACTCATGTCATTATGCTTTACTATGATTTCTTCTTTTCTAACATGACTCTTTCAAATCTTCTCAGATCCATATTCTTAACCCCATTGCTGTCAGCTGATATAGTCTTTAATTGATCAAAAGAATGCCATTGAGAGGAACTATCTCCATATTTGAACTAGTAAATAAGTGAATTTGCTTCTCCTTTTCTCATAAGAGATATGAAGCTTCTGAACCACAATCTAGCTACCTGCTCTGTACATTTCATCTCCCCTTTTATTCTAAAGAACTCTTCTCCTTCAGCTTTTTTCTCCTCTTCCAATGACATTCTTATCTTCTTTACCATTACCAGAAATATGAATTTGTATTGTAATGTATCCTCTGTTGCAATTTTACCCTCTCTTAGCCACCTGTTTGCTTCCTTCTTCTTTTTTATAAAATTAATTTTACTTATTTATTTATTTATGTTTTGTTTATGTGGGGCCAAAGGATTGAACCCATGACCTCATGCATGCTAGCCAAGCACTCTACCATTAAGCCACATACCCAGCCCAAATATTTGTTTTCTTTCTATTTTTCCCAGCATCCACACCTGTACTGCTTTTAAGCCTCTTGAGAGTTTTCTTCAGTCTAACTTTCAAGAAAGAAGTCTTTCAGAGCTAAAGTTGGACTATTGAACCTCTGGGAACTAACAAGGAGAGTAAATCTGACAAGGTTTTGGATAAATAGAGACTGGCTAACGTATCATTCAAAGCAAGAATAAGTGATAGTGATTCATGTCTGGCAGGTCTACTAGCAAAAGTAACTTGTTGCTCACTCAATTTTCCTTTTACCTTTTAATCTTTTAAAAGAAACAAAGGAGGATTTATTCCACCCCTCCTTATCCATTAGACTTCTATCTTACATGAAACAAAAGACTTCAACAAAGTAGATTGTATTTATTGTAACTTTTTCTGCATTTTTTCCTGTCAAATCTATGACCTACTGTGTTATTTTATCTTGCCATGTTGAGTTGTAAATGTGGGAATTTCGTTCCTTTATGTAGGCAAGTTACTTTGTTTAGTTGTTTTGGGGACCTGGTTAGAATTTTGGGGTAGTACAAGAGTGGAACATAATTTTCCCTCCAAGCATAAGAAAATGAAATAAGAATTTTTCCTGATACAGTAATTACTTTTTTAAATTTTATTTTTATTGTGAAAATACTGTACAGAGGGATTACAATTATATGGGCAAGATAATGAGTACATTTCTTATCAAGCATTGTAGCCTCCTCCTTTGTTTCCCCTTCCCATCCCTTCCCATCCTTCCCGCGCCCCCCCCACCCAATCCTCCCCACCTCCCCCCCACCAAAGTTGTAAAGTTCGTTTTCGACATAACGATTTGTACTTCTCATTGTTGCAATGAGTCCACCTGTATCACTATTTAAACGTCTTGTTTTTTCCCTTCCCCTCCACAAATTATACCGACATCAAATCCAGTGAAAGCAGGGGTTATACCGTGGGGGAGGGACATACAAAGCAACAAAGAAATTATCTTATAAATGCATTAAAAACAATCGCATGAAAGAAAAAAACATTTGAATACATAACTTAGGGTTCATTTCCCTAACATCACCTTATCTGACAGTATTTACTTTTTATAAACATTTTAGAAATAGTAAGCAGGAGGTACCTGAGTTTGCTTCTACTTATGTTCCTCTTTGATCCCATAAAATTAGTCTATGCCTTACCTGTGAAAACATATGCAAATGATGTCGTAGAAATCCAAGTAATAGATTAATTTATAGATATTTAATAGGTGTAATTATATATACACATCATGTATACTATAATGTTATATATACTATAATGCTTTACATATACATACACATACACACTCATATTTACATATTATATATGTAATTCTCATACATATGCATATTATGCATGTATTCATATATGTACACATATACAATGCACATGTTTTATATACACATGTATTATAGCATATGTATATTATATATATAATATAGGTATGTTATATATGTATATGTTATATATAGGTATACATAGGTATATATATATATTTTTTTTTTGGTTGGTCGTGGGGCTTGAACTCTGGGCCTGGGCGCTGTCCCTCAGCTCTTCAGCTCAAGGCGAGTGTTCTACCACTTGAGCTACAGCACCACTTCCGGTTTTCTAGTGGTTTATTGGAGACAGGAGTCTCAAGGTCTCTCCTGCCCGGGCTGGCTTTGAACCGCGATCCTCAGATCTCAGCCTCCTGAGTAGCTAGGATTACAGGCATGAGCCACCAGGGCCCGGCCATAGGTATATTTTGTATGTAGGTATAGATACATATATGCACATATGTATATGTATACATATGCTCATACAATACACATATATACCTATACATATATTCATGTATTCTGTTGTATGTCTATGTATGTATACACATATATAACATATATGCGTATATAACACATATACATATACATATGTACATGAGCTATTTATATGTCATACAGCATACAAATATGTAAATACACACATGTTATATGTTTATATGTATGCATTTGTATACATATATGTTATATGTGTATATGTGTGTGCCCACAGTATATAATATTTTCTGCCTCCTGAACTGAGCCAGTAAACACACAGGCTTTCCCTTCTACCTTTTCTACCTAAGCAACATCATGCTTGTGCTATGTAATGGTTTTCAATATGCTCCTAGAGACACAAATTTTCAATAAACCCAAGCTGACCTGGGTCCTCTCTCAGAGGAAGAATATCTTGCGCAGATGGTTGTTATAGTACCTTAAAGGAATGAAGAGCTATAGAACAGTCTTAGTTTACAAATTGGAATCCTCATGTCTTTTCCACAGCTACCTTGACTGGTAGAGTTAATCAGAACAGGCTGTACTCTGAACTATGATACTGTAACATGTATGAGAATGTTAATATTTATATGATGTAATTCCCACTTTCACAAAGGATTCCAATGAAACTAAATTGCTCCTTTTCCTTTTGTGTTTCTGTAAGTACAATCCTGGGCCTCAAATATCTAAGCAAAATCTATTACCAAGCTAAAAACATCTATGAAAATTTATGACTGAGCTGCATGCTTTACCTAAGCACATATTATAAAGAGCCACATTAATACCATGAATATATTAAAGCAATTGGTTTTAAGCTAGATCTTGCCTAATGTTAAGCTGTAAAGAAAGCATCTCATATAGTTCTTTTAACTATTCATTGAAGAAAATTAATATGATCCTACTAGTTTTAAATGGATTTATGAACAAATGTCTTAAATTCATTTGTGTGTTCAATGTTGGCACTTGTTGATTTCTTGATTTCTGGAGTTTGTCAGAGGTCATTGTCCTGAGTTTAACTTAAATGCTTATATGTGTGTGTGTGTGTGTGTGTGTATGTACATATATATGTATATATGTATGTTGTAATGAAATAGAACTTTTTTTTACAAGTCTGGGTGTTTAGTGTTTCTTCTATTTGACGTTTTCTAACTATAAGCTCAAAGACTGTTCATGGTGTTCCATGGTGTTTGATGTAAGGATGGTGGCACAGTTAATATTATAAATTATCCCTCGTTTCTCATACAATAGGAATTCTGATAATTTTCATAAGTGCTTAAAAGGGTATGAATATAAAACATTCTAAGGAGCGTTGATTTGTTAAAGAGAAAAAATCCTGTTTCTATCATTCTATCACATATTTAATGAAGGACACAGTAAAAATGGAGTAAGAACATTATTTTATTATGTGTATGGTATGTGTGTGTGCATATGTGTACATGTGTTTAGAAATAAACATTTGTTACCAACCCTGTGATCATTACTTGTCTGTTTCTTAAAAGTAGCACATTTGCTGTATTCTGTTTTTTCTTAAGTCAGATGTATTGAGAGAAGATCAAATGGAACAGAAAAAAATCATTTTGAAATTTTTATCTGATCCTGACCCATTTAATCTTGAGTTCAGCTACCCAGAAGCACTTTTTCCTTAAGCCTGATTATTAGTAGAAAAATGCTTCTTGTTAAACTACAAAGAAAAGCTTTCTAAATCTGGACTCCTGTGAGCTCTCTTGTTTTCAGTAACTCATAGAACTGGTATGAGATGTTTATTTGATTTAGAGTAGAGTTGTGGTTTTTGTTGCTGTATTTGTTCATACTGAGTTTATTCTCTGGAAAAACAGAAGTTCTTATGTCAGTCTATGAAACATGATGGTTTTATATAAGCTTCATGCAGGCTTTGACAAAGAGCTTCACTTTGGTAAATAAAAATGCACTTCACATGGGATTGTATCATAATAATGGGTTTTTAAATAGCAATGACAAATTTATGAAAACCTATATACTCCATTTGAGCTGCTCTTTCTCTTGTAAACCATGCTTACTCTCAGAATAGCCAAAGTTTCAAAAGTCTATTGACTGAATGGAGCAAGAAGTTAATTCCTGCCTTTCTCATGTACCCTAAGAGGTGAACCTTGCATGTGAATCTATTCTAACAATATAAACCTAGTGAACCAAGTAGGGATTGAGCTCACAAACAGTTTCTGATCTTTGGCATATGATACACATGAAAATCTCTATTCGTATGATAAAATAAAAAACATAGATATTTTTAACTGCTATTGTATAGGTCTAAAACTTCCCCCAGAGATATGTATGAAAGACTTGGTTTCCAGCCCCAAACACTATTGGGCAGAAATCGGACATGGCTTTAGTGGAAGACCTCTTTTTGACAATAGTGGGATATTGGGAGTCTAGTTCTTTCATTTCCTTTTTATTTGCTAGATACCAGAAGGTAAACAACTTGTTCCACCGCAGACTTGACCATGGGCTGAAGTCTCTGAAAACAGGAGTCAAAAGTTTGCTCTTTTTTTTTCTTTCATCAGTGCGGTGCTCTTGAACTCAGAGCCTGGATGCTGTCCCTGAGCTTTTTCCATCAAGGCTAGCATTCAATTACTTTGAGCCAAAGCTCCACTTACAGTTTTCTGAGGTTAATTGGAGGTAAGAATCTCTCAGGCTTTACTGATGAAGCTGGCTTTGATCCACCATCCTCAGATCTCAGCTTCCTGAGTAACTAGGATTACTGGTGTGAGCCACTGGTACTTGGCTAAACCTTTGCTCTTGATAAGTTGATTACTTCAGTTATTTGTTGTAGTAACATTGATCTGACTTAGACATTAACGTTAATATAAGACAACATAGGTAATTTGCTTGTTTATAATATGGGCTACTGAATCTGTACTCTGATACTTCAGTCCATTGTTTCTAACAAAAATTAAACTCAGCTCTCAGCTCCTAAATTTCCTTGTGTTTCTCCCCCCCCCATGATATGGAGCATGCCTTTATTTTCCTCAGCCAAGTTCACACGACTGGTTTAAATGAAAAAGTAGCATTGCACTGTCATATGTATGTGATCTGAATAATAACTTGCTATGAACAGAGATTCTTCCATGTTAGTAAAGACAGAATGCATGTTTCTTGTGTATTTGACTGTTAAGCATTGTACTTGATTGATAGTTTTGAGACAAACTTTCAGTGCCTTGTTAAAAGCAAGGAAACATGTCTGAAAAAGCTCATCAGTCCAATGGCTCCTATAAATGTAATACTTTTGTTTGTAGATGGAAGTGTCCTGAGCTTGTTTATTTTTTCCTGTTTCTACAGTACACCATTTGCATTCTTCCTAGAAATAGCATCTCACTTGACAGCTTTTCATTAAATTCAGGAGTATTGTGATGCTTACAGGGAGCTATATTTATCAGGGCTTGCTTTTATAAACTACTAGATTCTTGCAGTCCTGGAAGACATTCAGAAATAGCTTTCTCTGCTGTGTTTTGATCTAACTAGGTCAGAAATGGTCTAGGGTTAGTCCATGGTGTTTTATTACTAAAAATCCAAGTGGAATGCTAAAAGAAAAAATAAATTTGTCTCAGTCACACGAATTTACCTATGAAGAAAATTATCATAATGTATTTCCCATTTCAGTACATGTGTTTGTCTTAGCCAACTTCAGTACTCTTTTGGGGGGCGGGGCTTAAGAGGATTTTTTGCACTGTGAAGATTGGATTGTGCTTGTTAGTTTGCTTAGTGAGTCCTGTTTGGTGTTAGTAACACATTTTACTTCTCTGTTACAGGAAGTTGCAGGCAAGTTCAAGTTCTTTTCAGTGTTTAAAGGCCTCATGTAGATCTACTTTGTGTTGGTTATCAGTATTAGGACATCAAGAGCCAGTTTACAAAGAATGAAGTTCCACCTATAAAATTTCCACAGATAACTTTAATAGGAGGCCACATGTGCTTCACCTTTATAAAATGTTCTATAAGATGCTTACACATATTTCGTAAGAGTTGTAGGTCCTTTGCTAGCAAGGAGTAAGTTCATCTTTATTTATCAGTTTCCTAATCAGTCGTTTAATAGGTGTGGGAGCCGTGAATTTCTCCTTTTTCACAACTCAGATGTGGTAAAAAAAATAAACCTGAACAAGACATGATAACTGTCCTTGAGAAGTTTGTGTTGTGAAATTGAAAACCATCATGAAACAATCGATCTCCATAGACTCCTTGAACTGGTGCATCTTTGACAATGGAGACAAACTATTTATTATAAGAAATTGAAGGGTGTCAGAGTCAGAGGCTGGTGCTTCTGCTTCAGGTCCTCTCCTTACAGCCAGGGACTTCATGGTGTTACGGACTCTGAATTACAATGTCCATATTTGCAGAGTAGGACTATCTTGTTAACTTATGGAGAGGGTTAGAAGATGTATGGATATCCAATACACCAGCTAGCATTTAGTATGTTTTTACTAAAATTAGCAGAAATCATAATTTCATGCTTTTACTGCCATCTACTTCTAAGAAGGAATTGGTGATGCAAAGCAAGTTTGTAAACTTTTTGCGCCTTTACTCTGCTTTAGTGACTGCAGAAGAAACTCCTGACAAAATTGATTTATGAGTTCCTTTTCATGTTTTGTTAATATGCACATAGACAAAAATAGAGCAATAGAAAAAATTAAAGCCATCAGGAAGGGAGAAAATAATAGAGCTCTGGATGTATAATGAGTCTGTATCATTCTTTCCAGTACATTCATAGTTCACAATACAATTTTGTTAAGCTGAAAACATACTAAAAATGACAGATGCTTTTGCTTTAGTAGCTATGGTATCCAGAAAAATAAACCCATGTTTTCTTTGTTTTGGAACAATGGGAAAACTTCAGGAATCTTAGTTGGTAATTAAATTTTAGACTACTCTAAACATTTGTACTTCTATTTTTAAATACCCTAGGAAGCAAAACAGAACTCATAGAAATGTTGTGTAAATGGAACAAAATGTTATTACACTCTTCAGAATGTGGACATACTCCCTGTAGCATTCACTGTAGTGGTAGGTAATTATTGAGCCAGCAGCATGATAATGAGGAAATATAATATCAGCTTTATAAAAATATAGAGTATAATATTGATGATAATAATTACTGAAATAGCTAATCTTTTGAAGTCACCTATGACTACACACTAGATATTTTTACATATTTTTGTGCATATAAAATTATTTATCTTTATGAACATTGCAATAAAGTAGATTTTTATTATTTTCTAAATAACATTTAAAATATTTCTTCTAAATCACATAGAAGTTGGTAATTTGTCAAAAATTATGAATTTGGGGCTGGGAAGGTGACTCTGTGGTAGAGCGCTTGCCTTGCATGCATGAGGCCCTGGGTTTGATTCCTCAGCACCACATAAGCAGAAAAAAAAGCCGGAAGTGGCGCTGTGGCTCATGGTAGTGTTAGCCTTGAGCTGAAGAGCTGAGGGACAGTGCGCAAGCCCAGAGTTCAGGCCCCATGACCGGACCCCCCAAAAAATTATGAATTTATTATATGAGAGAAGTGGAATCTGACCTCATACAAGACTGATGGCTGGCCTATAATACTAATAATTGCACTTTTTTTTGTGAAAACAGTAGTATGTTCTTGTAGTATGTTCTTGATTTAAATAAATTCATACTTGATTCTAAAAAAAGGGAATTAAAATGCCCATTTAATTAGCTATAAAAGATAAAATTCACTACCAGAGTGTCTTCCCACCTGTTCTTACTCAATATACATGCTGTGTATATTTTGAGCCTTATATAAGAGAAGTGCTACCAAAATGATAACAGCTTATGAAAGCTTTCAGTAATGAGGAACTGTTTGAGTAAGGTAGATAATGCCTTGCCTTATGAAATGATTGTGAATTTATGGTTTCACATGTTCCTCAATCATTTATGATTACTCATCTCAAAATACCTATATATGCAGTTCTCATAGCTGTTTTAAATTCAGCTGTCATTCATTGTGTTTTACTGTAAGGAAATTTTAAGTAGCTTTAAGCTGGTTTAATCCCTTAAAAGGTTAATTTAATGATTACATTTCAGTGTTACCAATAGAACAAATAATTTTAAGATATTAATGTGTATCTGGTTGCTTACAACATTATGCATGTTCAGTATCAATAACAAGGAAATACCAATTTTTAGGAAGATGTATTTTCCTACAAATATACTGCAAGCTTGACTTATTTGTCAAGTTATTGCACATAGTTTTGATCAAATGTGACAAGTAATAGTAACAAATATTTTAAAAATTAAAAGAAATTTATAAAAAAAATCAAATTTCTATGCTTGCAATACTCAACTTAAGAACTTCTCTCTCAGTATCATGTTACTATCATTTGCACTTAAATCATTGTGTGAACTGATTAATCGTTCTCTCTCCTTAATTTTGTAAAAGATATACCTCCCCAAAGCAAGGTAAAAGTTGATATGCTTAATTTAAGTGATGAGGGAACAATTGAGATTCATTGAAAGGTGGCATATTTTTAGCAAAGGTTGAGTGGCATTATGGGAAAATGAATCAAGCAGTGTCTCACTGAACTCTATGTGTCTAGAACATGTACTATTTTTTTCCTTACCAACCATCTTTTGAGAACCACATACAATGGTGGATAACAAACACCTACTGTATGGTAAAAGATGACAACCTTTTTCTGGGTTCTACTATATTTTTAGACCTTAAAATGTCTTCCAACTGCTTAGATGCTAAAAGCTTCATCTGTAGCCTGGTGCTGTTGTTAGACAGTAGAATTTTTAGGAAGTAAGATCTAGTGGGAGGCCTTTAGGGGAACTCCTTTAAGCAGGGTACTGTGTAAAGGTAATTTGTTCCTCTTCCTTCCTGGGATTTCCTTCTCTGGAATCAACAACAGCTGTTTTGTTCTACCATGTGCCCCAACCATTGCTTATCCAGCCCTCCATTATTTAATGGGTCCATGTGACAATGGATTCTAAAACCATAAAGCTGGATAAACCATTTCTCTTTGTAGGTTATTGTTATAGTGATGCAAGGCTAATTGTGGTAGGTTCTGTGCTAGCAGTCTTGTTCATTATGCAAGTTACACTTTCAAGGAGTGTATTTAGAATGAGACTATTCAAACATTGTTGAGTAACCTTGGAAAAGTTTCTTGTCAATTACAGCCATACTTTCCACAGCTACAGGAGAAACCTGGTCCTGTTTGTGGCCTCGACCACTTTCCTTTCCATCCTTTCTATTCTGCCTGCCTTCAGCTGGCTTCACTCGTTAGTGAAGCTTATGTAATGTTTTATTGTGGACAATACTGATGTCCTCAACACTTACTGATCTTCTAAGTGGCTTCTGTCTATTCAAGCTTTCACTGAAGTATTAATTCCTTACAAGATGGGGGAGATGCACTTACCATACACACACACACACACACACACACACACATATGTGTGTGTGTGTATATATATGTGTGTGTGTGTGTGTGCGTGTGTGAGTGTGCATGTGTGTGTTTGTGGATACCTGCCTATCTCATTTGCTGTTTTTTTTTTCTTTTTTTGCTGGTTGTGGGGCCTGAATTCTGGGCTTGGGCGCTGTCCCTCAGCTCTTCAGCTCAAGGTAGCACTCTATCACTTGAGCCACAGCGCCACTTCCTGCTTTTTCTGCCTATGTGGTGCTGAGGAATCAAACGCAGGTCCTCACTGATGCAAGGCAAGTATTCTACCACTGAGCTACCTTCCCAGCCATCTTACTTGCTTTTTTTGGGATTATCATCTGAAAGCATCTCATGCATCATTGCTTACTTGACATTGTCTGGGTGTCTGTGATGGAATGCCTTTTCTATAAACACATAGGATTTTTTCACTCTTTTCAGTATATTATCCATTGGCACAGATATATTTTTAATAAACATGTGTTGAATAAAGAATCACTACTCTAAGATTCAAAATATTTTATATGAAGACAAATGACAGAATAGGCATGCAAGTATTTCCTGAGCTGTAAAATACTCCAAAAATTATTGTCATTGGGTGAATCTTAACACTTTTAAGTATACACCAAAAATATGTAGCTATTATTTGAAAAATTAGAATTCGAAACCAGAAATGCTTGCTCTAAGATCTCTAACTGAATATTATGCCGTGTTAAAGAAGTTGGAAGCATAATGATGCCAACTTTAAAAAATAATTTCATTCTTTATATTGTAGATTCAGTTTGATATAATCAAAACTTCCAGTGGGGACTGAGGTGGAACATTTGTCTGCTTTAAGTAAAGTTTTGGATTTGATTCCCAGTACCACAGATAGGTAGACAGACAGACAGACAGACAGACAGATAGATAGATAGATAGATAGATAGATAGATAGATAGATAGATAGATAGATAGATAGATAGATAGATAATAGTTGGGTACTGTGGCATATGCCTGTAATCCTCTAGCTAGCACTTGGAAAGTTGAGGCAGAAAGATCAGGATTTCCAATCCAGCCTTTATATGAAGTTCCATGTTTTCCTGAGCTACATCAAAAGAAACAAAACAAAACAAAGAAAACAAATCTTCCAATGATAATCTGGGAATCTTTGCAATTTGCTGTAAGAAATTGTTATAGAATATCTATTTTGTCTTTATGTTTGTACTGCCATTGATGGCAAAAAGTCTGTTAGGATCATCACAGAAAATAATTTTCCTTTACTTTTTACCTTTCTAATTCAAGAAATAATTGAGGGAAAAAATGTAGAATACTAGTGACTTCATGAATCCTGTAACTTGGCAACAAACTTTTCTTTGCCCTCCAGAGAAAAAAATGTGGCTATAGCTGGACTGATTTCCGTATTAAGATGTATTTGCCTGGGGTGAACTCTCTCCGGATTCCATTCGCAGCTGCTAGGGGGGAAAAAAACCTGACTTAGAAGAAGCCATATGTGCTTGCTTTATAATTGTTTCAGACACTACTTGACAAAATTGTTTCTTTTTACTCAAAATACTGTTTATATAACTGACTTATATGTGCACCCATTCTTAGACTCCTTTTTAAATAGTATAAACAATATGTGAGGTCTGATTTTTTTATGACATCTCTGTCAATGTCATTTTAAGTTCAGAGGATTGTCTATGTAGCTTCTACACAAGGTGGCCTTAGAGTAACTGATAGTATTGTTTCTTTATCAATCACTTTATAAAATATTTCAGAGACATTTACTACATGTTGCTTATAAACCATCCAGAAAATAAAGACAACCTACTGGAAGACTTAAAACTTCAATAGTTTGAATCATTTACTTTGGGCCAAATGTAATATCTCATGAAATAACCAGAACATTGTATTAAGAACATTTCAACATATATCTAAAAATAGAAGTTTCTGATTTAATGTAAGCAATCTACTCAGGTTTAGAGTACTAACAAAACAGAAAAATCATAATGCTGGCTGAGAGACTTCCAAGGTATAATGTGTATTACTGAGGAAGCAAGATATTAAACTTCAAGTGAAAGAATGCCAAATGACTCACTGCTATTTTCACATTTGGGCAAAGAGCGTCTCAACATCTTGCTGTGTAGCTGCAAAGTGTGAGTCATGCAAACACAAATTTCTTACAGCAGCACATTTGATCTACTTTTGTGAACAAGTGTATTGTAGGAGGATGTGCAAATATTCCCATCACTGGACATATTTGATTGCGAGACAGGAAGACTGCTTAGTGGACATACTATAGGGAATTACAACATTATATACAATATTGACAAACATGAGATTCCTTTCATAGCCTAGATACTCTCTAGAGTAGCTATTAGTGATCCATGCCTCAGACCTGAGAAGAATGAATTCTCTTATAGGCATTTGAAGAACACCCACTTTGCTTAGGCACTCTCTTATTGACTTCTGATTCTCTTTTAGATGTAGGCAAACATTCCAAAGGAAATACAGTTTACAGTACTACTCAGGACAAGTTTGAATTTTCCTTCAGTCATTGGGGACTATCCAGTGACTGAAGAGCTCAGCAATGTCCCCTAAATCAGTGTGGACCCCATCCTCCAATCTACTCCCAGAATCTCCATATCAGACTTTATGCAAAGGGTCAGCTAGATGTCCTGATGAGCTCCAATTGATATATATATATGTAGTTTTCTAAAGATCTTGTGTTTGAGCTCAGGCCTAGCAAGTGAATTGTCCCATGAACCAACAGACTGAATGGGATTTGGTTTTGGGAATGGTTGTTGATTTTCACTCACTTTAGAAATAGCCTGAGTTGAGTCTCTGAATTACCCAGGCTGCAAGGAGAATGTCTGGACTCAAGCCATGTGGGGTTTCATTTGCTCATTTTAATTTCTTCAGGTTCCAACCTTGGGTAGGCTTTAGTTAAAAACAAAAACCATCTGAGCTCAGCAAAGTTAGCAACAGACATTCTTCACTTATGTATGCTCCAACAGTGACATCACTGCTGGTCACTCCACCTTACGTGTTCTGGATGCCATGTCCTGTGGCAGCAGTAGAGCTTGTCACATCGATGGACAGCCAAGGCATCTCCTCAAGTGCAATACATCTCCCAGTTTCAATCCCTTTAGGCATCAGACTGATCAAGCAGCATGGTACCTGTCCAGGTTAGCTTTCCAGGAAAGTTTAAGGCATGTGGGATAAATAACAGACATCCTTTGTGTAAACAAACCATGTATTACTCTGCTCATGAAGCTTTGGCCTACCTTTTTTATTTTTGGTAGTGTGTGAAACAGGGGTAAGGTGAACCATGGAACGAATTACATTCTGTGAAAACAGTAGTGAAGACAATATTCAAGAGAATGGGGTATTGAGTGAGAGGCTGTTTTACATTATATCACATAAAAATTCCAAATGATATGTTTAACTATCAGAAAGTGAGTTACTGCTTATAATTTTCTAGCTCATTTGGATAAAACTTACATTCTAGGTCCTTATCAACAGTGAATAGGAATAACTTCTGACAGGATCAATGGGAGTCATCATCCATAGTTAGTACTTTAAACAAAGGCAGCATTATAGGTGATGGTGTAATTAGCATCAACAGAGACAACACATTTCCATACAACTAGGGTCAAAAACCATGACATTTGGTATAATAACAATATTGCTAATATTTCTTCAGAGTGGGATGAAGGAAATAAGTCAGCGATAGACTATTTCATAAGCTAGAACATAAAGAGAATTTGTGAATGTGAAGATGATGCTGGACACTAGGAAGAACTTCATGTTCACCTATTTAAAATGAATAAACGTGTAAGTACTTTTTACTCACTCTTCTGCATTTTCATCAATTAACTTTTACCTTTAACAGGGGCCCATGAATTTTATAATGAATGTGTTATAAAATTGCTTTATTGTAGAGAGGAGCTTTCTGGAAAGCTTTTTCTAGAGTTCTACAAACCCTGAAGATGGCATTGGTTATCCATTTGATATTTATTTTTTTCAAGGTAATGTTTGACATTTCTTGTCAAACTTGTTACCCCTTCCCTCATTTTTTTCTTACTCCCCCCCCACTGCTTACCCCCAAGATGTACAGATTATTTCCAATATATTGTTTTGTGAATATTGTTGCATTGGTTCCTTTGTCTCACTATTCTGTTGCTCCCCTTCCCTTCCCTAATTCAAATAAATGTATATACAATACTAGAATACCAAAATCAAATACAGTGACAACAGGGATATACCATAGCGGGAAGAACATACAAAGGAAACCAAAAAAATCACATAGTACCTTAAAAACAACAAAAACAAAGAAAATCTTTTGTGTCCATGTCGTGGAGCTCATTTTGCTTAGCATCATTGTATATGGTCATATGTACATAGCAATTGAGCATTCCGCTCATCTGATAAGAATATCCTAGATGTATACTAATTATTGCAAATAAGAGAAATCATGGGACCTATGTTTCTTTGGGTCTGGCTTACTTTACTAAATATGATTTTTTTCAAGTCTTTCCATTTCCTTACAAATGGTGTGGTGTCATTCGTTTTGATAAAGCATATAATTCCATTATATATATATATATATATATATATATATATATCACATTTTCTTGATCCATTCAGAGACTTCTCTGAAGAGGAAATAAGAATGGCCAATAGACACATGAAGAAATGCTCAACTTCTCTGGCCATAAAAGAAATGCAAATCAAAACACCTTTGAGATTCCACCTCACCCCAGTTAAAATGGCTATAATCAGGAACTCTAATAATAGATGCTGGAAGGGACGCTACTGCACTGTTGAAACTAGGGGAACAAAACCTGTCTTGTGAGGGAAGCTGGTACCCAAAGGAGAGCTGCTATTTATTCCAGTTTAAATGACAGCAGGATGTCAGAAGCTGCCTCTGCTAAAGGGCCGTCTTCACTACTATACTACAGCCATTGTTAGTCAATCCCTTTCTTCCCTTTCTATCCCTTCCATTATTTAACTCTCTCAGGAGTTCCTTAGGCATACCTACCCTGGTAATGCTTGCATTGTTACAAGACATCTTTCTTTTAAATATCCATCTGCCTGGATGCCCATGGCTTATGGCTACAATTCTGGCTACACAGAAGGCTGAGATCAGTTTGAAGCCAACCAGAGCACAAAAATCTATGAGGCTCTTATTGCCAATTAAGTAGGAAAAAATGACATATATACTTGAGATATGGATCAAGTGGTAGAGCTACATCTGTAAGCAAAAATGGTGAATGAGACCTTTTTCCCGACAAACTGTTTAGTGTTGCATCCTCTCCTCAGAGGGTCTCCCAAATAGAGTGCTGTCATTTTGCCCATAATGTGTGTTCAAAGGGCTTTACATGAACTATATGTGATAGGGTAGTTTTCCTATGTATTTTAAACAAGGTAACAAAATCATGTTTATGTACTAATTCTGATCATTAAAAAATAAGCCAAGAAAAGTTGGTAGTAATTCCTTAGATTTTTAACTGAATGAAACAGTTCCTTATAATAATAATTGCCTTGGAAGGGTAAAACACTAACTTAATATGCACTAGATTTGTATGTGTAAGCTGCCAAGAACAATAAACTACTCTGTACATTTGAAGATTGCTTTCTAACAACTTTCATCTTTATTTTTTTTTCCTGTGGAACTAAAACTTTACCAAAACACTTTGCAACAATAGCCATGTAGCAGAAATACTTTTTCTTTAAAACAAATGATGGTAGCCTAAAATATGATATTTTATAAAGTACTGTAATATTGTTTTATGGATAATTAAAGTAAATTCTTGTTAAATGCACGTTAATAAAGGTAAATTTAGGGCTGGGAAGGTGGCTCAGTGGTAGAGCGCTAGCCTTGAGCTGAAGAGCTAAGGAACAGTGCCCAGGCCCAGAGTTCAGGCCCCACGACCGGACCCCAAAAAAAAAAAAAGGTAAATTTAGAGCTCCAGTCTCAGAGTTCAAACTGGATATTGGAACAAAAATTATATAAATAGATGAATAGGTAGATAGATGATATAGATAAATAAACAAATAGGTGATAAGTAAATATATAGACTGATACACATCAGATAAGAAGACTTATTTCATTTTAATTCATTATTTCTTTTTTAATACCTTTTTATTGTCAAGGTGATGTATAGAGGAGTTACAGTTACTTAAGTAAGGTAATGAGTACATTTCTTGTCAAATTACTTTCTCTCTCCCCAACCCCCCAAGCTGTACAGATCATCCCAACATATTGTCTTGTGAATATCCCTTGTCTTTTTTTTTGTTGTTGTTGGTCATGGGACTTGAACTTGGGGCCTGGATGCTGTCCCTCAGCTCTTCAGCTCAAGTGGCTCTACCACTTGAGCCACCGTACCACTTTCAGTTTTCTGGAGCTTTATTGAATATAAGAGTCTCATGAGCTTTCCTGCTGGGATTGTCTTTGAACCTGGATCCTCAGATCTCAGACTCCTGAGTAGCTAGGATTACAGGTGTGAGCCATCAGCACCCAGCACCCCACCTCCGCCCCGTCCTTTGTCTTACCATTTTGTTCTTCCCCTTCTCTTCCCTAATTCAAATAAATGTATGTACAATTCCAGGGTACAAAAATCAAACACCATGACAACAGGGGATATACCGTAGGGGGAAGAACATACAAAAGAAACGAAAAAATCACATAGTACATTAAAACAACAACAACAAAGAAATATCTCTTGTGTCCATGTCTTGGAGTTCATTTCATTTAGCATCATCTTTTTTTTTTTTTTTTTTTGGTCAGTGGTGGGGCCTGAATTCTGGGCCTGAGCGCTGTCCCTCAGCTCTTCAGCTCAAGGTTAGTGCTCTACCACTTGAGCCACAGTGCCACTTCCGGCCTTTTCTGTTTATGTGGTGCTGAAAAATCGAACCCAGGGCCTCATGAATGAGAGGCAAGCATTCTACCACTGAGCCACCTTCCCAGCCCCTTAGCATCATCTTATATGGCCATATGTACATAGCTGTTGAGGTATTCCATTCATCTGCTAAGATTATCCTAGATATATAGTAATTATTGCAAATAAGGCAAACCATAGGACCTATGTTTCTTTGGGTCTGGATCCTTGGCACAGGCCAAAATTTTCTTAATAAAGACAAAACACAACAAATCAAAGAAAGTTTGGACAAACAGGATTTCATGAAACTGCACAGCTTCTACATGGCAAAGGACATAGCTAGCAAGATCAATAGAAAGCCACAGATTGGCAGAAGATCATCACTAGCCATATAACAGACAAGGGTCTGATATTTCAAATATATTTAGAACTCAAAAAATTAAATCCCACAAAACCAAATGCTCAAAGAAACAACTGCCTCATTAAAAGGCTAAATAATTAAAAAGAGACTTCTCTGAAGAGGAAATAAGAATGGCCAATAGACACATGAAGAAATGCTTAACTTCTCTAAACCATGAAAGAAATGCATATCAAAACAACATTGAGATTCCACCTCACCCCAATTAGAATGGCTATAATCAAGAACTCTAATAACAACAGATGCTGGAGGGGATGGGAACAGAAGGGAACCCTACTGCACTGTTGGTGGGAGTGTAAACTTGTTCAACCACTTTGGAAAGTAGTATGGAGGTTCCTCAAAAGACTCCACACAGAGCTCTCCTATGACCCAGCAATCCCACTTCTGAGCATTTACCTAAATGATCACAAACAGGGCCATTCTAAAGCTACCATCACAACTATGTTTATTGCAGTTTTATTCACCATAGCTAAGATATGGAACCAACCCTGATGCCCCTCAGTAGATGAATGGATCAAGAAAATGTGATACACACACACACACACACACACACACACACACACACAAAATGGAATTTCATGCTTCCATCAGAAAGAATGACACTAACCCATTTGTTAGGAAATGGAAAGACTTGGAAACAAATCGTATTAAGATAAGAATTCTTTAAACTGGGAAACCTCAAGATTAAAATGAGCCTTTTGACATTCCTTAGCATAAGAAAGAACTAAACCCTGAACCTGCATAGTTATGCATTGCCCAAGTTCTCAAGGGTATTTAGGTACCAGCAATGATCTTGCTACAAGGACAACCAAGATGTTTGTGAAAATAGAAAAGCCATTGTTTTTTTCTACAAAGACACTATGAGCTATGGGTCCCCAAAGTACAAGTTAAACTCTATAAGCCCCAATTTCTTTCCAATAATATTTGTCTTGTGAAGCTGTTGTGATGATTACAGATTATATATGTGGAGAGCATTTTACAAAACAGACACCTAATTAGAAGCAGAATAACAGGACTCTTGCCTGGTACTCAGCTATGTGTGGGCATGTGGTAGTCTAAAATTATCTTACATTTTCAGGGAGATCATAATGCATTTGTGGAAGATGAAAGTTACACAGTAAGTATACTGAGTGGGAATGGCCAAGGCTGCCAATGGAATGAAGTTATGGTACCCCAGTAAAGTCTGAGTGCTTCACTGTATGAAAATATACCTCCTCAAATAAATCTGGAAGAACATAGTCAGTGCAATTAGCAATATGAACAACAGCCCTGTCATGAAACCTGGGATGAAAATTGTAACTTTTTAGCAGCATAGAAGGAGCAAAATGGAAAGACAGATGTGTGGTTAGACAGATCTTGGTTTAGGTCTTTGGTTTTGTACTTCACCAGCTTCTTTAACAAGTTCTTCTCTTGAAAAAGTTATTATATGTCCTACATCTTCTTCAGCAAATGTAGATTTTATAATTGAACCTACTTTGTGACTCCATACCAGAATGACTTGAGGTAAATCATCACATAAATAACCATAAACTGTAAAGCTCTATAGGTGCATTCTGTAGTGATACACAATGTGTTTCAAAGGTTCATAGGTAATGTACCAGGGCTAGCCTAGTTTTCATAGTTGAAAATTGGGACAGAAAAAGACAGCCTAGCACCAACTGCTATTTTTTAAGTGCTCATTTTTATATTGTGCATTATAAATGGAAAGTTATTCCCATTCTACTTTCCTAAATATTCAATGATTTTATTAGATGAAGGTTCAGGTTGAAATTCCTATTGCTCTTGTTTAATTGTAACTGTAATGATGTGAATGTTCCTTACAACATCTTAGATGACATTTTTTTGGTGAAAAATTTTTATAAATAATTCTATGGAATGATTTTGAAAGTCTAATATTTAAGATTCCCCAAACTAATGTTTTAGAAAGAAAAATCATATGCTTTGTGTGTGATTAGTAAAGAGTGTTAGCCTATAGTTAGGTGGAAAATATTGTGCCATTTAGAATATTTTGGTGCGAAAAAGGTTTTAGAGCAATTAATAATGCATTAGCAGACAGCTTTCCAGTGCTTAAAAAATCGAATGTCTCACCATACCACTTTGTAATTTCACTCTGAGCCATCTGCCAAGCTAGGTGCTTTCACCACATTTTTGTTTTACATATGTGTCCTACTTTGAAAATCTCAACTTTTTTTTCTGGTTCTGTTTTCTATAGACACCAAATTCAAATAACGAAATGTGTGACTGTTCTACATTTTCTTGTACAAATAGAAGTTCCACAGAAAATATACAAACTCTTAGTACTTGAGAAATAGTCTTTATGCTGTAGTTAGTCGAGTACTTTCTTTCTCTCTTTCTTTTAGGGACAGTGTGAGGGCAAGGGCAGGATGCTGAGTGTAAGATCTAGTGCAGGATGGAAGAGAGACAACAGGGCAGGGTAGAGAGGGGAATCATGAGCGCAAACCTGGCCTCAAAGCAGATCCTGCCATGATCAGTTCATGGGAACCAGCCTTAGGAGCAAGGATTTATGAGAACAGCAGACACGTGTAGCTGGGAAACAAGAGGAAATATCTGGTAAACATTTAATGTCCAGCATTATGACCTCTTGCAGGTTGTTCAGGTAAGACCTGAAGGAAACCACCATGTTTGACCACTGTCTTGCTACAGAGCTGGTCTGAAGTTCTAGGACATAGACTGCACATAGTACCTGGACTGAAGATTTGTAGATGGGCCTTGGGAATCCTCCTTTAAGAGATTCGTTTGTATTAAGGGACCTGGGATCTCCTGATCCATCATTTTGTCTCCCAGATGTTGGGACACTGTCTCCCTCAACACATGGCCTACATGAAGGAATATGGCAAGGTTACATTTTAAGTCTCTTTCAGGCTCTACTGATAGGTTGGTTTTTTTTTCCCTGCTCTCTTAAAAACCTGCTACCTACAGCTTCCCTTGCATCTCCACAGTCTTGATAAGTGAGAAAATCTTCATACTGTACCTCAATTTGGCTAACAATAACAGAAGGATCTGATATATGCCAAAGAAAAATTCTTAAGATTTTCGTTAATACTTGGTTATTTGCAGCCATATAGAAACTATAGGAGGAGGCTACAATGCTTGATAAGAAATGGACTCATTATCTTGCCCATGTAATTGTAACCCCTCTGTACAGTATTTTCACAATTTAAAAAACTATAGAAAAGCATTTTGTCTACCTACTGCTGAAAAACCAGTCCTTACAAATGTGGCTTCAGGCAATGAATAGGATGGAATGGAATAACCCATATTCAGTCATTATAATAAGACAGAGAAAGCCTTCTAACTTGTACTGAACACGGAGGGGTGAGCAGAACATGGCCCAACCCCATCAAGTTTAATTCCTGGAATCTGTAAATGTTGTTTTATTTGGAAAAGGAATCTTTGCAGATTTCATGGTTAAAACTTTTGAGATAAAATGAATACCCTGAATTATCTGGGTATGCCTGACCTTATAATAAGTATTTATTGAAAGGGAAAGAAATGAAATGTTCTCATTTGGTGAAGATGGAGGGCAGGCAGGAGAGTGATGTAAACTCACCCAGCCAAACAACAGAAAATAATTTTCTATTTTGGTGCTGATCCTGGGACTTGAACTCAGGGCCTGGCTGCTATCCCTTAGCCTTTTTGGCTCAAGGCTAGCATACTACCACTTGCACCATACCTCTACTTCTGACTTTGAACTGTGTTCCTCACCTCTCTGATTAGCTGGGATTACAAGTGTGAGACACTGACACCAGCTGAGAAAATAGCTTTATTACTTTTGGTCACCAAATTAGTGGTAATATGTTAAGGCAGTATCCTAATTTAATAAAAAATTATGCTGTGGGTATAAATGTATGGCATGTATTTTTGTTATATTAACTTATATATTCTTCAGACTCATCTATACTAGGAGGAGTATTAGCTTTTTCACACATATATTTCATATATTGTATATCCATATATCCATATATAATATCTATCCACATATATTATATATGGATATAATTTGACCATGTTTCTTAATCTAAACATATGAGAGTATCTGTCTGGTCCTAAAGCTGAGAATGACATCCTCTTCAAGGATTCTTATGGAGTTGTTGAAGGGACAAGAGACCATTTCCTTATATGAAGCTTTCATTGTTACTTGCTTTGGAGAAAATGGTCACCAATATCTTTTGTACACATGATAATAGTTCTTTTTATACACATCTGGCCAGCTAAACATCGAGCAACCTATTAGATTCTATTATACCTTTAAAATTTGTGTGGCTAAAAACAAATAAAAAAACACCCAAAACAAAAATACCAACACCCCAAACCTTTTACATGTAGGTTTATGGTTTATATGTAGGCTTACTAAAGTAATGACAATTGGTTTCTCTTCATAGAAAAATCTCAGTATCGTGAAATAAAATAAGAGTGGAAAAGCTTCTTATCTAAGAAAATTATCTACTTTCACTTTATAGGGCCTAAACAAAGAACTCAAATAAGAAGGAAAATGTTAAGTGGTATGTACATGTAATTGCATTTGTTATACAATGATCACATTTATGCATTTGCAGTTCAAATGGTTTCCCGTTTTAATTTAAACTGATTGAACTATAGGCTAAATTTGTTTTTCATTTTCCGACCTCCTTTAATTTCATCTGTAATATGCTAACAAAACACATTGAAACTAGATCCAGTTTTCTGATTAACTTGGGTGCACAGCTGACTAAGGCTTTGCTAAGTCACAAACGAGCCCCATGCCCCCTTCACTTTTCCTGCTTGTTTGTCTATCTCTATGCTTCAGGATTGGTTAAACTCTCAAGCCAGTATGGATTTCAAGGATGAAGTAACATACAATTAATACATAGTGTATTTTCTGCTTAGGTAATTCTGAAACAATTAGAGAGTTTACATTATGATTATAATTGTAGAAAAGATGAAAGATACTCATTGAAATAAATATGAGGTTATGTAAAAAAACAGCAAAGGAAATGAATGGCTCACTATAGATACATTTATGTTTTGCATGGTTTTGTTTACATGAACATAAATTTCATAGTTTCTTTTTATTGAGGAAACTGTAGTTCATCCTATGATGATCATAACTTTTGCTCTAGATGATCCTGGACCCTACCTTCTGTCTGGGACTGCACATGATGAATCTACTCTTCCTTCTGAGTTTTGTAGGATTCTTTCCACTTACCATTTTCTGTGGAGGTATTGTTTCTTCATTCATGGTCTGAATTTATATTTCAAATCATCTTTGAAGTAGAACCTCTTTGTGCTACAAGTTCACTAACTTTGGCTTGTCCCTTTGCACTAACCACCTGCCTGATGTGCTTGTCAATTAAGATTGCTTTTTGTTAGTCTGAATGGCTGGGCAGGTCTCCCTCTTTCATATGGGGAGTATCTGTGTCTGCTCTATTGTGCTCTGTGATACTTCCCACTAACAGTTACAGAGTAGTAGTTTCTACAGAAAAAAAACTGGCTTTTATGTAAAAATTGATTCCATCCTAAAATATGATCACTACCACTGACAGCATCACTTTGTTAGTGATAGCTTTTTATATACGAAGTATCGTTTTCATACAGTCAAAGGTGTAATTCTTACATGCACAGATTGACAAGTGACATCAAAGTATGTAATATTTTCATCATCTAATAAAGGTTTCCTCTGGTACTTTTTCATCAATCCACCACCTGCTCTAGACAATCACTACTTTGGTTTTTGTCATATCCAGTATGTCTATAACTTTAGATGGAATTTTCCATAAAAGGAAGCATATATTAAAAATGATAAATGCCATATGTATGCATCACACATTCTAGTTTTTTTGTGTCTGGATTCTTTAGAAACTTAGATGCCTCCAAAACATTCATGAGCTATTTTCCTCATTGGAAGAGATTGTAGCTAATTTTCCTTCAGAGAGGAGAGACTACTCAATTACATGCATTCTCAGCTGCAGTAATGTTGTCACCAAAGGTATAAAAATTGGTTCTTCAAAGGCAAGTAGTTAAAAAGAATTCACATTCTTTTAAAGTATAAAGCACAGATATTCACACAGTATATAAACAATCATAACATACCTATGGTGTTACTCTTTTATCAAGTAAGGTAATAAGAACAAAATGTCTTCTTTCAGGGGACTGAGAAACACCCCTTTGTAGCTTAAATATAATTTCTTAAGAAACTGGAATGGAATTTGTATTTAGACTATCTGTATTTAGACTTTGCTTATATACCTCACCTCACAGACTAGTCACAAACTTGCACTCTAAAAAGTTGTTACCATGGTCTGTCCTTCATGGAGCACTCTTACATAGGTTCATTCCCAGAACATTCTGAACTTCACAGGGCTTCCCTGTGGCTTTAATGAAATGTACCCTTATAGGCTTCTCCTGTCAAGTATATTCTTGGCTATATCATGAAATGCCATATCATTTGACTTCATTCACTTTGCAGAATGTCTAAAATCTTAACTATATTTTTATGTTCCTCATAAATGAGTCTGCTTGACTTGCTTGCTATATTTTTTTTTTGTCTGTAATGGGGCTTGAACTCTGGGCTTGGGTGCTGTCCCTGCACTCTTCAGCTCAAGGTGAACACTCTGCTGCTTGAGCCATAGAGCCACTTCAGGTTTTCTATTGGTTTATTGGAGATAAGAGTCTCATGGACTTTCCTGCCTGGGCTGGCTTTGAACCACGACCCTCAGTTTTCAGCCTCCTGAGTAGCTAGGATTACAGGTGTGAGCCACTGATACCTGGCTCCTTGCTACAGTTTTTTCCTAATCTTTCTCAAGAACCTGTCTGAACTATAATGTTCTCATTAATTTGTTAAGACTGGTAGTCTTGCCTCTGATTTTAAGCCCAATATTTCTAGTCAAAATTATTTTTGAGCAAACTTACAAATTATTTATTTGGTTCTCTAGACTTTCCTTAACTTGGAACTTTGAAACCCTTTACTATTTTATTTAAAGCCCATTTTCTGAGAGCAGGTCAATGCAACTTACTATACTTGGAGAACAAATATGTAAACCTATTGCTATGCTTCAATCTTCTTTCATTATTCAGGTTTTTGATATGACTTATGTTTTTCATATGTAATGTCCCAAAGGGGGACTAAAGGCTGGGTCACCACCCTGTGGTGCATTGCAGGCAGTAGAATCTTAGGAGGTGGAGTTTAGTAGAAGGATGTGAGGTTGTGGATTTTGAAGAAGGCATGAAATCCTCTTTCACTCTCCTTTCGCTTTCTTGATGCCATTAGGTGTCCAGGCGCTTCTACCACACTTCTGCAGTGCTGTTCTCTCTCAGAAAAGCCAAAAGTCGAAGAAGGCCAGCTGGCTGTGTATTTTAACTGTGTGATGCTGTGGGCCAGAACTAGTATTTCTCCTTAAACTGTTTATGTCAGGTACTTTGTTGCAACAAAGGGAAGTTGACAAATACAAATGGCAATGGTGTATAATAAAGTAATCTCACTCAGGGTGTGTTACTCTATTAAATCTGAGACGAATCCCTTTTTATCATTTTTGGCGCATAACCTGATTGATGTTAGGTCGGTCCCTGAAAAAATCACCCTTCCATTGTTTTCTCTGCATGCACACGTGACCCGCTTCTCACCAGCCCTTGTGCGCATGCCTGTATCACCCAGGGAATGGCGCACCAGGGCCAGTGGGAGGTCCCCGGGCTGTGAGGTTATCGATCCTCTCCCTATGCAGTCAATCTCCATGATTAGTCCTCCCTTCCCCTTTCCCGACCCCTGCATCCCTTAATCCCCTGCACACTCCATCTTGTGCAGTTCGACAGTATGCTCTCCCTGCCACACCATATGGCTGTCTCCTCTCGGAGAACCTTCCAATGGACAATCTACCATTATACTTTCCTGTGGAGTTACCAGAAGACAGCGTTAGATGTTTTTGTTTTTGTGATGGTGGTATTTGTTTTATTTCCATCTCCTTTTCTTGAAGGCCTCTTATTCCCTTACTTTCATGAACTGGGTAAAGAGACACAGAGAGAAACGGCTGTCTTGGCGGAGAATAGTTTGTTTGCTCCTAGGTTTTGTAAAAAAAAAAAAAAAAATGAAGAGAAATGAACCTGGGAACATGCAGGTTCCTTTGCTCCTGTATATGTAGTGGGTGATTTGACATTTGAGGCAGATTAGAAGTTTCCTTTTCTATACTAAACAGGAACAGTAGGGACGTTTAGGGAAGCCCTTCGGTTCCTGGAAGACTGAAATGTTTATGTTCACGCATTGGGAAATCTGAGGGTTTGCCCAAACACTGTTCGCTCCATAGTCCTATGTGTTTGGATGGCTCTTCAGTCAATGGAAAATGAGTATCTTTGTATGGTTCGTGGTGCATAAATCTATTGTCTTTCTTTAAACTTCCCAAAGGTTTTAGGTCTGGAGTCTTGCATGATTCTAAGAAAAAGGGAGCTCCTGAAAAATCGCTGAGATTGAATTTCTCACTAAATATTCAGGAGAGGGGATAGTCAAGGGAGCTGTCAAAACTAAATTACACTCCAGTTTGGAACATAGGGAAATGTGTTCATGCACTCAAGTGTAGAAAATCAAATTTGTACCTATTTCATATGTAATAGCAACTGACTCTGGGAGACTTGACCATGATCTCTCACATACAGCCTGTGTCATTTTTTTTTTAAACCCACACGGTCAGTTTTACTTTCTTTTTTTTTTTATAGACCTGGTGAATGAATCCATACCCTTTTTGCTTGCTAGGAAAGTGATTTACCACTCGAGATACACTTTCCAGGAATTTGTTCATGTTTTTGAGACAGCATCTCTACCTTTTTAATGTCTGGCCTTCAAATCATCATGTCAGTCTCCCATATGGTTGCCTGCCAGTAACAAGGTATCTAGATAAGAGGACATTTTCTAAGAAATGTAAATATGTTTTTTAAGTTTAACAAATAATTCTACACCCTCATTTTCTGTCTTGTTTTAATCCTCTTTTAAGCCTCCTTCTATAACTTGTGCTTTTCCAGATGCTCCCTCTGAGATGTGTCAGAAATGGAGAACACACATAATATTTACATGCTCATGGTATTCATTTGACAGCCATAGACTTGCAGTCAGTTTGAATGGACCTTAATATGGATTTCCTTGGACATAATTTTGATATACTGAATGCTTAGTATTTTCTTTACTTTCCTGTTACACTTGGTATATTTATAGGGCTATCCTCCTGACATTTTAAAAATGCGTTTTGAAATCACAGAATTCATTCCAAGTGACTGTTACAGTCAGATCTGAGTATGTTTTTTTTTTTTGTTCTCTTCTTCCCAATTCATGTGGAAACCATAACTCCTATGGAGATGGTGTTGGGAGGCAGAGTCATTGGGAGGTAATGAGGTCATAGGATACCTCTGTCATGAATGGATTTGTGCCCTCATGGTAGAGGCCCCGAGGGAAGTTGGCTCTTCCCATCCTGTGAGGATGTGGTGAGAAGACACAGCCGGAGGATTGGGTCTCACCAGTTATCCTATCTGCAGATGCCTTAGATTTCTTAGATTTCAAAACTTTAAGAAATAAGCTTCTCAGAGTTACAATTTTGTGTTTTGTGATAATAATCCCAGAAGACTAGGATAGGGACTAAGACAAAACCTTCGGGAATGAGACACAAAATAAATGTGATATGGGAGAAAGATAACTGTGAGAATTTAAGAAAGAGACCAATTTGCCCGGAGCTGAATGACAACAGATTTGCCAGCAGTTCATAGTCTGAAGTAAAGAGAAAAACAGTAAGCTCCAGGGTTTTCCTTTACTATAAAATCCCACCGTGTTACTTATCTTGGCACAAATTCTTTTTAATTATACAATTCTTTTAAATTATATAATGCTAAGTAAGAAATCTTTTATGCTCAGTGTTTCAGTAATAATAACTTGTTATCTCTTACCATTTCTCCAGACCAGGAATTTCAAAGTAACTTAGCTGGAAGGTTTTAGTTCAGTGTCTCTCCTCTGGTCATGGTCAAATATTAGCTGGATCTATAGCCACCTGAAAATTTGATTACTATTGAAGGGTCCCCTTTTAGGTGATCTTGTGACAAAGCTGGCATTTTATTTGGGGCAATTTAAGAGATGGTTCATTTTTTTCTCTGTGTAGGGCTGGGTAAATTGTCACCATATATAGAGCATCCTCCAAATAAACAACCCTAAAGACCAGAGCAGAAATTATAATGCTGTTTATGACTTTCATTGAGCCTTGGTTCAGTGAGGGAGGAGATTAGATAAGAAGACCAATACAATGAGGTAATAACTAGTAGGTGCATTCTATTGGCTGGCTTTCATGACATCTGTGTGTTACAGAACTAGTAGTAGAGAAACAAGATTTCTCTGGTTGTGACTGATAAGAGACTTAGCTTCTTTATTAGTTTCTTTTTTTTTTTCTGTTGTCGGAACCAGTAGTCACTATGTGTGGCATCCAACCCTGAAGTGCCCAAGAAAGGATGCAAATTTGTGGTCAGGTTGACATGAAGAAGATCTAAGTAGAATACTTAAAAAAATTATTTTCTTTTGTCTAATAACAATAGAATGACCTGTCACCATTCAAATATGACAAAGGAGAAAAACCACACAATTGACAGAATGGAATCACCCTACCACATTTACATTTCTCATTTTCCCTGTGTTCTTGGAAGCTATCAATTTCTGTCTCCTCCACTTTGCTCAAATCTCTGAGCATTCTCCACTACCCTCATTGTCACATAAGGCTCTTCCTTCTTGCTTTGGTACCCTTCAGATTCACTTCTGAAAGATGAAACTTGCCTTTCTATTTCAGTACCATTTTTCTCCTCTTCTGTTGCCAGGGAAAAACTGTGCCTGCAGTTCCTCTCAAGCCTTCCTCTATGCAACAGAATTCATCTCCTGTAACTAATTCAAGGACAATATACTTGCTATTGTGCCTTTTGTTTTTTTGCTCAGTTTTCAAAGCTTTCTTTTGTATTAGTTAATTTTAGTCAGCCTGCAAGAGTGTTATAAGTTTACTAGTAGTGAATACATGGTGACAATTACTTGAAATATCACTTTACTCTAGGTTTCAGTTATGAGACTATGACACGAGGTGGATTTTCTTTTTTTTTTTTTTTGGGTCCGGTCGTGGGGCCTGAACTCTGGGCCTGGGCACTGTCTCTCAGCTTTTCAGCTCAAGGCTGCTCTACCACTTGAGCCACAGCGCCACTTCCGGCTTTTTTCTTTTTGCTTATGTGGTGCTGAGGAATCGAACCCAGGGCCTCATGCATGCAAGGCAAGCCCTCTACCACTGAACCACCTTCCCAGCCCATGAGGTGGATTTTCATGGACTATAAGCTCTTCAGTTGTGATTACTATCATAACGATCATGGCGAGCTAATGGGCTGATGGCTAATGGGGCTGATACAGGCAAAAGATGACAATGTCTTTTGTAAACCACATTGCTAAGATGATTTCTTAAGTAAGTAGAAATTATTATTTTCAATGATAAGCATAATAATGATGTCCTTTAGGATGTAAAGTTCATTGGTGACATTAATAAGGGACCATTTTTATGGTAACATGCTAATAATTGGTTTTGCCCATAGTACTATGGGTGTTTGTGAACTAAAAACAACAAAGGAGCTTGTTAGGACTTTAAGACCAATTCTACCTCATAGCTGCAACCACTTGCTATTCAGAGCTTGTCAGCCTTCTCAGACCCAACTTTCCTTGGTTACTTAGACATACTTGTGGTCTCCCACTTATGCATATATGTCCTGGTTTATAATTCTATTTTTTTCTAATTGCCAAATAAGGTAATTTTTTGGCACAGGTCATTACTATAGTTTTATTTCTATTTCTGTGTAATAATTTTTTATAATGATCACTTTAATAATAAGTATCTTTTATCTAATATTGATGACAAAAGAATGAAACTCATGAGTCATTTAGCTTTAATTATTTTAATATTTATTTATTTGATTTTACCAATTATTTAATTATGGATTAATAATCCATTACTAAGATCAAATATCACAATGACAGGAATTATATTTATGATTAGATAAGCTATAAAGATTTTCATATGGATTCAGACTTAATAACCTCCCAAATTATGTCTATTAGAAACTAATAGGCAGATAGACATCCTCATAAAATTGCTGAGCTACACAATAGCCTCATCATAAAATGAACTCCATTAATGTGATAGCCTTACTTTGCATTTTAAAACAGTTGCTCTCTAACAGGGCTCCAATTATTCCAAAGTATATGTTCTTCAGGGTGTCTATCCTGTCAGAATAAATGTTGATACTGTTGGAACTCTGCCTCCTACTAGATGAAAAAGAAAGTAGCAGATTTTGTTTTATTAGCAGTAATACTTATGGCAATCATGCTATGTGGCAGTAATCATAATAATGCAAGCTGAACAGGTGGTGTCTGTTATAATTTAAGAAGCCATATTACATAAATTAATTGCATATATAGGATCAATATCATCTAGAATTCATGACGTTCTCCTCAATGAAGAAAATAATGGCTAATTCAGTTGTCTTGACAGGTGTGAGCTAAACGAGAGAAACACTGTTCACTACATTTCTTTTTGACTCTTAGATGATAATGATAGAACACAAAAAAAACTGTAGGTAGTAATAAAATGCTTACTTATTTATTAGAGAGCCCTATGTGAAGCCGCTCTCACTAATGGTAATAATGAATTTAAAAATCATGCAAACATGATGCTGTGAAGAAAATTAAGAATTAAGAGATGGGAAATAGCACACAGTTAAAAATTCTAAGCATTTTTCTAAGTGATTAATATCACTCAGAATTTATCAGGCTAAGGACAATCTTTAATATTCTAGCTCAAACATGAACTACAGCATACAGTAGTAAATATTGTGGGTATATGTATATGTGTGTGTCTGTATCTGCTTTTGAGGCTAATAGTAGATAAACCTAATTGAAATGCCTGATTATAACTCTTATACAGTAAATTCAAGGGCAAGAGATTATTCTGAACTAGAAGATGATTCTGAGCTAGAAGATTTAACTTATATACTAAATTGCAAGGTCAAAGAAAAAGCCACAACTGTATCTGGTCTTCTCCTACCCCTCTTCAGGGGAGATCAAACCCAATATTACCAGAGAATCATCAGTTAACATAAATTACACATATGTAATTATAATTTTAGATCACAGAACAGATCAAATGCTTGATGGCCTCATGTTGTATTTGTGTTTACTGCTCACACCATGAGCTTGATTGACTCTACTGCTCTGTAACCTCCACATAGGTAAGACCAGTAGTTCTAGTGTTGAATTGCTTAGTTGATATGGTGTTAAGAGAGAGATTCAGACTGTGTACACAAATTCGTAAGTAGAATGTGAACAATGATGCATATTTGACTTGATCATATTAAAAATAAACTGATTCCTTGATATATTATTTTGGGGTACCTGTAGTTGGTTGAAATACTTTAAACTGACTTACCATAGTTGGTTCTTTTCTGAAATCTATGTGATCTGAATATTGTTGTTGTTGATTTTTCAGTAAGAAGGCCTAGATTAATAGTATAGACATAATCAAATGAAATTGTTTTCATCTGAATGTGGGTCACATGGAAGTTTAGGGCACAAAATAGCTTAAATAGTGATATCCTGAGATATCTGGGTACAATAAAAATCATACATGTTGCCATTAACTTGACTTTTATAATGTGACATAGATGTTACTCTGGGAGAAGAGGACACTATTCATAAAATAATGGGACAACTAAAATGCTTACGCATTTTTACTGATGCATATAGCTTTATAATTCTCTGCAGCCAACTCAAAATGATGGATTCAGATCATGATTACACTAGTTACTTGGATGGTAAAATTCATATTTTTATTTTATTTTATAAGGTTTTTACGGTTCATTTTCAGTAAGTAGGAGGAAGTAATGGTGCTTATTTGACTTTTACTCTTTCCTTAAAGCATTTGTGTTTTAGATTAATAGCATAGTAAGTGAATATATTCTTTTTTAAACATCTCACTGCTTCTCCATAGTCTACTTATTTGGGTAAGGACTTAGAAAAGTATTTATAATTTATACTGATGTCTTCTCTGTAGAGTAAGGTTAAATCAATATGATATTTGAACAAGGTCTTACTTCTAAGCAACAATTGTAGTTGTTTGGTTATGGCAGAACTGGAATGCATATATAATTGGTACTATTCTTCAGCAAATTTTCATTTTATATGCAATTTCCCTTTGAGGAAGGTTTTACCCAATTTCAAATAATCTTTACAGGTTGTAATTATGTTATAATCAACTCTTTTTAAGGTAAATTCAACATAGACCTTACATTCTGCATTGGATATTGAATACTAAGCGCTAACTGAGCCTATTTCCCATTTGGTCACAGAGAATAATTTTTCCTAATTAACTGTCTACAAGTAGCTTGTCTACTATCAAGTTTAGATAAAAGTTCTATGTTCATTATATTCTTGTTAATTCATTGTGACAATGGTATGAAACTTAATCTTCCCTATTTTGATTAAAATATCCATTCTTTATGATATTTTGTTTTAGCTTTCCTATTTTTTAGTAGCATCCTGCACTCATACAAGGGGATTCATCTTGACACAGTATAACTTGACCATAGTATAATTTGAGCAGACTCATCCCTCTGTGCCTCTCCCTCCTTTTACCCATCCCTTTCTCAACTCGCTTTATTGTTCTATTTTCATACATGCACATAAGTGTTTGATCGTATTCATCTTCCTTTACCCTCTCTTCCCCCTTCTTCTCATTAGTATCCACACACTAAACAGGATATGTTTTACATTCTTGTCATAAATTTTCTTTTAAGTGTATGTTAATTGAGTATGTTAATAGAGTTTTACTGTGGCATTTCACATATGAATATAGAATATTTTATCATATTGACCTTTTGCTTATTCTCACATTCCCCATTACCACTGCTTCGATTATTCTAGTGTTCAAGGAGTTTCACAATGCAATATTCATTCCCAATACTTCTGTGTTATTCACTGGAAGGATGTATTTTGCTGTTATTTCTCCAGAAAAGATCTGAGTTAAGATAATTTTAAGAATTAAATGTGTTCTATAAATGTTTCAGAAATCCAGATAGTTCTTAGATTTACTTATCATACATATCTGTAGCAAAATGAAATCAAATATTTATATTATTGATACATTATTATCAGTTTTCTCTAAGTTAGTCTTGGATTATCTTATTCTCATTTTAAAATATTTTTCTTTTTGCCAGGTGCTGGTGGCTCACACCTGTAATCCTAGCTACCCAGGAGGCTGAGATCTGAGAATCATGGTTCAAAGCCAGCCTGGGCAGGAAAGTCCATCTCCAATAAACCACTAGAAAACCCGAAGTGGCGCTGTGGCTCAAGTGGTAGAGTGGTCTCCTTGAGCTGAAAAGCTGAGGGTCAGCGCCCAGTTCCAAAGTTCAAACCCCAAGATTTGCATTGAGGCTTATGCATGAAAGCAGTTTGGAAGTATAGTTCTAAAAATTAAAAAAATATAAAATTATTTTGCAATCTCACTCCGACCTTTTAATATTAAATTCTTTATAAAGACATGAATAATTGTTTCAAAATTTATAAGCTTGCTTTTCAGTGTGTGCCAGAATTTGCATAAAATATTTTTTTCTATTCTAATCTCAATCTTTCAAAAATTTTTAAGAGAGATCCCTTTCACATTTCAATAATTATACCCTATTCTCTTTGTGTCTATGACAGAGCTATATCCCTAACAAATTACTCAAAGATATATAGTCTATATACAATCAGAATGCAAAAGGTATAGTTTGTTCTCATCTCCAGGAGAGTTAATCCCCCAAGTTTGTTCAGAATACATCTAGAGTTTTTTATGTTATGAAAGAAATAAAAAAATTATTGAGCAATTCTTATCCCAGATTATAAAATATTATCTCATCCCAAATTAAAATTGCTCGATTATTTCAGATGGGCAGTTTTATCTGGACAATTACAAATGGGCCAATTAATGTAATTTTGGAAGAATGTTTTCTAAGTTCACTGTTTCTATTATTCAGGCAAACACATTTATGTGCATTATGCTCAAAAGCAAGCATTAGTAGCATTTTTGTGTGTTTCCTGTCTACACACACACACACACACACACACACAAAACTGTTGAATTTCCCATGTTTCATAGATTAGAATTGCACATTCTTGATCAATGGTATCAGTAATATAAATAAATCTGTTGTTCCCAATATAAAACTTCAAACTGTGCCTTAGTTTTCATCATCTACATATATATTCATACAAATAAATTTTGTAGATTAATTCATATTGAGATGTTTTTTTATTCCTTTTGATGTGTCGAAGATTAAATACACAGTCTTGAACATATTATGGAACACTCTACTGCTGAACAATTCCTTCAATCTTGAAATGATTGCAAAGTAAGTCACATCCAGTTAGATGTCTGTTACTGAGGAAATAAAATTCATTTACATGCACACTGGTAGAAAAGAGATTGTAAGAATAGTTCCCAAACAGTAAGGACTATGGAAGAATAACTTTTCTAACATGATCAAGAATGGAAGAATGATATGGCTGGTGAGCAGGTTAATGAGCGATGACTTTGTCTTTATTTAAAAACAATTAAAGATGAAAAGAAATATGCAGAGTAAGAGGTATGGTATAGACATGACACAGAAAGAGGGCACTTCAGTCCACCTGCAGCCATCTCGCAGCATCTTCCTATTTTGTTTTATCTATTTAAATTAATTAAATTAAATTAACTTTTATTATTTTTTTTGGGTTGGTCCTGGGGCTTGGATTCAGGGCCTCAGCACTATCTTTGACCTTTTGTTTGTGTGTCTAGCTACCATGCTACCACTTGAGTCACACTTCCAGCTTTTTATTTTCCTTTTTTGGTAGTTTACTGAAGATAGGAGTCTCGTGGACTTCCCTGCTTGGGCTAGCTTTGAACCGCAATCCTTAGATCTCCGCTTCCTGAATAGCTGGGATTATAGGTGGAGCCACTGGTGCCTTGTATATGCTTTATTTTTTACATGGGTTCTTTTTCACTCTTAAAACTCAATGTAATGTGTCTATGGAGTTCTTGTTCACACTTAGGGGTGTACATAAATAAAAAGAAAGCATCCTAAAGAATAAATAGAAGATTGTCCAGGGAAAAACACAAGTGAAGTTTTCTCTCGGCCCACAAATTGCACCTGCCAAGATTCATACACTAGTAATATCATGTGTCTTTCAGAAGGCTGCAAATTGCTTTGTAAACCTGGATGTAGAATGAGATGTGGGTAGTGAGAAAGTGAAAAACTATCTTAACAGTTCACCACTGGCAGCTGATACCTCAGCCTTTGTGTTCCCAGCTAAACACAAACAACTCTGTCACAGTGTAATCAATACTTGGACCAGGCTACTCTGGGACCACAGTTGAGTAAGACAGAGAAAGGACACCTTGAAACCACAAAAGTAACTTGGCATTACTTCTGCAAGCAAGAATGAGTGACCACTGCTTCTTTAGCAGTGACAATTCTGGCCTTGTGTTGAAATCCTCCTCTTCTAAATAAAAGAAAAAGAAATGAAAACCCTAAGCCATTGATTTGCCCCAGCAACCTGGTAGCAGCCTCCTCAGAGTGGTCCACATTTCTTTAGATTTTCCTTAGAATAATTCCATATACTATATCCAGATACTATATCAAGCCTTTTCTAACAGCTTTTTAAAAACAATTTATATTTTTTATCATAAAGGTGATGTACAGAGGGGCTACAGTTATATATGTCAGATAATGAGTGCATTTTCATTGTGAACAGTGTTACCCCTCCTTTATTTTCTCTCAGTTTTTTAGTTCATTTCCAACATAAGGAATATCACTGTTGAATTTGTTCAGCCCTTGTCCCACTGTCTAACAGCTTTTTACGGAGGCACTTCAATGTTTCTCCTGCTACAAGAAGCTAAACAAACCCATATTTACTTGTCTACGGGTAACAAAACATGCCAAGACACTATATCTATAAAGAAGAACCATCTATTTAAATTCGCTTAAGAAGATTCTATCCAAGGTTATTTGGCCCTACCCTTTTGGGTTGGTGATGGGGAATATGTAGCTGGGGAATATGTAGTTGGGATACCAAAGAGAGAGAGAAAGGTCTGGAGTTCCAGTATCCCTTTTTACTATATGTCCTCAGTGACCTAAACACACTATCAATCACCCTTTATATGGTGTTTTCCTCACTTTTCAATAATGCCACTCCTGAGAATAAGTCTTTATTACATGGACCTGAGGAACTTCCCAGATCAAACCCTAACAATTGGCTACTAGGACTTCATGGTAATGGCAGCAGATAATGCTAGTGAGATCATAAAGATCAACACCTTTATGCCACCCACAGCAATAGCAAGGATATGACACGCAATTTCATATGCTGTGACTGGGTACAATACAGAATTGTTCACAACTTAATTTTTTGTGGTAGAGCAGAAGATATCCTGATTAATGGAAAGATGAAAGGAAATAATTTTCAGGGGAAGGGAATTTTAGGTGATGACCAACATAAGGAACTGCTTATGCTAATAAAGAGAAGCAGACACAGAGCACAAGTGCGGGGTTTGATAGGTCATCACAGCAAGGCTGGCTCCTGAAAAGCAATGTGGAAGGAAGAGCTTTAGGGCGTGAGGGAGGGGTGGGGTAGGCTAAATGATTGATTGGGTGGTGGTTGTTTGTGAGAACACTGTTTGATGGTCCAGAATGCCAATTTGATCTATTTGTCCCAAGCTCAGGAGACATATTTGGAATTAAAATCTTGATTTGGTTGATCTCAGCAGAGGTATGACAACTATAGCCATTGAACTTTTTTTTTTTTTTTGTTGGCTGTGGGGCTTAAACACAGGGTCTGGGCGCCGTCCTTGAGCTCTTTTGCTCAAGGCTAGTGCTCTACCACTTTGAGCCTCAGCCCCACTTCTAGTTTTTGAGTGATTAATTGTAGATAAGAATCTCATGGGGACTTTTCTGTCCTGGCTGCTTTGAGCAGTAATGGTCAGATCTCAGCCTGCTGAGTAGCTAGGATTACAGATGTGAGCCACCAGTGCCTAGCTTACAGTCAGTAAATTTTTGTGTGGTAGTTAGTGATAGGCAACACTGACTGAACCCAGATGGCTCTACGATTTCTAGTATATGTTATCTCCTTCTTGCAACTTACTAATTGGTGCATTCAATTGTAAAACATAAGATGAAATTGAATAGGATACTGTGGACCTGCTCTAAGAGAGTGAGCTAACTAAATTCATAATACAGGTAATAGTAGACATTCTGTTCTCCTTCTGAGTTCATATAGGGGAGATCTTAGGAATATACCTGCTCATCCAATATTCTCAGGTCCAGTAAAGCTCATGGCAATGATAGAGATCAGTTTGAATGAAGAACTTTCCTATGAAACAAGTCTCTCTTTTCACCTTCTACAGGAGGTATTACACATGTGAATGGGAAATAATTTGCAAGATTTTGTAAGTAGCTGTAGACTACTTGATTTACAAATTAAGAGATTAATTGACCATAGAACCTCTACTCAAGAGTTTTAGTAATTATTCACTTATACATTCCTTTCACTTCAAAGAAAATTTTCAGGTTGAAGATTTGAAGGGCATATAGATACTTCTAAAATAAAATTCTTAGTATGTACGAAGTCTGAGATTTTGTATGACAGTTTCCTGGTTTTTCTACCTAAGTAGCTGTAGACCATAAGAATTTATCCCTCCCTCCTTTCCTCCCCTTAGCCTTCTTCTCTCCTCTGTCCCTCCCCACTCCTTCCCCCTCCCTTCCTCCCTCACTCTCTCTTTCTCCTCCCTCCCTCCCTCTCTCCTTTCCTTCCTTCCTTCCTTCCTTCCTTCCTTCCTTCCATCCTTCCTTCCTTCCTTCCTTCTTTCCTTCCTTCCTTTCTTTTTTCATGGTGTTGAAAACCTTAGGCATGCTAGGCAAACTGTTTATCACTGAGTTAGTCCCCATCCCTTTGTTTATTTAGTCATGTTTTACTTTAGTACACACAATGCTACATGTATTGTCTTGTTAAATTATTATAATTTCATGAGTTTGTTAGCAATTTCATCCTGACATAATTGAGGCCTAGGTACATTGTTGTGAAAATGCAGTATGTTAATAAAAGACAATACTTTCAGCTTTACTAACTTGTTCTAAACATTCAATTAAATCATGTATCAAAATCGCATCTGTTTGTTTTGATGATTCTGAAGGTTGCATGGAGAGGATAAAGATCCAGCGTAGCCAAGGCAGCCAACACAATATTTAGGGAGAAGAACCAGTTGTAAGACTGATGCCTCTTAACTTCAAGATTTACTACAAAACTACACTCATCAAGATAGTGCTATATTATTGATAAAACATTGGTTCATAGGAAGATACACAACATATAAGAAGATAGACACAAATTTTACAATGATCTTGACAGAGAAAGAAAATGCAATGGACGAAAGCCAGCTTTTCAACAAACGATGTTAGCTAGATGGGATATCTATATGAAAAAAACAAAACAAAACAGTGAACTGAAAATGGATCATAGTCCTCAATGTAAAATGCAAATCAATAAAACTTCTAACTGATAACTTAGGAGAAATGACCCAATTAACGTAGAGGATGGTGAAAAGAGTTTTGATGGAACATCAAAGATGGGATTCATGAAAAATTATTAATAATTTGTAATTTATTAAAATTACCATGGTGTGCATGTGTGTGCGTGCACACACACACACACACACACACACACACACTAGAATTGATTCAAGAATGGATCAAAAAATTGTGGTATCTATATACAATAGAATTTTTTTTTGGGGGTCCTGTCATGGGGCCTGAACTCTGGGCCTGGGTGCTGTCCCTCAAGCTCTTCAGCTCAAAGCTAGCGCTCTACCACTTGAGCCACAGCACCACTTCCGGCTTTTTTCTTTTTGCTTATGTGGTGCTGAGGAATCAAACCCAGGGCCTCATGCATACAAGGCAAGCGCTCTACCACTGAGCCTCTTTCCCAGCCCTTATACAATAGAATTTTATGCAGCCATTAGAAAGGACAAAATTATGGCATTTGCAGGGAAATGGATGGAACTAGAAGAAATTATGTTGAGTGAGGTAAGCCAAGAGCAAAGAGACAAATGGCACATGGTCTCCCTGATAAGTGGATGTTAAATCCAAAAGGTAAGGTGATATGACAAAGTAAACAAGACTCAAGAAACAAAGGACCACCACTCATCTCGTTGAATCATTACTAAATGACCCATGCTGCTGATCATATATATGGTATACATGTGATATATATGAATATATATATGCACATCAGAGGGAAACTAGGAGGAAGACACAGAACTAGAGGGAAAGGGGAAAATCTACAACAGCAGGACCCATCAGCTGCACTAGACATTGATCAAAATGAACTAAGCAACCCAATGGCAGCGATGGGAGGGAGGAAACAAGTGGGAAAGAGGGAACAGCTGACACTATGCAAAAGTTTAGGAATGTACATCTCACCCAATGTGGAAAAAAATAACTGTATAGTCAAAGCCCATAGAACTCATAAACTTTATAGACCACAATAGATAATTTGCCCCATAAAGGTTAGGATGTGTTTGTGACTTTAACTAAGCATCACTATCCCACAATACTGTGAAATTTGTGAAATTATATTATCACTTAATCACAATGAAATATTTACAAAAAACCCTAGACATTCCCAAATCTATGAAACAAATACTGAGAGAATTTAGGGGAAGAATAGAAAGAATTCATACACACAAAAAATAAATGGAACTCAGACTACACTTTTCCTTTAATATCATAAAATTAGTGCCCAGACTTGTGATGATGCTAATGCCATCCATCTATTCATTATACAGCTCTTAATTGAAAGGAGAAGTATAGATCATAACTTATACTTCTGGTTAGTTGTAAAATGTGACTGCTATCTGTTCAAATTTTATATCAGATATTAATCTATGCATAATTTTTAAAATTCTTTTTAAATATAAAAAATAATCAACTCAACAGTCTTTTATCTCATTTTAAAACAGAACAATGGATCCACACCTGTAATTCTAGCTACATAGTAGGCTGAGATATGAAGATCATAGGACAATGTCAGCAGAGAAGTCTGAGGGACTCTATCTCTTATTAATCAGCAAAATGTTGGACTGGAGTTAAAATTCAAGGGATAGAACCATGAGTAAGAAAGCCAAGCTAGAGCACAGGCTCAAATTTCAAGTCCTTGAGGAAACATAAGAGCATCAAAATTCTAAACAGTATTTTTGTTATTTTTTATAATTACTCTTCCTTTCAAGCATGTTCTTTTAAATGGCAGCAAACTCCAATATGGGTATATTTACCTTTTCACACTCTGTTGTTTGTTTATTTGAACATGATAGCATCTCTTTGGTCTATTAGTCTATTCCTTGTTTCCCTTAGGTCAAATCTGAAAGCTTGTTGGCAAAGGAGATACCAGTGCAAAATTGCAATGGTCTGCCCAGTACATCTGGTAAATGACTGTTAATAGGAAGGAGGCCTGGGCATCTGCAGCTGTATCAAGGATTTTATAACTTTTGTGCAAGGTGGCTTGACAGCTACAGCTAAACAGAATGATTAAAAAAAAACAAAATGTTTTTCCTCTAAAATTGCAAATAATATAACACCACATGCCTTACACGATATTTTTGGTAACACATAATTAGTGTATTAGTATAATCATACATACAGAACTCAAGTGTGAAAAGATACATTTTATTTAACAAATGATTCAAGTGTTAGAATTCATAAACATGAAATAACACTTCAAAGAGGATGGAAGTTTTTATATGGAGAGGGGATGAAGGGGAGCACATGAGATACTTCTCATTATATCATAATTAAAGTTTAGAGATTGGCATTGCAATTATTATATGGCCATGCCAGCCCAAGGTGGAAAACAGGGGGATACAATTAAATAAACCAAAGGTATAAAAATTTAGCTTATCAATATCTTCAAAGAAGGAAGATTATGTAATTATTCCTGATCACATAAGGAAACCAAAATGTGTAAGAATAAGACAAAAATAGGAAATTTCAGGGGAAGAAAAATAGCACAGCAAAGACACATACTATGTTGGTGGCAAGAAACTGAAAGGGAAGACATGATTTTTTTAGGTTTTTTAAAAATTCAATATCCCAACCTCATTCTTCACCAAAATAGAAATGGCAATTCAAAAATTCATATGGAACAACAAAAGACCCTGAATAGCAAAAATAATCCTTAGCAGAAAGAACATTGCTGGAGGAATAACAATACCAAACTTTAAACTCTACTACAGTGCCATAGTAATCAAAACAGCTTTGTACTGGCACAAAAACAGACCTGAAGATGAATGGAATACAATGGAAGACCCAAAAATGAACCCGCAGACCTGTAAGCACCTAATCTTCAATAAGGGAGCAAATAAATAGAATGGAAGAAAGATAGCCTCTTCAGTAAATAGTGCTGGAAACATTTGTTAAACACCTGTAAAAACTAAAGATAGATCCTTATATATCACCCTGCACCAGAATGAATTCCAAATGGATCAAAGACGTCAAAATCAAAGCAGACACCCTGAAAACATTACAGGAAGGAATACGAGGAACTCTAGGCCTCCTTGGCACAGGCAAAAATTTCTTAATAAAGGACATAGCTAGTAAAATCAATAGAAAGCCCATGGACTGGGAGAAGATCTTCACTAGTCATACAACAGACAAGGGTCTCATATCTAAAATATACTTAGAACTCAAAAAAATTAAATACCCCAAAACAAATCCTTAAAGAAACAAATGCCCCATCAACAAGTGGGCTAAAATTCTAAACAGAGACTTCTCTGAAGAGGAAATAAGAATGGCCAACAGACACATGAAGAAATGTTCAACTTCTCTGACCACAAAAGAAATGCAAATCAAAACAACATTGAGATTCCAACTCACCCCAGTTAGAATGGCTATAATCAAAAAATTGAATAATGACAGATGCTGGAGAGGATATAGCCAAAAGGGAACACTACTGCACTTTTGGTGGGATTGTAAACTTGTTCAACCACTCTGGAAAGCAGTATGGAGGTTCCTCAAAAGACTCCACATAGAGCTCCCCTATGACCCAGCAATCCCACTTCTGGGCATTTACCCAAATGTTCACAAACAAGGCCATATTAAAGCTACCAGCACAACTATGTTTATTGCAGCATTATTTACTATAGCTAATATATGGAACCAACCCAGATGCCCCTCAGTAGATGGATGGATCAAGAAAATGTGGTATATATACACAATGGAATTCTATGCCTCCATCAGAAAGAATGACATTGCCCCATTTGTTAGGAAATGGAAAGACTTGGAAAAAATTATATTAAGTGAAGTAACCCAATTCCAAAGAAACATAGGTCCCATGGTTTCCCTTATTTGCATACATTAGTATACATATAGGACAATATTATTAGAGGAGATGAAAAGCTCAAAAGCTATGTACATAAGACCATATAAGATGATGCTAAGTGAAATTAACCCCAAGATATGGACACAAGCAGTCTGTCTTTATCGATATTGTTTTAAATGTACTATGTGATTTTATTTTGTTGTTGTTGTTATTGTTGTTGTTTCCTTTATATGTTCTTTCCCCTATGGTATATCCCTTGTTGACACCTTACTTGATTTTGGTACCCTGCATCTTTATATACATTTGTGTAATCTGGGGAGGGGAAGACAAATAACAAAATGTTGAAACAAGGACACAGGATGACCCATGGCAACAATGAGACCCACAGGACAGTATACTGGAAACAAACTTTTCAACTTTGGTGGGGATAGGGAGTGATGGGGGTGGGGTGGGATGGGGAGGAGTGTAGGAGGTGGGGGAGGGAAGGGATAGTGGGACAACAACAAGGGGAGGGGTAACAATGATATACAACAAATGTACTCATTACCTTACTCATGTAACTGTAACCCCTCTGTACAGCATCTTTACAATAAAATAAAATAAAAAAGTTCATGTGCTTCCTGAGGCTGCCAGTTCCTATCTACATAATGTCGATTTCCTCCTCTTTAAGCAGCAAGTAATGCTTTTTCAGTGTTTTTTGAGAGGTTAACATTATTTATTTTTAAATTTTGTTTTATTGTAAAGATGTTGTACAGAGGGGTTACAGTTACATGAGTAAGGTACATTTCTTGCAAAGCATTGTTACCCCCTTCTTTTTTTAAAATAAGTTTTTTTTATTGTGAAAATACGGTACAGAGGGGTTACAGTTACATGAGCAAGGTAATGAGTACATTTCCTATCAAGCATTGTTGCCTCCGTCCTTTGTTTTTCCCCTACCATCCCTTCCCTCTCACTTCCACAACTTCCCCCCCCCCCGCCACCTGCCCTGTCTAAATTGTAAAGTTTGTTTTTCAACATAGAAAGAAAAACCATTTGAGTTCTTAATTTGGGGTTCATTTCACCTAACATCAATTTATCTGACCGTTTCTGCTTACCTCAGACATATACTATTTATTGCAAATAAGGGAAACCATGGGACCTATGATTCTTTGGGACTGGTTTACTTCACTTAATATAATTTTTCCAAGTCTTTCCATTTCCTAACAAATGTCATTCTTTCTAATGGAGGCATAGAATTCAATTGCATAGATATACCACATTTTCTTGATCCATTCATCTACTGAGGGGCATCTAGGTTGGTTCCATATCTTAGCTATGGTAAATAATGCAGCAGTAAACATAGTTGTGCTGGTAGCTTTAGTATGGTCTTGTTTGTTAACATTTGAGTAAATGCCCAAAAGTGGGCTTGCTGGGTCATAGGGGAGCTGAGAGCCTAACATTTTTTAAATGACAAAACTTCTTATTTGCTTTTGTATTTATTTATGAGTTTTGTTAAGGAGGAAAGAGTTTAAGCAAGAGTTAAGAAGTGGGTGTTTTGGATCAATGTAAATCATACACATGTATGTAAATAGCATATGAAACTCCCTTACAGAATTGATTTATAAAGATTTTTCTAAGTTCCAGAAAGAGACAATTGAGAAAATGAAAGGTAGAAAATTAGAAAACAGTTTTCAGACATTTTTGAGCAACTAAGAATATGTGCTTCCAGAATGAAAGCATATATTGTCTAGAAAATGGATAAAAATACTGAAAAAGGGAAAGAACCTGGTTCAGGAGTAAATCTTGAAAGACTGCAGGAAGAAATGGAGAAAGGGGTCAAGAAACAAATATTAGAATCAAAATAGCATTTAATGCCTCCAAAATGTGTTCTAGAAACCAGAAGAGAGTGAGGAAATTCTTTAAACATTAAGTGACAGTCAGCTAGATCCTCCATTTGCCCAAACTATTTTAAGGGCAGACTAGGGTGATTGAGTAGTTTGCCTCTGTTGTGCCATTTTCAAGGTCTCTGTTGAAGGAGACTCTCATAAGGGATAAAAAGAAGGAAATATGTTATAAACAAGGGGCTTCAATGGTTAGGATGAAATTCCCAAACATAGTGAACTGAAGAACATTTGCTGACAGCTATACCATGTGCTTGGAAACCAGCACCCTATATGTGAGCAGAAGTGTAGACATCTCACGAAGAGAAATAGACTGACAAAGACTGTTTGCATTTCTTAGAAAATTCTTTCAGTGTTAATCCATATGGAAACCACTATACATCCATGAATAACTCTAAATAACACAAAATAAGACATGTAAGGACTCCTTGTTTGGTAACATTTTACGGTGGGTAATGTCAAGGTCTCTGGAGAGGTGGGGCATCAAGGGGACACTACGTCCAGAGGACTGAATAAGAAAGAGAAATTGTAATATATTTTCCATCCTTTCACTTTACCCTAGTCCTACTTAGGACATTTATTTATTATCCAATAGGAAAAAAGAATCAACTATAACTCACCAAACTGAAAATATGGAATTCTATGCCTCCATCAGAAAGAATGACATTGCCCCATTTGTTAGGAAATGGAAAGACTTGGAAAGCATTATATTAAGCGAAGTAAGCTAGGCCCAAAGAAACATAGGTCCCATGGTTTCCCTTATTTGCAGTATCTAGTATATGTCTGAGTCAAGCAGAAAAGGTCAGATAAGTTGATGTTAGGTGAAATGAACCCCAAGATAAGGATTCAAATGTTTTTTCTTTCATGTGATTGTTTCTAACATATTTATAATATGATTTCTTTGTTGCTTTGTATGTCCCTCCCCCACGGTATAACTCTGCTTTCACTGTATTTGATGTTGGTATAATTTGTGGAGGGGAAGGGAAAAAACAAATATTTTAATAGGGATACAGGTGGACCCATTGCAACAATGAGATGTACAAGTCTTTATGTCAAAAAATGAACTTTACAACTTTGGCGGGTGGGTGTGTGGCGGGGAAAGTGAGGGGTGGAGATGGGAAGGGATGGGAAGGGAAAAATAAATAAATAAATAAAAATTTAAAAAATGTTAACCAAAAAAAATTTGTAAGGCTGACCTACATAAAGATATAGTCTACATTTTCAGTTAATTTAAAATGAACGTGATATCAACTGAACTTGATAGTTTCTTAGAAAAGTCTGCTTAGCACTTTGTATATACAGCTCCGTACCCAGGCTATGTGGGTAGCTCGTTTATATTGAAGAGTCAGGAGGAAAAGGGTTCTACCTCAGGCATATATCATTTAACTTTTCCACAACTAGCATCTTTGTTGTTGTTCTTCTTGTTTTATGTAGTTTCATAGAAAACTTTCTTTATTAAATGTGTTGTATTGACTTCCCTCAGAATTGTGGTTGAACATAATTTATCCTGGGTTTCAACACTCAAGGGCATCAACCTATTGTTTTCCTTTTCTTTTTTCCTTCCTCCTCCACGTCTAGTGCATTTAGTTTACTTTTGGCTTTCATATTATTCAATTTAATTGTTTTAGTTGGATAAGTCATATTCTTCTATGATTTACAAGTTTCTCTCTTCTAGATTTTAGGCATTGGTTCTCTTAAATGCACTTGATTGATGGTAACTACAGTTATAATACCCGTGTACATATGTGAAGATGGAAAAGAAGAGTGGGGTTGGAAGAGACGGGAGAGAATGATGAAAGGGGTAACATTAATCAAGATGCATTGTGCACATAAATTGGCACATTGAGTTGAAACTCCTTTGTACAACTATTTAATGATAATAAAAATTCAAAAAGACCAAGTGAAAAAAAAATTAAGATCACTAGCTGGGCACCGGTGGCTCACACTTGTAATCCTAGCTACTCAGGAGGCTGAGATCTGAGATCATGGTTCTATGCCAGCCCAGGCAGGAAAGTCTGTGACTCTCATCTCCAATTAATCACCAGAAAACCAGAAGTGGTCATGTGGCTTAAATGGTAGAGCATTCACCTTGAGCTGAAGAGCTGAGGGACAGAGCCCAGGCCCCGAGGTCAAGCCCCATGACTGACCAAAAAAAAAAAATTAGGGTCAGGCAAGGGAGTTCACACTTCTAATACAACTACTCAGGAGGCAGATAACAAAAAATTGTTCCTTTTATGGAAGCAGCAACATTCAAATTGATTTTTTAAAGAAAAGTAATTACAAACAAAATAAATTTTCGATAGCATCCTTAATACAGGTTATCTTTTTTTTGGGGGGGGTCTGGAAGTGGGGCCTGAACTCTGGGCCTGGGCGCTGTCCCTCAGCTCTTCAGCTCAAGGCTAGCACTCTACCACTTGAGCCACAGCTCCACTTCTGGGATTTTTCTTTTTGCATTATGTGGTGCTGAGGAATTGAACCCAGGGCCTCAGGCATGCAAGGCAAGCGCTCTACCACTGAGCCACCTTCCCAGCCCTTAATATAGGTTTTCTAAAGGTTTTTTTTTTTTTTAAATAGGGAGATATATTGCCATTTTTAAGAAATAATTTTATTCACATATATTCATATAGTGGAAAGTTTATTACTAGTTTTTCTATCAAGAGATTGCAAAAACATGATTTCTCAATGTTCTTAGATAGATTTCAGGATTTCTAAAGAAATAAAAGTATTAAAGAGACACTAAGGAACCAAGAGACTAGTTATCATATGCATTGTGAAAGATGGTCTGGCAAAGAAAAGTGCCCAGAAAAATTTTTATAGACTGACACAAATTAGGAAGGGATAATCTATATTCTTGGGAGAGAAGCAGTTTCAAGGACGAAGGTAGCATTGTGCTATGCCATGTTCTTGTTCTGTTCTTAGTGTGACCCATACAATTAGAGGAGCACCCTGAGCCTAGTGAATGGCTCTGTTTCCAAGAAACTGACGATGTGTGAAAACTGCTGCAGATGACATGCAACCTTATTGGAATTCGAAGCTTCGAATGATAGAAATACAGGGAAAAAAAAACTTTATTGCATTGTGAAGGCTTAAAAATATAAGAAAAATATGAATCAAAGGAAGATATGTATGATGAGCAATCAGTATGAAAGTAATTGGTTCCATTTGATGATTTTTACAGTCTACAAAGGGAACCACTGCCTCTTTTTAAAGTAAAATGACTAAGTGAAATGCAAGTGTATATACGGCATTAGTATGATATAAAATGCCTTTAATACCTTGATTTGGTTGTATATTAAACTGCCACATACTTTGTCTGATAGAGTGTGAGCATTGGAAATTTTATGAATATGTAGTATATTTCTTGTGAATGATAGCACACATTTATGTGTTTTTATACTTTGCTTGTCTTCGAAGCAACTTAAATAATTGTTGCTGTTTTGTTAATTTCATATCATTACATAATCATAAAAATTATTTAGTTTTTATGTTTATGCAGATTATATATATCACACACACAGAGATAGATAGATAGATAGATAGATTTGATCATGAGGCAGATTTGATTTAGTACAAAATGTAGGTAGTTTGAAATCAGGTAGGCTTTTTGCTGGACATCTGTTTGAACTTGTCATACCTGGAACTCTTTGGTTTTATGTTTTCTTTTCCAGATAGGCTCTCTTGGTTTTTTTATTTTTCCTGGCTGGTCTATACTGAATGTACAGCCTTCAGCATAGCTCTTCTCACAAATGAATGTGCTGCTATGTCCAGCTTAATGGTGGAGATGGGTGGGGTCTCATTCTTTTTTGCCTAGAGCTGCTCTTGAAAAGGATCTTCTCTATTTCTACTTCCCTAATAGACTAACTGGGATGCCAACCATGCATGCCAGGGCAGGCATTTCCCTGTTATTATGTTCAAGTGTTTACTATGAATGACCTCTCTTTCTCTCCTGTGTGTCTGAGAATGACTTTCAATTGAAGTGACCAATGCAAGACAGATTAACTTATTAAAATAAGAAAGAACCCCCCCAAAAAACACCACCCTGTTGTCTTGTTAATTTTACTGTATAATTTAGTTGTCACTCATTTATCTTCTGGAGCTCAAAAGTTGAAGAATAACTTTGTAAAGAATATAATTCTAAGCTGGGCACCGGTGGCTCACACCTGTAATACTAGTTACTCAGGAGGCTGAGATCCGAGGATTGAGGTTCAAAGCCAGTCCAGGCAGTAAAGTTCATGAGACTCTTATCTCCAATAAACCACTCAGAAAACTGGAATTGGTGCTGTGGCTCAAGTGGTAGGGCACTAGCCTTGAGCTGGAGAGCTGAGGGACAGTGCCCAAGCCCAGAGTTCAAGCCTGACGACCGACAAAAAACAAAAAGAAAGAACAAGAAGGAATTCTATTCCTTCTTATACATAATTTTTATTAGTATACATAGACATACATTTCTAACTTTAATGTAAGCCAATATTTTTTTTTTTACTTTTGAAATACCAAGGAAACAAAGTATTAAGAAATCATATTGAGGGCTGGGAAGGTGGCTCAGTGGTAGAGTGCTTGCCTTGCATGCCCTGGGTTCAATTCCTCAGCACCACATAAGCAAAAAAGAAAAAAGCCAGAAGTGGTGCTGTGGCTCAAGTGGTAGAGCGCTAGCTTTGAGCCGAAGAGCTGAGGGACAGTGCCCAGGCCCGGAGTTCAGGCCCCATGACTGGACCCCCCCCCCAATTAAAAAAAAAGAAAAAAGAAATCATATTGAAAGATTTAAGTTATATTTTATTGTTATTTTGTTTTAATGGGAGATATTTATAATGGTATAGGTTGCATAGTTTCCTTCATTTGTGGTGACTAAAATGTATTTATATATTGACTAACAAATACACTCAATATTAAAAGACATACATAAAAATTACACTGGGGGGGCTGGGAAGGTGGCTCAGTGGTAGAGGGCTTGCCTTGCATGCATGAGGCCCTCGGTTCGATTCCTCAACACCACATAAGCCAAAAGAAAAAAGCCAGAAATGGCACTGTGGCTCAAGTGGTAGAGCGCTAGCCTTGAGCTGAAGAGCTGAGGGACAATGCCCAGGCCGAGTTCAGGCCCCATGACTGGACCCAAAAAAAAATTAAAAAAAATTACACTGGGACATGATTAAGTATACAGGTCTTTAGGCATTTACACAGATATGAAAGGAGGATATTCTTGTTTTTTTAGAGCAAAAATATTCTATTGTAAGGGTGATATACACAGGGGTTACAGTTACATAAGTAAGGTAATGAATACATTTTTTATCGAACATTGTTACCCCAAAATATATCTTGTAATTTTTTTATTTTGATTAAGTGATTACATAATTTCCCAAATTTCACAAAATTGTGGGATAGTGATGCTCAGTTAAAGTCACAAACACATTCTAACTTTCGTGGCGCAAATTGTCTATCACGGTCTATAACATTTATGAGTTCTATGAGCTTTGCAATACAGGTCTTTCTTCCACATTGGGTGGTATGTACATTTCTTTTGTTTTGCATAGCATCAGCTGTTCAAAGGAGGGTATTCTTAGGAGTGGATCACAAAAGCTACAATAGCTACGTGCATCTGATTGTATAAAATATCTGTCAAAATGAACTGCAGGAAATAGAAACAGAATTGTTTTCTTGTTGCTGGTGTTCTTTTCATTTTGTACTGTTTGTTCATGTATTTGTCTTTGGGAGGGTAAGGGAGAACAGAAATGGTGGACAAATGGTGAACAATTGCAGCAGTGGCACTCACTAGACACCAGGTTGAAAATGAACTACATAACTTGTGGGTAGGGATGGGAGGGAAACACTGGGAGAGCTCAAAGGAAGAAATGCATTGTTCAAAAGAAATGTGCTCTTTACCTGACTTTTGTAACTGTAACCCCTCTGTACATCACACTTACAATAACAATAAATAAATTTGGAAAAAATGAGCTATCTAAACCACATATTCAATGTTTTGGAATGGTTAAGATTAATTAGAATATATAACATGTGTTCAAAAACAAATAGTAAATATGCAAGTATTTTTCTTTCAGTTTTAATTGACCTCTAGAATTAAAACCATAAATAATTTAAGATGTTATTTCCACTTTTTTTATTGTGAAAATATCGTACAGAGGGGATACAATTACATGAGCAAGGTAATGAGTACATTTCTTATCAAGCATTGTTGCTTCCTCCTTTGTTTCCCCTTCCCATCCCTTCCCATCTCCTCCCCCCCCCCGCTATCCCCCCCATCCCCCCGCCTATCTACCCCTCCTCCCCTTGTGCCAAAGTTGTAAAGTTTGTTTTTTGACATAGGGTCTTGTACATCTCATTGTTGCAATGGGTCCACCTGTATCCCTATTTAAACAATTTGTTTTTTCCCTTCCCTTCCACAAATTATACCAACATCAAATACAGTGGGGGAGGGACATACAAAGCAGCAAAGAAATATCTTATAAATATGTTAGAAACAATAGCAAGAAAGAAAAAGAACATTTGAGTCCTTATCTTGGAGTTCATTTCTACTAACATCAATTTACCTGACCAGTTCTGTTTGTCTTAGACATACACTAGTTATTGCAAATAAGGGAAACCATGGGACCTATGTTTCTTTGGGCTTGGCTTACTTCACTTAATATAATTGTTTCCAAGTCTTTCCATTTCCTAACAAATGGGCAGTGCAATTCTTTCTGATGGAGGCATAGAATTCCATTGTGTATATACCACATTTTCTTGATCCATTCATCTACTGAAGGGAATCTGGGTTGGTTCCATATCTTAGCTATGGTAAATAATGCTGCAATAAACATAGTTGTGCTGGTAGCTTTAGTATGGTCTTGTTTGTGATCATTTGGGTAAATGCCCAAAAGTGGGAGTTGTATGTGGAGTTCACTTTTTTTTTGTCTTAGAGAAATCATCTGGGGGCAAAATTTTGATGTGAAGCTTTTCTTCATCTTTCAATATCAGAAGAATATGCTAGAAAGTTACCTAGGTTAAGGGCAAGCTCAAAAGCAATTTGATTAAGGCTCCTATTCTAAGACAGGAAAAGAAATATGGCTTCCTAAAGGTTAGTATATTGAGCACAATGGGATAGCAAATAGATTCACTAAGCTCCTGATATTTTTTTTAGCTCCTGATATTTCTACTCTGTTGGCATAATAATGACAATGGGAATTTTTTTACACTATGCAGTCTGGTAAATTTTAATATGAAAAGAGAAAGTTCTATTACTGTTTATTGAAGAGCATGATGATACTCATTAATTTTTAAGAAGTTCTTCAAGTAAACTCTTTTATGTGTCTTATTCTTTCCTGTTTATGATGCCAGAATGAATCTCAGATAGACAACTGATACTAATAAATGAGCTATTAGCTCTGTCATTGATGGTTATTCAGATTTACTGTGGAATAATAAAATCAAAGCTTTTGGGCCCTTGGTTTGTAAAAGTTCATTTCAGTTTCTATAGATAATATCTAATTTTGCAATTAAGACTCTTTTTGGGGAGTGGGAAGTGGACCTGAAGTTTGAATTTTGCCACCTGAGCCATGTCTCCCATAACAATAACTTTTTTTTGGTTGCTTTGTAGGGCTTGAACTCAGGGTCTGGGCACTCTCCTGAGCTCTTTTGCTCAAGGCCCTACCTCTTTGACCCCCAATGCCATGACTGGTTTTCTGGTAGTTAATTGGAGATGAGTCTCATGACCTTTCCCTGAAAGGTCAAATATTTTTTAATTTTGCTCATATATCTAACTATATGCCATTTGAAAAACAAAAGCCTGAATGTCTAGAAAAGAGTTACCATGGTGTGGCTGAGAAAGATAATAAAATGCCTTCCCATATGATTATAGCCATGAACATTTTAAAGAGTCAAAGTAATTTGCCAAGATGGAAGAGAGTGGAAGGTAGTTGTAGGTTTTGATGAGGGGATGCCTCATTCCCATGCCTAAGGATGCTCTTGTCATATGGTTGTCAGGTGAGTACTTCAGTTTTGTGATGTCTAGATTTCTGTTGCAGGTCCATGATGGAGCACTCCGGCTTTGATCTGAGTCACCTTCATTCAAGGCAAAGACCCCAAGGTGACTGAAGACAAATTCTTGCTCCAGAGAGGTTTCATCCTATTTCATGGATACATTTATGCTGATAGCTTGTCACTTTTTCCCTTTCTTTCTCTAACATGCCAGTCATCTTCCTTCCCAGCTGCTGCCTCTGATGACCTCAGACCTTGTGCCAAAGTCATAGGAAGCAGTCTGACACAGACTGATCCATTCTCTGTAAATCCTGCACAGTCCCATCCACCCCTATACTCCTTTGGACCATGCTTCATGATTCCCTTCCTTGAGTGAGTCCTAACAAATACAGGTGTAAATAGTTATCCAGGCTCTATATAATATTCCCATTTATCAATATTAGCTTCTTCTGGGGTTAGTGTACTCATCACTTAGCATGGATGACAAAATGGTGTCTCTACTCATTAAGCAAAAGTAAATGATTATCAGTATTTTGTTGTGTTATGTTACCATACAGCCACTCTTGTAAAAAAGGAAAACATATTATATTTCTGAAAAGTAAAGGGGAAAGATTTTTAAAACCCTGTCATCTGTCACGACCCCCTCCCTAGTTCTCATCACTGATAGAAACCTGCCCTGGAACATCTGTGTTGCTCAGAAGATTCCTTTCTAAAGATTCTAGAGATTAGAAATGCTTATTCGCCAAAAAACAAAAACAAAAACAAAAAAAATCTGTTATCAGCTCTCTGATTGTTTCCTCCTATTTGGCAGAAGGAGGAAACAAAGAGCTTTGGCTTATGGAGAGATTGTTGATACTCTACTTAGAGGCTGAAAGAGCTGTCATCTTTTCTTCAAGCTACCATTTCTGGAGTAGTAAGTGAACCCTTATGAGTGCGGAATCTCTTCAGACAAATGCCATCACGGAGAGAAGTAATCTTAGGCATGCCTTTTTCCTTTGGATGTTCAGGAGTTTTCTGAAATTGTTTGTGAATTGGCAGAGAGCCTAGAGTTTAAAAATGTTTTGTATCCACACAAAACTCTTCTTTTTTTTTGGTCTTCTTACAGTTTGGAAAGTTCTTTGTACTTTTGGCAGGTGTTGGGAAGACAAGGGAATCTGTTTATGTGACATTTCTTTCTGGAAGAGGTGGTTATTCTGTCTGGAAGACAGAATATATTTCAGATAAATAGCTTGCATTTTGACTGGTGTCCATAAATCATAGGAATTAGAAAGTCTTGAATATATAATGTAAAATGAATAGTCAAGTGATAAAATCAATAACAGAAGCTTTCTTGTTAGAAGAAAAAATTCTATTTATTTATTGAAACAACAGTTTGAACAAACCATGAATATTAAAGTCAAGGTTGAATGTCCATTTCTATATAAATAAAAAAAATCCTATGCTATATTTTTGAATGCCTAAGCTAAGGCAAATTTGCTTTTCTTCACAATGTACAAATCTTTGTGCATTGTCTTTACTTTGTTCCCAAGTTTAGTGGCAGAGTAACTACACAATTAAAAATAGTGATGTAGTAGTAATTATCTGTGTTATTCCAATAAATGTAATACCAGAGAAATGTTTTGTTTCAGAAATATTTTGTTTCTAATAATTTATCCCTGAAGAATTTATAGACCATTTGATTTATTTTCAGAAAAAAGAAAGCCTGATAATAAATTTCATTCTTAAGATTTAAAACATACTTCAACCCTGGCAATACATACAATCATTGTATAATGTTGTATAATGTAGTTGAAATAGAATCCATGAAAAAAATCTACTTAAAGGACAGAAGGTTATCTTATTGTCGAATACTGCAAAGAATTAAGGAGAGTCACAATATATAACCTGATAGTCACATGTATAAGATATAATTTATAAAGTCAACTGGAATACTTATAAATAAGTACAGAACTATTTCATCATGGGCAAATTCAAGATTAGATTCTTATAAGCCTCTGGTGCAACATTTATGTAGAGTGAAACACCACTTTTGTGTTATAGTTTTCAACATTCTTATAAAGCAAGCTGATTTACTTCTTCACATAACCCTTTTCTTGTATTACAGCAGATATTATTAAAAATCTTCTGTGGATTCCTGGTCCACAGAGCAAGCCTCATATGTACTTTTATTTGCCACAATAAGTTATCTTTGAAAAATGTAAGCCAGCAGCCCTAGGTTAATATATTTCAGTCCCTGGATGAGATATCTGTGAATTCTTGTGGTTTACCCTTACCACAAGTCTGCCTAATATGCATTTTTCAAAACTCTGTTAGCATCTCATGAATCTACGGAGTTAAACAATTTTCCATGTTTCCAGGAATTCATCAAGCTTTGCATTTGTTACTTTAGCATGTTTTAGAGCTGCATCTTGTATTGAATGATAGATTCTTCTTTCCTTTTCCTAGATGTGCCAGAGGACTGATTTATTATCATTGAAGTCCCAGCCAGCAGCACTACAAAACTCACACTTAGCCAATACGATGTTTGTTTTTTTCTGTAAAGGACTACATAGCTTTTGCTTAGGAACACAAGACTGCACCTTGCAAACAGCAAGCTTACCAACCAAAAGCTCCAAAACAAATGTGAAACCCATAGGGCTGAGGAGACTGTGACAATGTTGCTTGTCTCTACCCTTCACAGTCTTGCTTTAAAAAAAAAAAGGGTGACAGAATGTCTCCTTCTGAACCTGACAGGAATATATGAACAAAGCAGCCCAAATTATTTTCTACTCTGCCCAAAACCACAGAGATCTGTGGGATCTTCAGATACATTTAGTGACTAGGCGACTTCATCAATAATGGAATGGACCCATTGCAGGAACAATAAGATAAAAATCCAAAGGAGGCAGAAATTTTGCGTGAAGGGCTTAGCTGTGAGAAAAGCCGGGTTCCCGTGGTACTTTCCATTCCTGTTGCAGGTAGGATTTTCCTCTGTGTGGCTTTTCTTACTACTATATAGTCATCAGTAAAGTATCATTACCCACTATGTTGTAACCTATGTTGATTTAAACAAAGTTATACATTTAGATTAATTAAGAATAACTGGTCATTTTTACCTCATCATTTCTAACCTATATTTAGTTTCCTTCTGATGTTTTTCTCCACATAGCAATTCAAGTCTCTGATCTGAATAATGTTATTTCTGCATGGAGAATTTCTTTTATTTATTTGTATTGTTATTTATAAAGGTGATGTACAGAGGGGTTACAGTTACATTATTCAGGTATTGAGTACATTTCTTTTTGAATAGCGTCACCTCATCCCTCATTTTCTCCCAGATACTTCTTCCTGATCTCCCCTCCCCCACAAGTTGTCTAGTTCATTTTCAACATAGTGTCTAGTATCACTAACTGCATTTGTTCACCTTCTCTCCCACCATTTCCGTGATGTCCTCTATCCACCCCCAAATAGATAAATTTACATAAAGGAACAGAAAACAAAAATGACAAAGGAGAAACTTAAAAACATAATAAGAAAGAAAATAACCAAAATCCTCTTATTTCCATTTCTTGGAGTTCATTTCAATAAACATCATTTTATAAGATCATATGCACATAGCTATTGAGTCTTTTTTATCCTTTCCTGAGAATATCTTCCTTTGGTCTCACTATGTGAATGTCTAGAGTCCTGTATCATATCCAAGTGTATTTTTTCCATCCATTGGGTTTACTTGTAGATTTATAGGCACATTCTAGTTATAGCACATGAGGGAAACCATGCAACTTGTTTCTTTGGGTCTGGCTTACTTTGCTTAATATAATATTTTCCAAGTCTTTCCATTTCCTTAGTAATGGTTCAACACCATTCTTTCTGATGGAAGCATAGAATTCCATTATATATATATATATATACATATACATATACATACATATATATATATCATTTTTTTCTTGATCCATTCATCTGCTGAGGGGTATTTCGGTTGATTCCATATCTTGGCTATGGTAAGTAATGTTGCTTATAAACATATCTTGCAGGGTAGTTTTGATAGTGATAGAATTCTCTAAGCTTTTGTTTCTCAGAGGATCTAATATCCTCTCCAAGGATAATGTCATTGAGTATGACGATTCTCTCAATGGCTTTACTTCTGAGCCTTTAAAAACTAAGAAATACCTGGATATTTATTTTTCTCTTCATATTGACCTTGTTTGGTATCTTCCAATTTTTACTTATCTGTTCATTTATTTTAGTTATTTTAAATTTATATCTTTCTTCTGTATTGTTCTCTCATTTTTCTGTTTGCAATGGCAGTACATGTATATTACATTTTTTTTTTGGTCAGTCGTGGGGCTTGAACTCTGGGCTTGGGAGCTGTCCCAGTGTTCTTCAGCTCAAGGTGAGTGCCCTACCGATTGAGACACAGTACCACTTCCTGTTTACTAGTAGTTTCTTGGAGATAAGAGTTTCATGGACTTTCCTCGGGCTGGCTTTGAACCGAGATCCTCAGATCTCAGCTTCCTGAGTAGCTAGGATTATAGTCATGAGCAACCGGTGCCCAGCTATATTACAGATTTTTGATATTACTATACAAACCTAAGATAATCTACTATCTTTTGGGGGAAAAGCTTTTTTCTCTTATTTCATTTTAGGAATTTTCTGTAGACATGCCCTTATTATTATTATTATTTTGACTGTACTGACTCAGAATTCAGTACTTGCTACATAGGTGCTTTTATAATTGAGCAAGTTACCAGCCCTTATCGAAATCTTTTAAAACTCACTGGTTCTATCTCTGGCTATTCTGTATTTCTGATAGTATTTTTATTTATAGAATTGTTTCTCCATCCTTCATTTAACTTTACATGTTTCCTTTCATTGTCAATCTATTCTTATTTTTCATTAGAAATCAAGGATATAAATCATGGAAATTATCATTTTCCTCTCCAACATTTGTGTCATTGTTGACACTTGTTTTGAGGACTTTATGTTTCTTCAGAAAGCTCTTATTTACTTTTTGTCATAACTTGCAGAATTTGGTTGGAAGTCAAATGCATTATGTAAAAGCATTATGTAAAATGCATTATGTCTGCTTCTGTCTCTAGATCCTAGACTGCCAATTTTCCCTGTGTTATCAATTCTTTGCTTGGTTTAAGAAAAGTCATTGATTTTCAGTTTGTCAAGATTCTTCTTATTTTGAAGACAGACATGACAATTCCAAAATGCTATATATCAAAACTAAAATCACGAGTCTTATAAGCATGGCTTAAATTCATACTACACCTTTTATATATCCTCATACTAATAATTTATGCCCTTGAAGTTCATGCAAAAAAATTCAGTGCAAAGATTATTTCTTTGTTGCTTTGTATGTCCCTCCCCCACAGTATAACCCCTGCTTTCACTGTATTTGATGTTGGTATAATTTGTGGAGGGGAAGGGGAAAAACAAGTCGTTTAAATAAGGATACAGGTGGACCTGTTGCAACAATGAGAAGTACAAGTTGTCATGTCTAAAACGAACTTTACAACTTTGGTGGGGGGGGGGAGGATTGGGTGGGGAGTGGGAGGGAGGCTGGGAAGGGATGGGAAGGGTAAACAAAGGAGGAGGATACAATGCTTGATAAGAAATGTACTTACTATCTTGCCCATGTAATTGTAACCCCTCTGTACAGTATTTTCACAATAAAAAATAAATAAAAATTAAAAAAAATTCAGTGCAAATATCTCGCATTGTGATTTTGTTTTCCAACCTGAGATTTTATTGAAAAGTTTACAAAATGATTCCCACTTTCTCCTCCTTCCGTATTGATTACTTGATTAGAAAAGATTGAGGTATGTAAATATATCTGGAAGGATAAATTGCAGAGCTTATACTAGAAAAATTTGCCTCATATATAATGGACAAATGCTTTGCAAGATTGGAGAAATCACATGTTCTTTTAGTCAGTATCTGCATTTAAGCTTGTCACCAAAAGTATTGTCTTTGTTAATCATAAGCCCATCAGTTTGTCAACTCTGAACCTATTTAAATATCAGAGAATAGACAGCTTTAGTTTTCTCATTTTTACATTACGCAGTTCAACAGTTCACTTACTATCATACAGAATTATAGGATTGTAGTGAAAATACCTGATGTATTCATATTAGCATAGAAAACAATAAGTTATGCCCAACATGTTAAATCCATTGTGTTCCGTTGAACGCTCCAGGTATAGTATTCAGATATAGCATATGCCTCCAGGGTTGTCCAACTCATTGAAATTTTGATGAGTTGTTACATATTTTGCCTTCTGAGGATATTCATCATGGCTGTATAGTAGCCTTCTTATAAGGTATCCTTCTACTGATACTCTTGTTAAATTTCATAGTGTCTCAAGGGAATTCACATGAAAGATATCCTCCTTTTCCGGCATTGGCATGCACATCATAAAATAAGGAAAGGTGTTTACTGCATTGTGTGCTGAAAGGAAATGACATTCTCATCACATATAAATAATTTATTTAAGAGCATTCCCAGAACATTAATGATCTGTAAGAATGTCCTTTTGCAAAGGTAATGTTTCAGTTTTTACTCAAATCACAAATTAATGATACTATTTCAGAAGACTTTGACTTCATCAACACCTTTTAAATTGTCTCTGGAGTAAGATTTTCTTTTCTTGGTGATTGAAATGATAAACTGAATATGCCTCGAGATATTATTTCAAAGTGTAATAAACACACTCTCTAGTAAATGTGCAGTCTAATAAAAATGTGCTATTTGTTGTAAATTTTACTACACTCTGATAAAAATAGCGCCAAGGTACTTGGAATATTTTTATATATGTCTTCTGATATTAAAAGTATTTTTATTGACAAATCCTTACCACAAAATGAATAACACTAAAGTCTTTTGTTTTAGAAAAAAACATACTGAATTGGAAAAGTATCACTTGCTAATATTCATTTGATGCCATAGACCAGTCGCAATGTCAGCTGAAAACAGGAGGTTCTGACAGTACACTGACAATGTTCATTCTGTTTGCCCTTTTCCTTGGTATAGAGGATTCTAGGCATTAACACAGAGCAGTGTCTATGAAGTTCCCTTGCTTTATGAGTAGAAAAATCTTAATACTCTTGCAAGCAAGCAAACGATATTGGACAGATAGCATAATTTAATGGTGAACTAACTCAGGGCCATGTGCTTGCTTGGCTGGCTCTCTCTCACTTGAACCATACTTCAGTCCTTTGTATCATTGCTCATGTTTAGGATAGGGTCTTGCTTGGCACTTGAACTATGAGCCTCCTACCTTAGGTTTCCAGTAGTTCCTGGAATGAAAGGCATATGTCACCCCATCTGGGTGACATATTATTTGCCTGTGCTGGCCTGGCACAAGTTATTGGTTGGTTTTGGGCTGGCTTGAAATTTCAATCCTACCATTCTTAGCATCTTAAGTAGTTAGAGTAAAATATATGAGCCAATAATATAAAAGCAAATTTTGAAAGAAAAATTTGTCTTTAAACAGGTTGTTTTAATACTCCGTGGGTGCTACTGTACATGAATATAGGTGTGAGGTTTTCATCTTAAACAGATGTTGAACCCTATAGAGTACTACAGTATACCATTAAAATAACTCTGGTAGAATCATAAAATATAAATATTTTGTGATACGGCTTCTAAGATGGGAATTGAATGAAAGAGTAAGAGAACAGGATGTGCAAGGAGACCATTTCAAGGATAATCAATTGACCAGGATATAAAGCCTGAGCTTTAGTAGTTGAAGAACTGGAACGGATGACAGTGGATCAAGAACTCAGGGCCACCTATGGTACAAGTTCTATTTATCACAATATAAACACTAAAAGAGAGGAAATACCTTAAGTGACTCTAAAATTATATATGTTAGAAGATGAACAGTGCCTATCATTAGTAATGGTTGAGGCTCAAAATAGGAAAAAGTCCTGGCAGATGATGGGGAATTTATTGAATAGATAATCAACCAAGAATACTGTCCAATAGGATTGCAGATGTGAGCCACCAGCACCCAGTTTACAACTGCTATTACTTCTTTTATTCTGTGGGGTGGGAACTCTGGGCTTGGGGCTGTCCCTGCTCTCTTCAGCTCAAGGTGAGCGCTGTACCACTTGAGCCACAATGCCACTTCTGGTTTTTTAGTGGTTTTATTGGAGATAAGAGTCTCATGGACTTTCCTGCCCAGGCTGGCTTTGAACTGTGATCCTCAGATCTCAGCCTTCTGAGTAGCTAGGATTACAGGCACGTGTCATTACTTCTTAAAAATGTATTGTGGAATTATTTTTTTTGTGAGGCACTTACATAAATTTCATGGAAAACTCCTTAGTTCAAATTTTATTCCTAGACCACAGATTCAATCCTGAAAAATGTTTGTATTTAAATAATTAAAATTTGATTCTGTATTTGTATTTTCTATTGATAGAGCCACAATCCTGATCTATCCTCACTTTTGATGCATCATAAACATCTTTAAATTCCAGCAAAAGGTCCCCAACTTAGCTGTTCTGTGATTTTTAAGAAGTAAACCAAGTTTTATGAAAAAATAAAAATCCAAGATATTTTGCTATTAATTATGTGGAGGTATTTCTTTTTCTGGTGGTCCCATTTATTACCTCCATAAAAATCTCTTCAAAGAGAAGTGTTTACTTGACTTCTAAATCAGGCCAAAATCATGACTTAGGTATTTTTGCTTAGGACTGTTAGAGGAATTTGTCGTAAGATAAGATGATTAAATCTGAAGATGATGTCCTATACATTCTTTTTCTTGATAAGTGGAACTCATCAGTGAACATATTGATGTTTACCATTTATAGTAGGTAAAGGGAAAAATCTGTTGCAGATTTTCATGAAGTTTTCTGTATTTCTCATGAGGAAAGATGACTGATTCTGAAATCTTATTATCGCCTACATATTCCCTTTTATGTCTATTGGCACTTTTGATTACATAAACCTAAGCACTCTCTCTGGCAAACATCTGCTAATGCTTTAGAGACGTCTTCTACAGATATAGAATCTGAAATGACCTTGAAAAGGATAAAGGTGTGTGCCTTTGGAGAAGCATATTTGAAAGATGCTTTCTATAAAGTGCATGGAAACTAAAGATTTTCTTATTGAATGATACTTTAAAAGTTTAGAATGTATTTTTAATTATGAAAACTATTTGAGGTTAGCTAACAGGGTCTGTTACCCACGCACTTATAGGTATATAAGGCAGAGAATGCAAAGTGATATTTTATATGATACATGTTTGTGTGTCCATTTGTATGAATAACAGTATTTGCAAAACATCCTTGTGGAAGAATTGATTACTTACTGAGATGGTTAATCTGATTTTTAGGGGGCCTATGTAACTCCAACTACCCACTTGACAAAACTAGGACCAACTTACCAAGATTCAAAATCAAACTAGAAACAAAAGGGCTCAGGGCAAGTAGTAGAACACTTACTTACTCCTTTATCTGTAGCCTTCTGTCTAGTGATAGTGAGATGACCACTTCTGCTTTGTTGTATTTTGATTTACATGCTATATTTATTTTGATTCCTTTTTAAAAATCTATACCACCCAGATGGATCTGTTTTGTCAGGAGCTCTGATAATCTTAGCCATTTACTTAAGGTGTAGAGACCTTTTACATCAAATACAATTATAATTATGCTAGCATTTTGATTGTTCATTTTTGTATTTATGTTTTTCATGCCCACCTTTAGAATAATTGAGTTTTGTTCAAGTTTTTATGTTAATTGTGATTTCTTATTAGTGTACTGCTTAATATTTTAGTGATTGCTTTGAAGTTTAAGGCAATTTATCACAGATAACATACCATAGTTTTATACTGCCTCATACGTAATACAACCTTAGAAGATTATTTTTTTTGTGCTGTTGGGTATAGCTTTCTTTGCTTAAAAATATCACATTTCAAGGATTATATAAAATATCACATTTCAAGGATTATATTAATTACCTTACTTAGAACTTGCTTCTTCTAGCTCTTACCTTTCTAATGGCCTTAGCCTTTTTATTTGAAAAATTGAAAAGATATTTCACATTTATATATAACTTAGTATTTATCTACTTAATCATATAACTTACTATTTATCTATATTGTTTACTGCTTCCCTTTACCATTTTCTTTATTAGGGCACTGATATTTTTGTGTATCTTGTTTAAAAAGTATTACAATTAGAATTGTGCTTAACATTCAACTTACAGATATTTAATGAACATTTTGTACTAGGTGAAGAGCAAATTTCATTTGTGTAAGGTTAATAACTTCTGTAGGTCAATTGTAAAGCATTGTTGTAGTACTGAATTATATACTTTGAAAATGTAAGAAGTGCCTGTATGTAGCTCATGCCTGTAATACTAAATAGTCAAGATGCGGAGATCTGAAGATTGTGGTTCACAGACAGCTTGAGCATGAAAGTCCATGAGACTTTTAACTCCAATTAATTCCCCCAAAGCTGAAAGTATAGCTGTGACTCAAGTGATAGACTACTAACCTTGATAAAAAGAAAAACAAAAACTGAGATACAGTACCCAGGCCCTGAGTTCAAGCCACAGAACCAGCAAAAAAAAAAAAAAAAACTCCAACAAACAGGGATTATGAGGGTAAATATCAAGTGCTTTTGTGAGAAAAAATAAGTAGAGATGTATTAGGAAGACCTCAAGGGTTCAATTGAAAAAAATTAAATATTAGGAGAAAAAGAGAAAAATTCATATTAAAGCTGAACCTCTTCCTTGCCAGCTATCATACCATAGGATTAATGTATGAAAATACCTTAGAAAATATGTTCATTGATTTTCATTTTTGGAAACTGGAAAGAATCATAGGTGAAGAGTATGAAATGGGGACCAATAAAATGATGTCATCCTAGCGATTCTTACAGATCTTCTAAATAAGGAATACCCCCACACACAATAAAAGGAAAGTTTATATTAATAAGAAATAAGAACATGAAACACAGGCTAGAACAAAACTATAGTAAATTGGTTATAGGACTTTTGCATGAAATTATTTTTATTAGATTAATTTATATGGACTACTCAGAGAATGTTGATAGTCACAACGTTTAACTGACTTAACAATACTTTTGACCATTTCATTGAATGTTGGGCCATCTAGTCACATCGTCACATATAAATTGGAAAGTCCTTTGGGCGATTTCTTTTTTAATAAGTTCTTTATCGTAAAATATTGTACAGAGGGGTTACAGTTACATGAGCAAGGTAATGAGTACATTTCCTATCAAGCATTGTTGCCTCCTCCTTTGTTTTCCCCTACCATCCCTTCCCTCCCAACTCCACAACCACACTCCCCCACAGCCCTATCCCAAAATTGTAAAGTTCGTTTTTCAACACAGTATGCATCTCATTGTTACAATGGGTCAACCTGTATCCCTATTTAAACATTTTGTTTTTTCCCTTCTCCTCCCCAAATTAGACCAACATCAAATACAGTGAAAACAGGAGCTATATCGTGGGGGAGGGACATACAAAGCAACAAAAAAAATCACATGGTATATTATAAATACATTAGAAACAATAGCAAGAAAGAAAACACTTGTCCCTATCTCGGGTGCATTTCACTTAATATCATCTATTTTATTTTATTTTTTGTCCATGGTGGGGCTTGAACTCTCGACATGGGTGCTGGCCCTGAGCTCTTCAGCTCAAGGCAAGCACTCTACCACTGGAGCTACAGCACCACTTCCAGTTTCCTAGAGATTTATTGGGCATGAGTCTCACGGACTTTCCTGCCCAGGCTGGCTTTGAACTCTGATCCTCTGGTCTCAGCCTTCTGAGTAGCAGGACTACAGGAGTGAGCCACTAGCGCCTGGTTTAACATCTTATCTGCCATATGTACATATATAGCTTGTGAAATTTCTGCTTCCCAGACATATACTTGTTATTGCAAATAAGGGAAACCATGGGACCTATGTTTCTTTGGGCCTGGCTTACTTCACTTAATATAATTGTTTCCAAGTGTTTCCATTTTCTAACAAGTGAGGTGATATCATTCTGATGGAGGCATAGAATTCCATTGTGTATATATACCACATTTTCTTGATCCAGTCATCTACTGAGGGTCATCTGGGTTGGTTCCATATCTTAGCTATGGTAAATAATGCTACAATAAACATAGTTATGCTGGTAGCTTTAGTTTGGTCTTGTTTGTAATTGCCCAAGAATGGGATTTCTGGGTCATAGGGGAGCTCTATGTGGAGTCTTTTGAGGAACCTCCATACTGCTTTCCAAAGGGGTTGAACAAGTTTACATTACCACCAACAATTCAGTAGGACTCCCTTCTGGCCATATACCCTGCATCATCTGTTGTTATTACAGTTCTTGATTTTTGCCATTCTAGGTGGTATCTCAATGGTGTTTTGATTTGCATTTCTTTTATGGCTAGTGAGGATGAGCATTTCTTCATGTGTCTATTGGCCATCCTTCTTTCCTCTTCAGAGAAGTTTCTCTTTAAGTCTTTCGCCCACTTATTTATCGGGCAGTTGTTTCTTTGAGGATTTGTTGTTGGGAGATTTAATTTTTTGAGTGCTAGGTATATTTTAGATATTAGACCCTTGTCCATTGTAGGACTAGTGAAGATCTTCTCCCAATCTGTGGGCTATCTATTGATCTTGCTAGTTATGTCTTTTGGCATTCAGAAGCTCTCCAGCTTCATGTAGTCCCATTTGCCCAAAATTTCTTTGATTTGTTGTTTATCAGAGTCTCTATTAAGAAAATTACAGCCTGTGCCAAGGAGACCTAGGGTTTTTCCTATTCCTTCCTGTAATATTTTCAGAGTGTCTGCTTTGACTCCGAGGTCTTTGATCCATTTGGAGTTGATTCTGGTGCAGGGTGATACATAAGTTTTCTACAGGTGTTTAACCAGTTTTGCCAGCACCATTTACTGAAGAGGCTGTCTATCTTCCATTCTATATTTTTAGCTCCTTTATTGAAGATTAGATGGCTATAGGTCTATAGGTTCATTTCTGGGTTTTCAATTCTATTCCATTGGTCCTGAGGTCTGTTCTTGTGCCAGTACCAAGCTGTTTTGACTACTATGGGTTTGTAGTAGAGTTTGAAATTTTGTAGTGTTATTCCTCAAACACTGTTCTTTCTGTTAAGGAGTGTTTTCGCTATTCAGGGTCTTTTATTGTTCCATTTGAATTTTTGGATTGCCTCTTCTTTTTCTTGAAGAATGAGGTTGGAATATTGATAGGTTTAGCATTGAATTTGTAGATAGCCTTGGGAAGTATTGCCATTTTCAAGATGCTGATCCTTCCAATCCAGGACCATGAGATGTTTTGCCACTTTCTAAGTTCTGTTTTGATTTCCTTTTTCAGGTCTTTAAAGTTTCCATCATAGAGTTCCTTCACTTGTTTGGTTAATTCCTAGGTATTTTATTTTTTGTGGGGCTATTATGAATGGAGTTGCTTTCCTGATTTCAGCCACACTTTTCTCATTGTTGGCATACAGAAAAGCCATTGATTTCTGAGGGTTAATTTTATACACTGCTACTTTGCCAAAGTATTGAATCTGCTCGAATAATTTGGCAGTAGCAGCGTGTGACTCTGTAAACACAGGTTCATGTCATCTGCAAAGAGGAAGAGTTTTACATCATTTTTCCCCTTGTGTTTGCATCTTGTCTTATTGCTGTAGCTAGGCATTCTAATATTAAATTTAAGTGAAATGGAGAGAGTGGACATCCTTGTCTCATTCCTGAGTTTAGAGGAAATGGCTTTAGCTTTTCACCATTAAATATAATGCTGTCTGTAGGTTTGTCATATACAGCCTTTATTGTATTGAGGAATGTTCCATGGATTCCTAATTTTTCCATAACCTTCATCATAAAGGGGTGTTGGATCTTTTCAAATGCTTTTTCTGAATCTATTGAGATAACCATGTAGTTCTTATCCTTGCTCTCATTGATATTGTATTAATTGATTTGCATATATTGGACCAGCTTTGCATCCCTGAAATGAATCCTATTTGATCATGGTGTATGTTTTTTTTTGGATGAATTGTTGAAGTCGACTGGCCAAAATTTTGTTGAGAAGTTTTGCATCGATGTGCATCAAAGAAATGGGTTTATAATCTCTTTCTGTGTTGAGTCCCTGCCTGGTTTGGGGACAAGGGTTATTATGGCTTCATAGAAAGAGTTTAATAGTGAACTTTCTCCTTCAATTTCATTGAAGAGTTGGAGGAATATTGGTGTGAGTTCTGATTTGAAGGCCTTGTGGTATTTCATTGTAAATTCATCTGGTCCTTGCCTTTTCTTAGATGGAAGGTTTCTTATTGCTGTTTCTATTTCAATGCTTGATATGGGTCTGTTATGTTGGCTTAACTCATTTTTGTTTAGTTTCTGTATGTCAATATTTGTTAGGAAATCATCCATTTCTTCTAGATTCTCAAAATTATTAGCATAAATTTTGAGAAATATTCCCTTCTAATGTTCGGGATCTTGGTTGTTTCTGTGGTGATGTTTCCATTTTCATCTCTGAGTTTTTTATTTGGGTGTAGTCTCTTTCTGATAAGGTTTGCTAAGGGTCTGTCCATTTTGCTGATCTTTTCATAGAATCAACTTTGTTTTGAAATTGTTGGTTTCAGATGTCTCCAATTTTTGACGTAGGAACTCAGAGCTATAAACTTGCCTCTGAGTACTGCCTTTCCATGTCCCAGAGGAGCTGGCAGTTTGTATTTTCATTTTCTTAAATATCATGAACATTTGGATTTCCTTTCTAATCTCTTTCATGACCCACTGGTGATTCAACAGTATGTTGTTCAGCCTTCCTGTGTTACAGGACTTTATTTGGTGACTTTTGGTGTTTATTTCTTATATTATTCCCTTTTGGTCTGAGAGGATGCAGAGTATAACTTCAATGTTTCTGAATTTGGACGTTTGCTTTGTGACCTAAAATGTGGTCTATTTAGGAAAAGTTTCTATGTCCTGCTGAGAAAAATACAAACAAACATGTATTCTGATGCTGCTGGGTGAAATTCAGTAGATGTCTGTTAAATCTAGTTGATCTATACAGTTGTTTAGATCGGCAGTTTCTCTGTTGAGTTTTTGCTGAGTTGATCTATCTAGTGGGGATACTGTTGTGTTAAAGTCCCCAACAATTACTGTCTTTGGATCTATGTGGAATTTGAGGGAAAGTAGTATTTCTTGGGTGAATTTGGGTGCTCCATTGTTTGGTGAATAGATATTTAGAATTGTAATATCCTCCTGAAGCAGAGATCCCTTAATTAGTGTGTAGTGACCTTCTTTATCTCCTCTCACTAATTTTAATTTGAAATCTATTTTATCTGATATTAGGATTGCAACTCCCACCTGTTTATGGGTGCCGTTTGCTTGGTAGATTTTATTCTGGCCTTTCACTGTCAGAATATGTTTTTATGGGCAAGGTGTGACTCTTGAAGGCAGCAGATAGAAGGATCTTGCTTTTTATCCAACTAGACATTCCATGTCACTTAACTGGAGAGTTAAGTCCATCAATATTGAGAGTTAGGACTGAGAGGTGTTTGGTATTTCCTGCCATGTTATCCACCTTCTTGGAGTCCATACCAACTGGGTTCTTCCTATGGTTCTTGGATTCTCAGTATAATTTCTTGGCCTTTATTTTGCTCTTGTTGGTCTTCTATGTGTAGGATATCTTTAAGTATCTTTTGTAGGGCTGGTTTGGTGGAGATATATTGTTTCAGTTTTTCTTTGCTATGGAAAGTTTTTCTTTATTTGCCCTCCGTTATGAAGGACAGTTTAGCTGGGACAGTATTCTTGGTTGATAGTTGTTTGTCTTCAAGGAATGGCATACATCATTCCAGGCTCTTCTTGCTTTAATTGTCTCTGCTGAGAAATCTGAGGTTATTTTAATTGGTTTCCCTTTATAGGTGATTGATCTTTTCTCCTTGAAAGCTTTAAATACCTTTTCCTTGGTCTGAATTGATCCTGTGGGGATTATAATGTTACAGTAGGATGTCCTGTTCTGGTCTGGTCTATTTGGGGTTCTAAAAACTTCTTATATCTGACTGCACCTAATTTTTTGCATGTTTGCAATGTTTTTTGCTAGGATCCTGTTAAATAAATTTCCTAGACTTTTAAGTTCTTTCTCTAGGCCCTTTTCTACACCCATTATGCTCAAATTAGCCCTCTGATGGTGTCTTGTAAATGTTGAATAGATCTATCATATTGCACAGTCAAAAGGGCTGCAGCTAAATCTAGTTCAACAGATACAATCTATTCAACATCAAACATCTATGGATTAATGGGCTAAGAACATCAAAGAGGGATTCAGCAGCCCAGAAATTAATAGGTTTAGGGAGAATTGTGGGAAAAAATTGGATTAGAGGGATGTGGAAGGGTAAAAGGAAAGAGTAACTTTAACTGTTCTATCACCTGATTATCATGAAATAGAACAGAATGAAAGGAGAGAGATAAAGAAACAAGAAAAAATAAAAAACAAAAATTTAAATTTATAAAATGAAACACTTAAAAATTATGTAAGTATAAGGAAATAATATTGAGAGAAGAAAAGGATAGGTTGAGAGGAGGAGAGCGATAAAAAGGAAAAATGAAAAAATAAAAAATTTTAAAAATGGAATACTTAAAAGCTATATAGATATAAAATAATAATACTACTATTAAAGAAGTTCAGCCTAAGAGGTTTTGAATTGAGTAATAAATTTCTGAATTAAGTATGTACACAATGAGGGATAAGGTCTAATAATCCTCGACTATATATATATATATATATATATATATATATCTGGGAATGAGCAGAACAGCATTATGTCACAGAAAAAAAAAGGATCAAAAGGTTAAAAGAGATTAAAAAATGAACACACACACACTCACACACCTAAAATAAAAATTATGAAAGAAAAATTACAAAACACGTTCAAAAAATAATTTAAAAAGTTAGGTAGAAAAGAGTTCTTTGATTTTTTGGGGGGAGAGTAGATCTTGTATCTCCCATGTTTCTGTAACCAGTCTCTGGTGGAGTCTCTGGTTTGCTTGTGGTATTTGTTTTTTGAGTGGCTTGATTGGTTTCTTAAGTCAGTTTGTTTGAATAGGCAGAAAAAAAGCTCTGCTTTACCCAGGATTTTGTGATCCTCCTCCCAGGCTAGTTCAGTGGGAGGGAGATCTGTTTTGAGTATCACAAAAGAGGGAGACGGCTGTTTCCTCTATCTTGGAGTTGCTGTGATGAGGCTAGGTTGTGGGTAGGGTTGAGGCCTTTCAGCAATCAGTAGCTTTTCCCTAAGGGGCTACCTCCTGAGACACTCACAGAGCCTAGCCTGGGGCCATTTTCAGGATTTATGTTTACTGTGTTTTAATTATTTGTTTTTTACCCCTCTTGCTGCTGATACTGTGGGTCTAGGCTGTAGTGGGGAGAGGCAGCCTCTGGCTCTCTTTACCCAGTGAAGAAAGTTACTCCTCCAGGGGTGGAGGTTACTCTGCCTGGGAAGGGCAACTTTCCCCTAGGTGGAGCTGAGACCGGCAGGTCAGGTCGGGTTCCTGTGACCTGTGTAATGGATACTATTGTTGAGTTGAAGCTAGCTGCTCCTGTTCAGCCTTTGTCAGTATCAAAGATGGAGATCTTCTCCAGTGGTGGGGGAGGGGCTGCCTTCCAACCACTGCTCCTTGAGAAGGAGTGAGGATGTCTTGGGTCTACTCATACCAGCCTCTTGGTTTCTTGGCCGTCCATGGTCTGCAATCAGCAGGATGAAGATTTCTGCTCTTTTTCAGTTCTTGCTGTTGGTGAATAGAATCTGCTCAAACACCGCATCTGGCACCTTTGTCCCAGACTCTCTCTGTTGATATGGCAGCCACTGCTGCCGCCACTGTGGCTACCAGCAAGTGCTCAGATCTCTTTCCTTGACAAAGCTGCTTGGATTTTCCCTATGTGGCCAAACTCTCTGTACTGGGATGGCACACTTGGTGTAATTCTCCTGCCTAGGACTCTTCACTGGAACACTAAAACTGCTTTCTTTGCGAGAGCTTGTTTAGCCTCCAGCTTATCCTGCGCCATCTTCCTCCAGAATCCTGGGTGATTTCTTAAACTTCCCACATCACTACTTTCTCAGGATTACTTTTCCATGCACAGTTCCACATATTATTAGGATTAAGTTCCTTTCACAAATCCTGGCAAGTGATTAAGCTTTCTAAAAAATTATTCAAGAATACGGAATTCAAACTACTTGTCTATTGATAGGTGTGTTTAATTTTATTTTTGGAAAAGTTGAATTTTGTTTCTTTTTTTATACTTGACAACACTGCATTATGTATAAAGTCATAGGACTATTTACACACATCACCTCCTTTGCAAGTGTCCCAGAAATACAGCTGAACATATGGGTGAATGTACAAAATATCCCAAAGCACAGCTAATGCATAATATGCAGCTCAGGATGTCAAGTGTAGCTAGAACTAGAATCCCTTGATGTAATGATTTGCACTGTTCCCAGCAAGTTGCAACCAAAGGAGTCATTTGGTAGTTTTTCCTGGATTTCAAGATGAATTTAATAAAAGGGATAAAGTAGAGTTGTGGGGACAAACAAAATCAGTATCCATTCAAAAGTAGAAACTTCAAAAACAATTCTCAACAATCAAAATAACATAGGTCCTATGGTTTCCCTTATATGCAATAATTAGTATACATCTAAGATAATCTTAGTAGATGAGTAGAATAGCTCAATAGCTATGTACATATGACCATTTAAGATAACACTAAGCAAAATGAACTCCAAGACATGGATAGCAGAGCTGGTTTGTTGTTGTTTTTAATGTACTATGCACTTTATTGTTTCCTCTGTATGTTCTTTCCCCTATGATATATCCCCCTGTTGTCACTGTATTTGATTATGGTTCCCTGATATTGTATAAATGTTCATTTGAATTAGGGAAGGGGAACAACAGAATGATGACACAAAGGACAAGGGAGAACCAATGCAACAGTGATATACACAAAACAATATGTTGGAAATTATCTGTACAACTTGGGGAAGTGGGGGGGGATTCATTCTGTGCTAAACTAACGTGGAATCTATTTGCATGAATAAATGTCAAAATACTGGTCCTTGAAATGAATTAAAAAATCAAAATAATCATCATTAGAAAGTCTTCTTTCAGCTTTATTCCTTCAGTGAAACTTGACAAAGGAAATAGTCTGAAATTTTCTAATTAGGCAATTATCCAGTTCACAGTTGAAATAATAAATTTAGCCCAAAATGTACTACTTTCTTCAAGAGAGCTCAAGAGTATTTCTAGAGATCCTTGCCATCTTTAGCAAAACTGCAATTATGAAGGATGATTCTAGCTGGGGGCTGGTGGATGATGCCTGTAAATCCTAGCTGCTCATGTGGCTGAGATCTGAGAATTGTAGCTTGAGGCCAGCCCCAAGAGAAAACTCCTTGAGACTCTTTTACTTTAATTTTATGTTAAAGATGCTGTACAAAGGAGTTACAGTTGCATGAGTAAGGCAATAAGTATATTTCTTGTCGAGCATTGTTACCCCTTCCCTTATTCTTGAGACTCTTGCCTCCAATGACCCATCAAAAAAGCCTGGAGTTGGATCTCAAGGAGTAGGGTTTTAACCTTAAACAAAAAAGTTCAGGGACAGCACTCAGCCAGCCCTGAGTTCTTCTTGAACCATTTAAAAAAGACTGATTTATTGTTTTCTATTTTTTCCATATTCTGATCGTTTTGGCTTCTTAAACTTTGAAGCAAGGGAGATCACTTGCCTATCCTATTTCAGAGATTAGGAAAATAAATTCAAGGAAAAAAATGTCTGCTCAGCTGGGCAAAAGCCATGACTAGGGGAGAAATCCCTGTGGCTTGGATGTTCTAACTACTCTCTCAAGGTGCTAGAGTTTGGATACTGAATGCCTCCAAAGTGGCCCCTGTAGTTGGTCCCCAAAGAAGTATTTTGGGAACACGTGTGTGTGAAGTTCTTAGAAGGACTTGTTCTCAATGGGGATTGAAGGACTCCATCTCCTGCTCTGTGCCTTGGCCATGAGGAGAGTTGTTTGATCTCCCTTGACCTTCAGCAGACCCACTAGAGTTCCAAAGTATGAGTCCATCGGATCATGGGATGGAACCTCCAAATCTCTGAGCTACAGTGAACATTTTCTCTTTCAGAGATAATTATGTGTGGTATCCCATAAGAAATGAGAAACACTTGAGAAATGGACACTACACCTCCCTCAAAAATCACAAGACTAAATGATTGTCTGGTCAGGAACATTACCTCTGGCACTGTCCTGCTACATAATATTAGTTGTTGGATATTATTCCATTTCTTTTTTTTTTTTTTTGGGTCCGGTCATGGGGCCTGAACTCTGGGCCTGGGTGCTGTCCCTCAGCTCTTCAGCTTAAGGCTAGAACTCTACCACTTGAGCTACAGCACCACTTCCGGCTTTTTTCTTTTTGCTTATGTGGTGCTGAGGAATCGAACCCAGGGCCACATGCAGGCAAGGCAAGCGCTCTACCACTGAGCCATCTTCCCAGCCCCATTATTCCATTTCTTAAATGTGCATCTCAAAATCCTGCACACTTGGCTTTTGATTCTGAATCTATCCACAAAATAATGCTGATCATAAGATTATAATTTCAACAGTTGAAAACTGTTAAGTATTGTGTTAAGTATTGATAAGAAAGGATTATTTTCACTCTTACACAGTAAATTCCTAAGGTAGAATTGAAGAGAAAAAGAATATTGTTTTGTCTTTATTTCAAAAGTACGATGAGATAATTTAAGAAAACTAGAAAACACAAAAAAAACATAAAAGGAAAATTAAAAATCCAGTAGTTCATACCATGCCTTAAGAATTAATATAATTCAAGGACATAGGAAATGTAGTTGATAGATCATGCTGTTGGGAATGTACCTCAGTTTTTGTTTACTTTATCATATAGTAAAATGATGAACATTCTTCCTTCTTTCAAAGTTTTCATGAATTCTAGTTGGTCCCCTACACAAGTCCTGGTACAGTATACAGTTAAAACATGAGTGGTAAATACAATGAGAGCTGTCATCACACAGAAAACGTTATAATTTATCAAGTAGTCATTGAATTTCATCTTTGAATTCAACTTGGAAATTATACTTTTCTCTTGGTATAATTTTTTTATCAATACGATTTTTGATTCAATGTCATGATTTGTCTTGCCTTCAAAATAAGCCTTATTTTAGGCCTAGCAGAAGTAATGAGATATTAATAAAATCTTCTCTTAAATATGTTGAAATAGTTCATGGGAAAGATAGATGTTAAGTATTCCAATTTCTTTTGTATATGTTTTCTTAGGGTACTGTGAAAATATGTAGAATGTCATTCCTGATAAAAGATAGCCTTCAATGAATTTATATGGAAACTAAAAACTTTTGATATTGTCCAAATTTTCAGTTATATTTTTCATATTTCCATGGCCTTTTATTTATTGAAACAAAATTAATAATACACCCCATATTTTTATGTAATTTGATGTTGAGTATATACATAGATATTTTGAGTATAATGCTAATATAATGAACTTACTTATCAGCTCCAGGAATTTATGGTTTACCTTTACCCTCTATTCATCCTCCTGCTCCTTTCATTTTGTGTGAGTGTCTAACATGAGATCAACTCTCCCTATAATTTGTTTTTATATTTTAACAGTGAAATTCTATGTCAACCATAGGAGCTGCATAGTACAGAATATGAATGGACTTATACACCTTGCACAACTGAAACTTTTTCTCTGTTGAACAACTTCCCAATTCCCCTTTCTGGTTACCATTATTATAATATGTGCTACTATGTGTTTGGCTAATTGAAATACATCATATAAATAGAATCATGTAGCATTGACATTTCTGAAAATGACATTTCTTATATAACAATTGTTCAAAGTTTACCTGCTGTGTTGCAAATGGCAGAATTTTCTTCTCTATCAAGGTTGAATAATATTCCACTGGGTATATGTATGTATATTGTCTATGTTCTTCATTCATATATTGGTGGGTATTTGTTTTGTCTCCTTCTTTCGCTATTGTGAATAATGTAGCAGTAAATGTGGGCAAGCAAATACATTTTCAGATGGATTTTGTTTCCTTTGAATATAATCCTATTCAGACTTAGAATTCCTGCATCATATGGCAGCTCTATTTTTATTTTTGTAAGAATCTCCATGCTGTTCTGTTAGCAGTTGAATTAAACTTTATTATTAATTTGAAGTTTATATTACATGTTTGGCTGGTAGTATTTCAAAAGCAAAAGGAGCAATTTAGAATGTTATTTATAAACTGCTTTGGACTCATATCAATTTAGAGACTGAATACAATTAAAATGAGTAGATTGGAACAAGAAAGAACTACATGTCAAAAACTATATCTTTTTACATTTGTCTAATAACTAGTCAAATGTTTGTAAAATGGATAATATCAAATCTTTTTAAGAGTAAATGCATTTAAATTAAGTGTATTGATTAAATTTATTACATGAAGCATTAATACAAGTGGAATTTTATTGTGGGGAGAATTGATTTTTGGTCACCTATGTGCATATCTGACACTAACCACTATTAATACACAGGTCTGAATTAGATGTAGCTATAGCAGAAGAAAATAGCTATGGCTATTTTCACCATAGCAGGATACTGAAAATTAAAGTTTCACCCTGAAATAAGATAAAACAACTGAAATGCACTTGGTTCAGCTGTCAAACTTTTCATGTTTTCATGTCCATTTTTAATCTGTTTTATTCTTCTCTTGAGACAATGAAAAGTTAGTATGATTTTGTTAAGGCCATGAAACCTGGCCCTCACCCGACCAACATATCAAGTGTCTTTTGATGCTTTTATTAAAGGGTATTCAATTAAACATACTATATGTAGACTGTTTTTTACTAAGCCTGAAAATAGAGGATGAATTGATATTTCCCCTGGGTAATCTGTTAAAGAGCATTAAGCGTATTTTCAAAGGAGAGTATCCAAAATGCAAAATGGTATGAATGATTTTACATTATTTTTGTAAATGAAAACCCTTGCCTTTTCTACCTGAACAACCATACTCTGCTTTTCCAAAGCATGGAATATAGACAAGAGGTTTTTGTGTCACAAATAAATAGACAAAGCAAATAAGAAGGTTTAACCCACATTTAATAGGGATATATACAATTGTCCAACGAAGCTTCTAATAGCATACATACACTGTTGTCTCTTAGTTTTAAATCCTTAACAAAATTAAACTACTTTGAGTTAATCAGGTACCCATTCTGAATTCATTCTATGTATAATCTAGCAAGGAAACTAAAGTTAGAAAGCCTCAATTGTTTTCACAGATGGTTTAAAACTTAGTGGTGAGGATGAGAGAAACAGGCAAGATTGAATAAAATATCACGAGAGAAATGGAGGCAGTAGGCCCCTGACTATTGAAAACAAGAACAAAATACAGAGATCATAGAATGAAATTAATACCTTAAAGCCCCAAATAGCCAGATTTGGTATTGCTAAAATGATGATGGGTTTTGCATATACAGAGACTCAGTAATAGGGACATAATTAGATGGTTAAGTAATTCAATAAACATATATTGAGGGGCTGAATTTAAAGAGAAGAAAATTAACAAAGCCATTGGTTTCCAATTGCTTATACTTCTATGGAAGAAAGCAATAAATAAATAATCACAATACATCTGATGATTTAAAAAATACTGTAAACCCTACGCCCAGTAGAGTCCCAATCCTTCATCAATTTGGAAAAGAATTTTTAATAAAGCTAGATTCCATATGCATCCCAGGTTAGGCTGGAATTTTTCATTTGTTACTTTTGTAGCATAATAAACATAGATTCCATATAGATCCGAAGATTAAAATATAATGATCCAATTTGTAGTTTTGTTTAAAGATATCTGCTAATCTATAAAAGAACTATGAAATTATAATGTACATGTTTCATGTCTGTAAATTTTAACATTCCTTCACATGACGTTAGGAACAATGCTGTACCCCTTTCTGCTACAGGATGGCCTGACATTATTCTATTGTGTTTATTGTCTTTTGATTTCACATTTGTTTTATACTTCATGACTGAAAAGTTAACCCACACTTCCTTGTGGGAAGGAGAATGATGGTAGCATGGGTTCCAGTGGAATGACTCAAATGAAAGGATTTTTGCAAAATATCTTGTCACACAATGAAAGAGACATTTTACGGACAGGAGAAAGTATTTTCAATCCATACATATATTGCAGGATTTGCCCACAAAATTCATGGGGAATTTGATAGAGAGAAAAATAACCCGTTAAGGAATGGGCAAGTGATCTCAATGTCTTCTTACAATTAGATGGTTCACAGATATATGAAAAGACGTTCAATGTTGCTAAGCATTAGGGATTTGCAAATTAAAAGCAATGATGAGCCAGACAAGGTGGCTCACATTTGTAAATACTTGAGAAGTGGAGATCAGGAAAGCCAGCCTAGGTCAATAGTTAGCAGACCCAGTCTCAACAAACAAGCCAGGTAACCAAGGCGCATTACTGTGATCCCAACTATGGGTTAATAAGAATAATGATCATGGACTCAGGCTGACCTAGACAAAGTACAAGACCTTTATCTGTAAAATAAGCTAAAGCAAAAAAAAGCTGAAGACATGACTCAAGTGGAAGAGCTCTTAGCAAGCACAGGGCTCTGAGTTCAAATCCCAGAACCACACACAAACACACACACACACACACACACACACACACACACACACACACTACCAAAAATATCAAAACATACCTATTTGATTGGTGTGATAAGAAGGATGGGGCTGGGAAGGTGGCTCAGTGGTAGAGCGCTTGCCTTGCCTGCATGTGGCCCTGGGTTCAATTGCTCAGCACCACATAAGCAAAAAGAAAAAAGCCAGAAGTGGTGCTGTGGCTCAAGTGGTACAGCACTAGCCTTGAGCTGAAGAGCTGAGGGACAGTGCCCAGGCCCAGAGTTCAGGCCCCACGACCAGCACCCCCCCAAAAAAAAGAAGGATAAAGATGCAATTGGCAAATATTCAGAGATAGTTCAGGTGATGCAATGAAAAGTGACAATCATGACAATGATAGCTATTTCATTGTTGGAAGTTCCATGAGGAAAATACTCTGCTGAGCATTCTACATCTGTGCTCTCTGCTGGGTTTGGTTATTCAGTTCCACTGCATCTTCTATGTTTTAGGCATGCATAGCATATGCATTGTTCAGAGATATTAACAATAATTAACTTCTGTATTTCTGGAGGGCACAGTAAGTAATATTTTGGAGGAAGTGATTAGAGGCAATATTCATTTCACTCAAATTGATGATGCATTGTTTAAAGCAAGAAGAGAAGCAAGGAGCATGAATGTCTGCCTCAGATGTGAATTATCAGACTCTGACACATATCAGTGCTGTGATGTGTTCAAGAAATGACACTAGGCAAATTATTTCTTCCCATGTCATGTACCTTCCTGCAGCACCCAGGATAATAAAGTGTATGAATAAAACTTGAAATAGAGTAATGTTTCCATGCAATTCCAACCCTTAATTAGGCAGAACATATGACATTATTTGGTAAAAGGTAACAAGATGTTAAAAAATTTGCATTTCTAAGAATAAACCATTATGTGTCCTTGAAAAAGATTTCAATCTATACCATCTATAGTAAAGTTGAATAAGCAGTACAATGAATACCCAGTTATCTTGTACCAGGATTTAGAGTTGCTCATGTATGGTTGTTGGTGTGTAGAACAACACACACAGACAGAGACACACAAGGGTCTTGAACTCAGGGCCTGGGTGCTGTCGTTAAGCCATTTTGTGCTCAAGGCTAGTACTCTACCACTTGAGCCACAGCACCACTTTCAGTTTTCTGGTGGTTACTTGGAGATAAGTGTCTCAAAGACTCAAGGACTTTCCTGGCTGGACTGGCTTCAAATCATGATCCTCAGATCTCAGTGTCCTGAGTAGCTAGGATTAAAGGCATGAGCCACCAGCTGCTGGCAACACATATATTTTAAGACCCTTTCAAAGCATTTGAAAGAGAGCTGGAAGCATTACAACAAACTTTGGTCCTAAATATTTCAATGTTCACCCGCTAAAGAGGACACTTTTCTATAGAACCACGTTTCTTCTATAGAAACATCATAAAGACATTTTAAAATATTATTTGCTATGCACATTGAAGTTCACTTACTAAGTGAAGAAAATAAGAGGAGGTATTTAAAAATGTGTACCTTTCAGAGCTTTTTTTTTTTTTTTTACCAGTTCAGGGTCCAGCCATATCTCCATTTTTGCACTCACATGCTGCATCTGTTCAGAATCTCTCATCTAGATCAGGTCCGTTGTCATCTTTTAAAAAGTTTTCTTTTTTTAATTTTAAGGCAGTTTTAAATTCACCCTCAAGAACATTCAGGGAAAAAATACATATATAGAATACCCATAATCTCACAGACTTTTTTTTCTTCTTTTGAAATCTTACCTAATTATGGTGCATTTCTTTATTACAAATTATGAACCAATATTTGTGTTCCTTACAAATTATGAACTAATGGTATTCTGGTAGAGAGACCAGTTAGGTTGATAAAGAGCTACTTTTCAATTTAACCAGTTGTTTAATGCTCTTGTCTACAGTCACTTTCTGAGGTATGTGCAGACAGAGATCCTATTAAATTATTGTAGGGGACAATTCAGTTTAGGACAAGTTCATCGTATAAACTGACATCACCGTTAGTGCTAACATTGATTATGACTACAGAAGTTCATCAGACTTTTTCCCCCTGCCTTCAATCTGTAGAAGTACTTAATGATACTGCTTAGTAGTGGTGAATACTGGGAAAATTGTTGGAAAGCAACTCTCTCTGTTCTTTCTATGGAGGAGGGTAGAGTTGAAAGATGAAAGGAAGGTAACTCTGATTTCTAAGAGCCTGACTTTGATTTGTGACAGTGAGGATGAAATACTGCTGTGAAGTGTGGAATGTAAGAATGACACAAACAGGAATGGAATGGAAGGTAATCCATAAATTTTTGATATAAAAATTGATATAAAGGGGTCAGCTATCAGCAAACGTTGAAGTTGAAAAGGATCAGAAGGAGGAAGGATTTCAAGTAGCTAGTCAAAGATTTTGGAAATAACTTTCCTTGAACTATATGCACTTTGCGAAATGGTACAATTCAATTTCAGATTCTGTGGCATATACTCATGTGGATTTAAGGGGCAGATGATGAATGATATTAATATTGATGGCAAATAAACTTGTTAATAAAAACACTAAAGAAGCATTCGTTTTACTAAATAAAACAGGTTCACTTTTATGAAATAAAAGCTCTCTGAAAAGGAATCTCATTAGCTTTAATCATATTGAAGTTTGTAGCTATTCATTTTGTTTTTCTCATTTTATATCACTATGTTCTCATTCTCTCAGGTCACTTTCAATTTATATTGTTTGAAATAAGATTTATAAAATTATGGTGATGCTTTTTGGTCTATCTTGCCAGTTCACGACTGGACTATGTATTTGTAGACAAAACTTTCCTAGTTTAATGTCTGTATTTATCAACACTAGCACTTTTGAAATAAAGATAATATTATTAATTTTTCCAATACATATTATGACCATGATTAAATTGTCTGTCTTTGAAGGACCCAAAAACTTTACTAATTCAATTCATTTAGTCATTAGAAAACTACAAATGACTTTTCTTGATGGAAGATAGATGAGTAGCCCCAGGATATCATGACATTTACTTTTAAAATAAAAAATAGCTTGGAGTGTATTCACTCTCCCTACCTTTTCTCTAAATTAAACATAAAGATCTTGGAGTATATTCATTCCCTACCTTTTTTCTAATTAAACATAAAGATCTTGGAGTATCTTCACTGTCTCTACATTTTCTCTAAATTAAACATAAAGATCTGGTGAGAATGGGTGCTGTAGTTCCTCAAACTGTCAACCATACAATTAAGCAACAGATACAAATATCAGTACTGGGAGAGAAGTGATTAAAGAGAACTATTAGAATCCTCAAAAAAGGAGGAAGTTGGGGCTGGGAAGGTGGTTCAGTGGTAGAGCGCTTGCTTTACATGCATGAGGCCCTAGGTTCGATTCCTCAGCACCACATAAGCAGAAAATAAAAGCCGGAAGTGGTGCTGTGGCTCAAGAGGTAGAGTGCTAGCCTTGAGCTGAAGAGCTGAGGGACAGCACCCAGGCCCAGAGTTCAGGCCCACAACCGACCAAAAAAAAAAAAAAAAAGGAAGATGTCTTTCAAAAAAGTAGATATGCAAGTGAATAAATATATGCATTCATTGGAATGAATGATTTTATTTCACCATGATCTACTATTGTTACTACATGTTGCAATCTTGAATGAGGTTTTGAAGTATGACTGTATTATGAATCAAGAAAAATTGTTTGGGATTCCTATGCAGGATTCAAAGAAACAATGTAATTGCTTATTTCCTTCTAAAACACATAAAGATTGGATATCAAGAACTTGTCGGACACAAATTTCATACCTCGACAAAAGGTAATGTGCCTTTGTTGTCCACAAAGGTCCACAGATGCTGATCACATGAAAGCAGAGGCATTGAGTTCTGTTTTTTTTTAATATGACAGTCACACTAGATATAGGAAACAGAAATTTTAGCTTTAATACATGTACTGGAGACTCCTTTTCTTTGAAAGTTAAAAAAGAGATCTGAAAACAGGGTATGATTATGTTTCTTATTCCTTTTTATGGATTATTTTAATGAGCATTTTCTAGGAGGTGGTGAGTGGGGGAAGCATATATTTTAGTGTTTTGTCCAATACTGTCTGTTTATCACCAAAAATTAGCTGGGGAACTTTCTCTTCATTAAGGGGGCATAAATGAGAGTCCTGGGAGGCTTATGCAGTGACCTATGCAGATGAGAACAGGTTAGAAGATTAGGCAATACCCACTACTGTATTTCTATCAAGTTATTTGGGTTTTCCTGGGAAGTTTTATCTATATTTCTATCTGAATTTGACTTTATGAAGCTGCTTGGTATTCAGTGCTACCCAGACGCTGATGGTGATCCAACATAGTTATATGTGTTGCCAGTTGTGTTCTGAAGCACAGCTCTGAAAACACTGTGCAACAGTAACTGTTATAAAACTAAAAGCCAAAATAGATCTATATCTAAGTGGGCCATGATGTACAAAGTTTTTCAGCATGGAAAGTTGGCAGAAATTGTTAACACATGTTAAATACGATAGAAGAGTTTCATGTAGAAATGAAATTTTAGCAGTACACTTTTGAAATCTATTAGACTCAGGGACTGTTACACATTTGAAGGTCCTGAAGGTGTGTTTGGTGAGTGGTGTGCTTTTGGAAGGGTTGGAAACTTTAGAGTCAGAGCCTGACTGAAGGCAGCAAGGGTGGGTGTTGCTTACTGATGGGGCTCAACACATCACCTTTCTCTCTCTCTCAATTTCCTAGCTGCTATGAGATGAGCACCACTGGTCCAATTCCCCATCTCTGCCAAGATGTTCTGACTCATCACAGGTAGATAGTAAAGGACTGAAACCTCTCAAATGGTGGTTGAAAATTTATCTCTACTCCCTTAATTTGCCTCTCTGAGATGATTGTCGCAGTGACCAAGTCTTACCTGGAACCCTTTATGAATGAAGATATGGAGTCCTCTGAAGAGTTTTACTTACTAGAGTTACATAGTTTTATGTGTTATTTCAGGTATTGAACCTGAGAAAAGCCTAAAAGGCCAGAATACCCAAACAAACATTCCACTGGTGACAATGATGATATCACCAGATATCCAGTGGCTTCTAAATGGTCCCATGGTACCCTCTCCTGTGAGAGCCAAACTATCAGCATTAAAATCTTCACATTATCGGGAAATACTATTGACCTTAGAGATTCTCTAAGAAGGACTTCAGAACCTCCAATGGTTTTCAGTCACATTCTGACAGCTGTTTATCTAGACAAAGCTCTGGACAGGAAATATGCAGTGAATTCTGTTTTAGTCAAGTAGATAAGAAAGAACAATGACAACTTGGATTCCTCATAGAAACTACTAATTGAATAAAACAATTTTTGATGCATGTAAACTTACATAATATCCATAACTTTTATCTGGGCAGAGGATTTCCTAAACTTCTTGACTTAAATGAATTCAGTATCCATAGAGAGTCTATGGTATATTAGGCAGACTCGAGGACATTCTATCATGTCTATCATACTTTCTATACAGTGTCAGAGAGAGTATAGGTCAAAATATGAAATACAATGAGTTTCTACTCAATATAGATCTTGTGCACAAATTTGTGTAGAAATAAATTCTTCTTTTCTGTTTCTTTTTACTGTAAAGGTGATGTGCAGAGGGTTTACAGTTAGTAAGTCAGGTAATGAGTATATTTGTTTTTAACAATGTCATCCCCTCCCTCATTTTCTCAGAAATAAATTCTGATATTATCTTTCCCACTTATGGAGTGGCTTGGGAGATTAATGTTTGCAAGCCTTGGTTTTCTCATCTCTAAAATGAATATAATCTTCTTTAGAAATTACAATAGCTAAGTCTTTTCAAATGGAACTTTTCCATTTCTACACATTATTATTCTAAGGACCATATAATTATTAATGATTAAGCAATAGGTCTTAAGTATACACAAATGTTGGTCTTTTCTGAAAACATCACATTCATTTGTTTCACTTGGCAGAAATGTTGTAGTTTTAAAAGCAATCTGAATTATATCAAACAAACTCAGATTTCTTAGAGTTAGAAAACATATTTAACTCAATGAATTCAGTGCCAAGCAGCTTTTCAAAAATTTAGCCAATTGAGAAGTATAGCAATATAAAGTATCTCAAACACACATGAAGTTATTGCTAAGCATATTAAATTCTATTTGATAAAATATAATTTCATTTTAATTTTTTAAATTAATAGTAAATCACGAAGCATTGAAGAAACAAATTTGGTTTATTCACATTATTACACACTTTCATGAAAGTCTTTTAAAAACTTATTAATGCTAATCAAATCTCAGAATTTTAAATATCATTCTTCTTTGTTGGTTTTACTTCCACAATTATTTTTCTACTGTCAATTCTATTGACTTCAAGTACCTAGCTTATTTTGTATAAATTATTGACTTGCTGGCAGAGATTTGTAGATGGATTAATTTTATTATTTTTAAATTTTTATTATTTTATAATACTCTTGGTAAGGTAGTCATTAATTTGTCTTATTTCTAACACTGGTAATTTCTGACTTTTCTTTTTTTGGCTTGGCTAGCCTAAATAGAAATTTATTCATTTATTTAATGGACCACTTTTTATGTTGATTTTTATTGTACTTCATCTCCCTTTTTGCTACATTTTTACTTTCTTTTTCTTTTGCTTGATTTAAGCTTAAATTACCCTTATTTTTACTTCATATATGGGAATTTTAGATCATTGATTTGAGAACTTTCTTTTTTTAAAAGTATTTTTATATTTATACCTATTTAACTCTAGCCACTGTTTTTTCCTAAATCTCACAGATTTTATAAATTGTTCACTTTATCTTAATTACAATATTAAAAACAATCTCCACTGTTTTTTAAATAGAAATTCTATTTAAAAGCACTAAAATAGCATATTTTAAAATCACTTAATTGAAAATTATTTGGAAATTTTCCAGTGATGATTTTGCATCTTTCTTTTTCTTCAAACATGAGGCTATATTTCCATTTCCAGTCTTTTAACTAGGTAAGATTCAATTTATGGCACAGATTGGGGTTTATCCTGGAATATGTTTCATATGACCTTGAAAAGAATGTACATTATACTCTTGTTTAGAATATCCATCCAATAGCTGCTAGCTAAGTTGATTTATAGTGTTGTTTAGGTCAAGCGCATCTTCCCTTGCTTTCTGTCTCTTTAATACATAAAAATATGGGGAGATAGGTACTATAAATTTCCAGCTGTAAGCATGGACCTGTTTCCTTATTTCTGTTTTTGCCTCAGTTATTTATATGTTCCTTAGGCAGGTATGATAGGCAGCAGTGAACCATGAGGTGGACATGGCAAAGGAAAGGTACTATGGGGGAAGAGATCACAAGGTCTCTGAGAAAAAACACTGTAACTGAACTTTCTAACTTAAAGATCAGACTTGGAATAGATTATATCAAGTGAAGTAAGCCATGCCCAAAGAAACATAGGTCGCCTGGTTTCCCTTATTTGCAATGACTAGTATATGTCTGAGACAAGCCGAAACGGTCAGGTAAGTTGATGTTAGGCAAAATGAACCTCAAGATAAGGATTCAGATATTTTTTTCTTTCTTGTGATTGTTTCTAACATATTTATAAGATAATTTCTTTGTTGCTTTGTATGCCCCTCCCCCATGGTATAACCACTGTTTTCACTGTATTTGATGTTGGTATAATTTGTGGAGGGGAAGGGAAAAAAACAATCGTTTAAATAGGGATATAGGTGGACCCATTGTAACAATGAGATGTACAAGATGTTATGTCAAAAAATGAACTTTACTACTTTGGCCGGGGTGTGTGTGTGTGTGTGTGTGTGTGTGTGTGTGTGTGTGTGTGTGTGTGTGTGTGTGTGTGTAGAGGGGAGATGGGAAGGATTGGGAAGAGGAAACAAAGGAGGAGGCAACAATGCTTGATAAGAAATATACTCATTATCTTGCCCATGTAATTGTAACCCCTCTGTACAGTATTTTCACAATAAAAAAAGTAGGAACTAATAAATCCATGTGTAGTAGAAATATCTTTCAACCTGTCATTGATATGGCTCTTTAAAGAAAAGAATATTAAAATGTCATGTGTCAAATATTTATTTTCTTTCTTGTGTTTTGTTTGCTTGTCTACTTTGTTTCCTTAGGTTACTGGGGATCAAACCTACCTAAATAAAATCAGTAGAATAGGAAATAAAATATAGATAAAAAGACAATTAAAAAATAAGAAGAATGACACTGATCAAGATGCATTGTATTAATGAATTGATTTGTTAAATGGCAACTCCTCTGTACAACTACTTAAAGATAATGAAAAAAATCTGCATATGGGGCCTGAAAAGGTTATAGGAAGTTATAAAGTAAGCTTTTGTACACCCAACACAACTTAGCATTACTGAACAGCTTCATTCCAGTTTAAGGTGGTCAAAGAACAGTTCCCCAAATACTAGATCTGAAACTCATCCAGCCAGGTGAGGGAAACATACTGTGGAATTCAAAGGTATTTACTGAACCTCCCTCAACCTCAGGATGGCTATTCCTTAAGGATGGTCCAGAGGAGTGAGTTACTATTCCAGCCATTCCCTGTCAATAAAAATTTGTACTAGGGCAAAAATCAAGATTTACTTCTTTATCAACACTTCTAACAAGTTTATTACATTCTGCATCTTGCCAAAATTCCCCTTGGCCCAGAGTCAAGGATGAGAATAGATAGATGTTGCAACTATTGTACAACACCACATATATAGTAACCCATTTCCTATATCCCTTACTCTCAAGATTATGCCATTTTTATTCCATTAGCCTATATTTTCATCAGAAGTAATGACAATGACATATCATAATGCATGGCTTGTGGCAAGGACCTGAAGCATTAGACTCTTTAGCACTGGACCCAAAAATCTCTCTTTTAAGCTAGCTTCAAATTGCCTTTCATGAACCCTCATATTTAATTAAGAGCCACTGTAGTAACTCAATTTATCATCAATGTGTGCAGCTAAGCACAACTGAGGGAAATGGAAAAGAGAATTCATTTCCAATGCATACAATTTGGTTAGCAGTAAAGAAATACCAAGAAATCCAGACACACACATGGGTCATAATTACAAGTTTGTGTCTGTCCTCTTGGCCAATACTAGCTTTATATGGGTAGATAGGCAACAGATGACTGAACTCACTGTGTTCAAAACGGATATTACAAGGATAACTTAAGTAAACGGAGCTCAAAGTCACAAAAGAGAAAAACAAGACAAGAACCAAATGCAAATCTCTTAATAAGGTCATGCATATTTTGAGGATAAGTAAATATAAAGAAACATTGTATTAAATTATACACTAACTAATAGGGATACAGGTGGACTCATTGCAACAATGAGATGTACAAGTCCTTATGTTGAAAATGAACTTTACAACTTTGGTGCGGGGTTGCGGGGGAGCGGGGAGGATTGGGTGGGGAGGTGAGGGGGGAGGATGGGAAGGGATGGGAAGGGGAAACAAAGGAGGAGGCTACAATGCTTGATAAGAAATGTGCTCATTATCTTGCCCATGTAATTGTAACCCCTCTGTACAGCATTTTCACAATAAAAAATAAATAAAAATAAATTATACACTAATACATGTAAATGAACATTGCAATTATGGAATGATGAATGAAAATAAAGAAGGTTCAGTGGACAATGATTTTAAAAAATTATTATAAAGGTGATGTACAGAGGAGTTACAGTTACATGATCAGGTAATGAAAACATTTCCTTTTGAACAATGTCACTCCTCCCTCATTCTCTCCCAGATTTTCTCCTCCCAACTTCCTTCCTTGTAAAGTTGTATAGTTCATTTCCAACATACTGTTAGAAGGTTTCACTGCTGAATTGGTTCCCCATTGTCCAAATGAATGGCATCCCTACACTTTGGATCACCTTTCCTCAATTTTTAGGCATTTCATCCAACTAGAAATTTATTGTCTTACCTTGTTTTATAGGGGTTCCACCATTGACCTTTTAATATCTAATCTTTGGGGATGCCATTTCAGTCACTATTATATTCATTTTTTCCTTTTGGTGATTATTCTGTGTAATGTTTGACATTTAACATTTTTTCTAAAGCATTGAAGTTTCATTTCTTATTTTTCTCTACTGCTTTTGTTTTCTATTTTATTAATTTCTACTATTTTTCTGTATTTCTTCATGCTCTGGATCTTCTTTTACAAGTTTCTAAGGATTTTTTTACTAGTATTTAAGGTTGATGTTTAAATGGTGAATGTAACACATGTATTTCCTAACTCAGAAGAATAGAGCTATATACTTTTCTTTTTAATTATTTTTCTTATTTATATAATCTTAAGATGGATGTATGAAGAGGTTTCAATTTATACCTCCAAATACTTGGGAATTTTTTCTTCTTCTTTCACATGTGATTCATTTAGGTATGTGCTGCTTTATTTCCAAATGTTGCAGTATCATAGGCCATGTGTTTTGACTTGGAAGAATTTACTAAGAGTGTGTTACAACCATGCTCGCTTCCCATTTTTACTTGAATAGAATGTGTTTTATAAAGATCCATTTGTACTTCCTTATTATGTGAATGATATGTTGTTAGGTCCCAAAAGGTTTCCTTTTTTTCAAATCATGTATATAGGTTTTGATAATTTTCCAGCTTTCTATCTTGCACAGAAAGAAAAATGCCATAAACATCCAGATAATCCTGTGTGTTCTTTGTTCTATTTATTACTGCCAAGTTTTCTTTACTCATTTCAAAGCACTGTTATTGGGTGAAAACTGTTAGGGAATTATCATTAAAAGTTAAAAAAGAAACTTTTGTCAGCTTCTAGCCTTTCAACAAAGTTAGAAAAAAGTTTCATTTCTGAATATGCATCAATCCAGAATATAATAGGTAGTTTACAAAGCAACTGCATAGCCATCTCATTCCTTTAGACAGCCTTGCATTCATACCTTCTCAATGCTGACTGACTGTTGCTCAAATAAGGGCACTTAGGAACACCATTTGTTACACATAGTTTATGGTAGTTTTATTTTGCATTACATTCCCATCAGTATAGGCTAAATACCTTTATTTATTGGGAAATAAAATACCTAGTATCTTTAGTCCAAAGGGAAATGCCAAGTAAAATTATATTGAGATTCCATCTCACCTCCATCAGAATGACTCTGGTCAATAAAACAGAAAACAATACTGCTGGCTAGTATATGTGTAAAAATGAATCCTTGTATTTTTGTAAATATTATTGGGAATATAAACTAGCATAAAAAAGGAGAAAGTTCAGTGAACTATTTTAGCAATCTAAAATTCTCTCATCAGTGGAGTTATCCATTAAAGGTAAAAGAATAAAATTCTCTCAGATAAACTAAATTTTAGGGGATTGGTGGCTGGTTGACCTACCCTGTAAGAATTATTAAGGAAGTTGTTCAGAATTGTGAGACAAAGGACAAGGGTGAGACAAAGGGTAGCGATACACACATGACAAAATGTTGGAAGTGCTCTGTGCAACTTGGGGTGGAGTCGGGAGGAGGAGAAAATTGAGGGATGGGGTAACAAAGTTGACAAGACATGTACTCATTACCTTACCTATGTATCTGAAACCCCTCTGTAGATCACCTTGACAAAAAGAAAAAAAGAAAAAAAAGAAGCTGTTTGGAGAGAAAAGACAAAAGTTTCATATCTTTATGTCCCAATGGAGGATTTTAAGTTGGAGTCATTTCAAATTAGTCTCCTGTGCTTTCAGGACATACTATTGATTCGTTGTCAAAAGAAGACAGATCTTACCTGTCTTCATTTGAGAAATCCACTTTGAAGACTAGAAGTCATTTCACAGCTGAAGCAAATGTTTCAAAGAAAACAGGCTATTCTAGAGAGTGCTAAAATCAATTCCATATTTTTCACTCAATTAGACATCTATAAAGCAAATTATGTCTTTAAATTTTGACTTGATAGTTAAAGTTAATAGGCTCTATTGTGGGAAACAGTTGATGACAAACTGTCATACCTTGGTTTGATTCTTCATAATAACAAAAATCAAATTAAGAACATATAGAATAAATGGGTTAATTGAATTTAGCTATATATTATATTGTTAGATCTCAGGGAACAACTGCACAGTTCTTGAGTTTCTTCTGACTTACCCATGGAAGAACGCTCTTGTTGCAGCTGACCTATGACTTTTCATTGCTTTTCTTTCATTCATTTTTTCTTTTATTTATTTTTTTGGTCAGTTGTGGAGCTTGGAATCTGAGACGGGGTGCTCTCCCTCAGCTCTTCAGCTCAAGACAAGTGCTTTACCACTTGAGTCACAGAGCCTCTTCTGGTTTCTAGTGATTTACTGGAGATAAGACACTCATGGACTTTCCTGCCTGGCTGGCTTTGAACCGTGATTCTCAGATCTCAGCCTCCTGATTAGCTAGACATTGCAGCTTAGGTTGCATGGGATTTTTAGAAATTGTTCCTTTGTTGCTCTTCTTTTTTGTGTTAATCTCACAGGTATAACTTCCCTACATTAATTATTAGTTGCCTGTTTCCCCTCTTTTCTCTTTTTGGTTTATGTTCTATGCAACTTTGATGTGTTTAAAATCGCACAGTCATTCAACTGGGGCAAAAATTCTTTCTACTCTCTAGGTAAGTATTCCATGTGTGGTTTAAATTTATGATTTTGAATTAGTGATACATTTATTAAATTGATATTTGATACCTAATATTGTATGATTGCGATTTAGGATAATTGCAAATATGGGTGTAAGATGAATTCTTACGTATTTCATTATAAGTAGCTCACTTATAATATGATCAATGTGATTCAGTTTCTGAAAGTTTATCTAGTTGTACCAGAATAGATGAGGTCTCATGGGTAGGTACTAAAGCAGATACATGTAAATGCTCAGAAGACATAGTTGGCCTTAAATAATTGGAAAGACCCACAGCATTCATGGATGGCGAGATGTTTTACAAGTTTACCACAAACTCCAAATTGCTTCAGGGAATGCTGAAGGAACCCATGAAACAATTAGGGGCACCTAGACTAAGCCATCAATACTCCTGTGAATTTCTGCAAATAATATGCTCTGAAAAGAAATAGAGATTGTGTATATTATTGTGAAATCTCTCTCTATGTGTGTGTATATATATATATATATATATATATATATACACACACACACACACATATATACACAAATGCTGACAATTCTGTATTGTTTTGGAAAAGAATAATGTTCTCAGATATTTATTGAGCATTTATGATCTGATAATTCATAATCACCATTAACAATGTCTAACATCAGGCATTCAGAAGTAAACAATCACAATGAGGTACATGATTTCAAGGAAAGTTGAACATATTTCCTTTTCCTAAGTGTAACTTTTAACATACAACATCACAATCATAGTACCATACACTACACCACAATATAGATTTGATGCAATTAGAACTAATAGTTGTTCTTTAAAGGTTTTGTTTTGTTTCTGTTGTCATTAGTGAATAGATTTTTACCACTATTATCTTAAGGTCAAGTATACAAAATAGCCTTCTAGAATAAACAAAAATTGGTTTGGTTCCTAAGTTAAAATAATCACAATTTGTTTCATAGTATGTCTGAGTATCAATGCAAAGTTGATGACCACATTAAAGAGGTCATTGATATATTTTCTGAATATATTCTTAAAAGTATATCAAATAATACTATTATTTACTAATATATTGGAAGATCTTTGTACTTAACACTATAAAAATTGCTAAAACTTTATCTAAATAGCAGTGCTTATTTTATAATCTTAATGACAATTTTCAAGAATTCAGTTCCTTGCTTTATAAACACGTAAGGTCAAAGATAGACCTAAATAATTAAAGAATCTTTGCAAAATAATTAGTTAATTTCATTAATTTTCCTGATAAATTGAATTTTGTCAGTGGTAAATACTATTAATCAAACCATTCATTTTTCTCTATTATAATCAATAGTTTTACAAGTGCTTAATATTGTTGTCTCTTTGAACATCAATAATATTTTGCCTTCTCATTGAAAGTAATGTAACCCATAGAGATATTTAGATGTGAAATGTTTGTTGTCCTTTAGAGTTAAATGATTTACTTTACACTAGAGTTGGTATTTAGAAATGCCAATTTTAAAAAGGTGGATTGATTTCAACTTCACTTTAAGACCAATCTCTAGATAAATAGATGATAATGAAGGCAATTAACATTTTCCTTAGTAATTAGGTATCATGTCATTGTTAGATATGTCTCAGATGGAAAAGTTTAGAGTCCAAACTTCTTTAACAATGTGTATATTAAACCAAAAGACATACAGAAACACAAAAGACATAATCATTCTGTATTTGCATTGGATTTTTTTTTCAGTCCCATGTCAGTCTTTTTCAATGTGAACTACTGCTTGAGGACCATCAAGTACAGGAACTAGATATTAGAAATATTGGATCCTAGGCCCTCCCACAACTGAGAAAATAAAATAGCTGGAGAGATTTTCAAGAGAACCTGTATATTTATTAACCAAAATAATGGCTTCATGCACTTTAAAAATAAGAATGCTGTCATTGCAGTTGCATAGTTAAGCATATATGAAATAGAAGTAAATATTTTATTCATTAAATGGTAAATCAGACTTAAAAATGAATTAGCATCTTCCAAATTTTCACTTGATTTGGATACATGACCCATATTTGGAATTTGGTCCTTGGATCCAACTCTATACGAAAGTAATAAATACCAAAAAAGCTGGACACTGTGGCTCAAGATGGTAATCATAGTTATTTAGGAGGCTGAAATTAGGAGGATTGGTTTTAAAGGTTAGTCAGGCAAAAGAGTTCATGAAGCCTCATCTCAAGAGAAATATCTGGACACAGTAATATTTTTCCTAGACAATAGAAGACAGAGCAAGCTATAAATCATTTTATAGAGTTATTATTATTCTTATGCCAAATCAAATAAAGCTATAAAAAGAGAAAGCTTCTGATACATATCTCCTTTAAATATAAATGTAAAAATCTTCAACAAAATATTGTTAAACCAAATTCAGAAACATTTGAAAAATAACACATTATTACCAACTAAGGTCCATCTCAAAAATACCAGTGTTTTTTTGACTATTAGAAATCAATTCATGTTCTTCAACATACTAATTAATAGAATATGGAGCCAACCAAATATTTAACAGGAGTTTTAAATGTAGACATGTTTTGTTCATTTCTGTGTGTGTGTGTGTTTGTATGTGTGAGTGTGAAAATTATTTCCTTAATTTCTAGCTGTTCAGAAAGTTTTAAACTCTGTCCCCTTATACTGCAAGTTAATAAAACTGGTTTTATATTTGAGTCATAACACTCTACAGAAGTGTTTTGTAAAAATACTGTCTTGAAAAATATCATCTAAATGATCAATCAGAGTAACCTTGGGAAGCAGAATGTTGAGATGACCCTAAGATTCTTACCCCCTGGTATATAAGCACTCTGAGTGTGGTAGAATAGCACTTATTGTGCTTGGGGCTTGTTACAATTACTTACACACTTTAAAAAAGAGATTCTAGTCTAGTCATACCAGCTTACCTTTAAAAGAAAGTGAAGCATTGGGAATATATATATATATATATATATATATATATACACACACACACATATATATATATATATATACATATATGTATATATACATATATATATGTGTGTGTATATATATATTTTTTTCTGGTCATGGGCCTAAACTTTAGGCCTGGACACTGTTCCTCAGCTCATCAGCTCAAGGCTAGTGCCCTACCACTTGAGCCACAGTGCCACATCTAGCTTTTTCTGCTTATGTGGTGCTGAGGAATTGAACCCAGGGCCTCATACATACAAGGGAAGCCCTTGACCACTGAGCCACCTTCCCATCCCGGGAATATTTTTATATAAACATAGTCTTCCATTGTTGGACTTCTGGATGGAGAAAATTATGTGGCAAGGATATAAAAAATATTAGAGGTCAGATGACACCAAGAAGGAACTTAAGTTGTTCCCATAGCTGAATGAAATCGAGAGAGGACTCTTAGCTCTCTATGAGAACACAGCTGGCCAATACTTGGATAGAAGTCTGTGAGAATCTAAATGGAAAACCTGGCCATGCTATCCAAACCTCTGACCTTCAGAACTGTGAGGTACTAAATAGATACTATTTTAAGCTGCTAGGTGTGTGGTCATTTCTAACACCTAGCAATAGTAAGCTAATATGAAAGTTTTTCTCTTTCTATGATAATTTCTCTTTTTAAGATAACTCTACTGCCAGATTTCACTTTTGTCTTGATAATTCCATAGTGCCTCAAATAATTGGTTTTAGGTCTTGTCTAGTTTTTATAATCATCTTGGAAAAGATTATTCCTGTTCAAAATACTCTCACATAATGAATAATGAATTTCCTTACTGCCCTACCAAATATACTATGTAAGGTAAGCCATGATTATTACATTTTTGTAGGATGTGCAGTTTTCATACTAGAATATTTTCCAGATTATAAAGCTTACACATTTTCATATAAACAATGGCAATACTGTAAATATTAGAAAAGAAAGAAAAATTCAGCAATCCAGAAGTAACCTGCTAGATTACTAAGAACTATATTTTGTCTATGATAGTTGAAAACAAAATTGCCACACCGGAGTTAAGATGATAGAAGAATTCCCTCTCTATTATTATTTTTTACTATGATTCATATAAAAAGAAAAGCGCGGGGAGTCATAATTGTACCAGAAAAAGGAATGCTTAAGATGCTTTGCAAACTAAGTGTTTTAGTAGAAAAACCAGAGGACAAAAAGATATGATGGGTGGGAGATAGAGCAGGGTCTGGCTAATTATTATCATCAATTTATCCTTCCTGAATAGAAGAAATAGGCACAAGGTACTCAAACAATGAATGACAGTTACAGAATTAAAGGGACATGATGAATCTACTCAGAAGATGAATAATATTTTGTTGTTGTTGTTGTTGGTTGTGGGGCTTGAACTCAGGACCTAGGCACAGTCTCTGAGCTTTTCTGCTTAAGGCTAATGCTCTATCAATTTGAGCCATTATATCACTTTCAGTTTTCTGGCACTTTTTGGAGATGAGTCTTATGCACATTCCTGCCTGGGGCTGGCTTTGAACTGCGGTTCTCAGATCTCAGCCTCCTGAGTAGCTGGAATTATAGGTGAGAGCCACAAGTGCCCACCATAATAGATGGTTTTTATTTTTGTTCAATGAGGTATTTTTCTCTTCATGTCTCACTGTACACAAAGTGTATAAGTCTTCAAATATTCATATTTTGTTGCAAAAGAAATAAGTGTTGCTCTGAACAGTAACTGACTAAACTTGGCAGAGGTGCTAATTAGCATTTACTTTGAGTAAACTTCTTTTCCTGATTCCTTTCTTCTATCAGTTCTTATCAGTTAGAAAGCATACATTCTATTATGACTAATTTTATGCATTAACTGGTCTGGGAAACATTCCACCCAGATAGCTAATAAACAGTATTTTATGTAATTATCAACTGGTCAGGTCTTGAAAATGTGGAACTAGCAAAAGGAAAAGAAGGCCAGAGAAAAGAAATGGTAGGAACAGCTAGTAAAAATTATAAATTTATTAGTTCATATACTCTAAGTAATAATTACGTTTAGATAACAGGTAGGATTTTAATTACAGAATATTATTTTCATGCAAATTATTATACATATTCACAGCCAAGTTAAAATTAGAAAACTACCCATGTATTTAACATTGAGCTTCAGAAACAGATGTTGAAACATATTTTCATAAGCCCTGCCCACTGCGCTCTTTGAAACTCACCTTAGAAGGCTGTAGAATGTTCAAATAATAATGATCCAAACTTTATGCTTTCTATATTCTCTTTATTACTTTCACATATATTAAAGTGTTTCATTTTGTTTTCAAAAAACTTATGTTATGTTATTTTATTATTCTTTCCTGTCTAGTTCACACATTCATTTGTTACATGCTACTGGATTCCATTCATAATTCATGTATTTTTAAGAATATGGCAAAGGTTGCATATGCAAAGACATACTTAGACAATACTTGTTTTTAATATAACAAATTACCTTTCTAGTTTTAAATCAGAAAGGAAGCCATTAACTGCAAATAATATTTCAAGTCAAAAAGTAGAACAACCAAATGTAATTAAAATATCAACCTGATATAATTTTGTCTTAGTGTGTGTGTGTGTGTATGAACATATAAAAAATTGAAAGAGAAGATGTAATAATGAAAGTCTAATTGAAATTGCAACAACCTTGAATGTGTAGATTGAATGAGTTCACTAGTGATAAGTGAGCCATTATACAGTAATAGTTCATATTTATTGTGAATTAGTATTGTCTGATTGCAAAGTTCTTCAGCATATCATTCCTCTTCTTTTTCTAACTCCAGCTTCTTTTCTCTTCTTTTCCTCTCCTTTTTCTTCCTCTCCTTTCCTTCTTCCTTCCTCCCTCCTTGTTTGCCTTCCTTCCTTCCTTCCTTCCTTCCTTTCTTCCTCCACCTTCCTTCCTTCCTTCCTTTCCCTCCTTCCCTCCTTCCCTCCTTCCTTCCTTCCTTCCCTCCTTCTTTCTTTCTTTCTTTCTTTCTTTCTTTCTTTCTTTCTTTCTTTCTTTCTTCCTTCCTTCCTTCCTTCCTTTCTTTCTTTCTTTCTTTCTTTCTTTCTTTCTTTCTTTCTTTCTTTCTTTCTTTCTTTCTTTCCTTCCCTCCTTCTTTCTTTCTTTCTTTCTTCCTTCCTTCCTTCCTTCCTTTCTTTCTTTCTTTCTTTCTTTCTTTCTTTCTTTCTTTCTTTCTTTCTTTCTTTCTTTCTCTTTCCTTCCTTTCACAATTCTATAATAGAGCTCAGCTATGATATTTCTTATATTTCTTTCACCTTAGAGGAAACTGAAGTTTTGCTTTTTTGTTGTTGTTGTTGGTCATGGGTCTTGAACTCTAGGCCTGGGCGCTGTCCTTGAGCTCTACAGCTCAAGGTGCTCTACCACTTGAACCACAGTGCCACTTCCTGTTTTCAGGTGGTTAATTGGAGATAAAAGTGTCAGGGACTTTCCTGGCCTGGCTGGGTTTGACCCTCGATTCTCAGATCTCAGCCTCCTGACAAGCTAGGATTGCAGGAGTGAACCATAGCCCCTGGCTTGCATTCTTGTATAACTCACAAGAAAGAAAGACAAACTGTAAATTCATTAGTGTCATATCTGAGAGTCTAGGTTTATAAACATTCCTGTGCCCCCACAATTCATTAAACACATTTGCAAACAACAAATTTATTAGCAAAGGAATAAAAGCACATGAAATCTTACTGTATGAAATATAGAAACAGAATTAACTATGTTAAAAGCAATTTCTAAAAAGATAAGGTTTGGGACTATTTAAATTGAGAGATTCTATTTAGATATGGTATTAGTGACATGAAAATTAAATAAAAACACATTTAAGACACAGAGAGACTGAGATTATGCCCCTACCTGGTTGTAAGTGGATGGTTGATCAGAAAGTACATCCTCTAGTTTAATATTATTATTGTTAATAATAATAATACAAAACAGGAAATGAATGAGAAAGAAATTTCAGAAAATGAATGGAAATATAAGGAATGCATAAACCTTGTTCTTTGGCTTTGTATGAACATGGAATGTAAAGTGAATATCAAAATAGTAGAGAGAACCCAGAGTAAAAATTAATAAATACATGAATATCAAAGACCACCTGATGCTAGGAATCACTGGGTGGTGAGATGAGAGGGCGAAGACACATCTTGAATGCTTAACGTTTCATGCTACAAGCTGATTTAATATACATGCCTCCTTTTTTAGTTTTGAGGAGAAAACGAAGTTTAAATATTCCAGATCTATGGGTAAAAACATGAAAACACATAGGCTTTATTCCTAAGGGAAAAAAGAGAAGCAATTCACAGTAGATTTCACAAGTTAGTATGCACAAAAATTAAAATGATTGAGAGTAAAAAAAAAAGAGAAATGGGGAAGGAAAAATAAGCTATTAATCAAACACAGAAATAAAAATTCAGGACAAGACACATTAGAATGTATACAGAAAAGAACTCTTCTACAAAATACATATAAGTATGAAAACTCATCGAGATCAAATTTGCTAACCATTAACTGAAAATGGAGACAGTTTTATTCATAATTATGAATAAAGTTATTCTGGTTAGTCTTGATGGTTGAGCATATAGTAACTTATCTAATATCAATATAAGCATAATATGCTTTATAGGAATGCAAGATGAAAGTGTTTTTTTCTTTCCCCTTTGTGCAAGTCCTGTAGCTTCAACTTACAACTTGTGTACTATCCTTACGTTTTTGTTCTCTAGGGTAGTGCTCTACCACTTGAGCCACAGCTCCATTTTCAGCTTTTTGTGTTTAATTGGAGACTAGAATCTCACAGACTTTCCTGTCTGGGCTGGTTTTGAACCATGATCCTCAGATCTCAGCCTCCTGAGTAGCTAGGATTCCTGGCATGAACCACTGGTTCCTGGCTTAAGATGACAGTTTTACACTAAGAGTTTAAAAAATGTAGCATTATTATCTAAGTATTTTTTCTACTGAAATGTATCCAATTTTCAGGGAGCCCTAGAATATTTGATACATTAGAATTGTCTCTGGAAAAGTATCCATAGTACTAAAAAGCAGGTAAATACAAAGTTATTTGGGCTGGGAAGTTGGCTCAGTGGTAGAGCGCTTGCCTTGTATGCCTGAGGCCCTGGGTTCGATTCCTCAGCACCACATAAAAGAAAAAAGCTGGAAGTGGCGCTGTGGCTCAAGTGGTAGAGCGCTAGCCTTGAGCTGAAGAGCTGAGGGACAGCGCCCAGGCCCAGAGTTCAGGCTCCATGACCAGACCCACACACACAAAAAAAGTTATTTAATCTTGGTAATGCTTATTTAAAAGTAGTAAAATGTTACAATATAACACAATCAATAAAGTCATGCTTTTGTTGAATATTTTACAGTGAAAATAGACTATCATCATATTAAGTAAAAAAAACAGTGGAAAATTGTATGGAGATTATGATAGTTATTTTTGATCACATATTTTGCACATATGTATGCAACTGATGAAAATTACTTACCTATTGGGTATAGAAAACATATTGCATTTTATTTTTTATGTAAGTAAAGGCAAAACATTATATTCACATTCAAATATGGTCATCTAAAATGGTTATTTTAATGTAAAAATAAGTGTACTGACATAGATAGATGTGGATACAATAAAGTGAACTAACTAAATATGCTTCTTTCATCTGAAGACCATAACACCTTAATTTTAGTTTCTGCCACTGCAAGATAACACCATCTTTAACCACTACAGAGAAATGTAACAGAGTTTGTGAGGTGTTATATGTAAATTGGGATGGATCCATGTCCTTGTAAACAATTTGACAGCAGTCCAGGTGAACGTACTGACTGCTATGTTCTTAAATGAAGACATTAGGACAAGGACTCCTCCCAGGAATACCTAGAAATGTCCCTCTTGACAACCATTCTCACTATGTCAGCAGAATAGCTGTAAACTCAAGATTTTGGCATATGTTACTGACTTTAAATTCTTAGCACATTTATTAGAAGTGTGGCTATGCTTCTGTTTTGTGTAGTTCCTGGGTGAAAAGCCAATTCTCAGGACCCTTCAGCAGAACGAATTATTAAGAGGCTGTAACAATAATAGCAGGTTGTTAGATCAATGCCCTGCTCCAGCAGTGAAAGATTAACTACTGATGCTGGGCCTCTAAGGCAAGAATCAAAGATGTTGTCTCCATGGTAGAATAATAAAATTAATGTCTCAAGAAATCCAAGTCACAACCAGGAAGTGATGTGGGACACCCACTAAAAATATCTGTCCACAACTAATGCCTATATGAAAATTACTTCACTGGTGGATGTGTGTGGAATACTGCTGTTGATGGCCAGCAGACAGCAGGGGTTCATGAAGGAAGAGGGGCACCCTTGCAGTTGCATGCACTTTCCCGCCCTAATGCTTATTGGGCCATGGGCTCTGTGTCTTGTCATATAAGCTCTTAGCCATTAAAAAAAAAACAGCTTCAATTCTTGAAAGAAACATGGCAAAATTTTATTAAATCGATCTGAAAAATTTGGGCATTTTGAATACGAAAATGTGCAGAATGTAAAACTGATTAAATCATCTTACCTGATAAACTGCTTTAAAGATGTAAATGGACCACAATAGACAGGGAAGACTGTAGTTTCATGTGGTGGAATTTTACAGCTTGTTACATGGTGCATTAATCATTTTTATTGTTGTTACGAATGAGGGCTTAGATGACACTTAAAACGCAGTATCAGCTGCAAGGAAATTAGAGTGATGTAGGCCGACAGGAAATAAAATATTGGATCTAAAATCGACTTAGAAGGCTGGAACAGGGCAACAAGTCTATCCAGATAAACTTCATTGGGAATGAATATGAATATTTTTACTGCTATTAAAGTAAGAAGTGGCTAAACGGGAATACAGTTATCCACAAATCTATTACAAGCTCCAAATAAAGCCATGGCAGTTCTAATCACCTTTCCATTGCGATGACAGGATACCTCAGAGAGATGATATAGAGGAAGGTTAGATTGCTCTGGATTGTAGGTTTAGAGGTCGCAGTTCTTAGTTTGCCTCTCACCAGCACTGTGCTTGTGGAGAAACATCATCATAGAAGTTAGCTGTTTACTTCCTGGTGTTGGATACAAAGCAAAGCAAAATAAAACAAAAAAAGGTCACAGCTGAGTTCATGTTATACTCTCCAAGGGCATATGCCCCATGACAACTGAGCCTTGGGACATTTAAGATTCAATTCATAGCAGCAGCTAAAAGCATTGCTAACTACAATAAGAGATTGTGTTAATGTAATCAGCCATAATTATGTGACATTTTTAATAATACAATGACTAAATTGGGCCTGATGGATCACAACTATAATCCCAGCAACACTGGAGGTAAAGGCCAAAGGACAGGGAATTGCAGGCCAAATAAAGTGAGTGAGATTCTCTTTTAAAGCAAAGTAAAAAAGCTGGTTGTGGTAGCTCATACCTGTAATCGTAGTTATTCAAGAGGCTGAGATGGAGAGAATTGTGGTTTGAGTCTATCCAAGGCAGCAAAAGTTAGAGAGACCTCATTTCAAAAGGGAAAAAAATGGCAGGAGGTGGGGTCATGACTGTAATCCAATCTACTTAGGAGGCTGTGATCTGAGGATTGAGGTTCCATGCCAGCCCAGGCAGAACAGTCCACGAGACTCCTATCTCCAATTAACTACTTAAAAACCAGACGTGGACCTGTTGCAACAATGAGAAGTACAAGTTGTCATGTCAAAAACGAGCTTTACAACGTTGGTGTGGGGGGGAGGATTGGGTGGGGGGGTGGGGGGGAGGCTGGGAAGGGATGTGAAGGGTAAACAAAGGAAGAGGCTTCAATGCTTGATAAGAAATGTACACATTATCCTGCCCATGTAATTGTAACCCCTCTGTACAGTGTGTTCACAAAAAATAAAATAAAATAAAATTTAAAAAAAAAAACAGACATGGAGCTGTCGCTGAAAGTGACAGAGAGCGTTCCTTGAGCAAAACACTTTAGGGACAATTCCCAGGCCCTGAGTTCAAGCCCATGACCAACTTAAAAAAAATTAAAAAGGTAAAAGTTGGCCCTGGTGGTGTCTACACTCACACTCTAGCTCAAAAATAATCAAACTAGCCAGGTGCTGGTGGCTCACGCCTGTAATCCTAGCTACTCAGGAGGCTGATATCTGAGGATCATCGTTCAAAGACAGCCTGGGAAAGGAAAGTCCATGAGACTCTTATCTCCAATAAACCACCAGAAAACCAGAAGTGGCACTGTGGCTCAAGTGGTGGAGCACTAGTCTTGAGCTGAAGAGCTGAGAGACAGTGCCCAGGCCAAGAGTTCAAGCCACATGTCCATAAAAAAATAATAAAATAAAATCAAAGCAAAATAGGCCCAAATGGTAGAGCACATGCTTAGCTTGCAGGAAGCTTTGAGTTCAAACACTAGTAACTCTCATAAATAAACATTATACAGAAAAGCAGGCTGCAGTGTGACTCAGGTGGTAAGGTTTTGATTCACATGTACTACAGTCCTAGAATCAATCCCCAGTGCTGCCAAATAGGACAGGAAAGGAGGAGGGAGGAGCAAGAGGGAGAAGGTGGGGGCAAGGAAGGGCTAGGAGAGGGGAAAGGAAAGAGGAGGGAATTATCCAGCAGAGTATTTTCATTAATTTACTTTTAAGAAAAGCACTATGCTTTAGTAATAAAATACTGCAAGTATCTGTGCTTTCCCCATATTTTAGAGCTAGTGAGTTTATTGGGGCTAATTTCTTTTTGGCAAGTGAATATAAAATAAATTGTGAAAAACTGCAATTATATAAGCTTATTCTTGATATCATAATAAGAACAATGTTCTCATCCTTGTAAATAGAATTAAAAATGATATAATGAGGAAATAAACACACAGTAATAGCAACACATTTTTCAGATGAAATTAACCTAAACATAAAAGGTAGTATTGCGAGTCTAGGGGACAAGATGGCGGAGGAGAAGCTGGAAGCTGAACAAGCTCTCGCATAGAAAGCAGTTTTAGAGTTCCAGTGAACAGTCCTAAGCCAGAGAAACACACCAAGTGTGCCATCACAGGACAGAGAGTTAGACAAGTGAGAGAAAGCCAAGGCAAGAATACACATCTGAGCACCA